>NC_141055.1:41371880-41764380 GCF_041138505.1 Cibotium barometz
CCAAGAGGATGGCTTTCAAGTTAGCCATGAACTTGACCATGGAAGGCCAAATCTCCATTGATGGAGCCCAAAGGTACAAGATGACCAAAATTAGTAAAAGTGTCAAAAGATACTACCAATGTACCCCAAGCCCTATTTATAGTCACTTTCTCCTTTTGCCCATGGGCCCCTATGTACATGTGGAAATCAAGCTCTATGGCTTCATGAGACAAACCATCCCTTCCCAAAGATTTTGTCCTCAAAATCATACAAGATATTTACAATTGAATCGCAATCTCAATGTAAACCCATGGGAAGTAGAGAGGTCTTCAAAAATGCGCCTCGAATACATTTGGAATAGGGAAACCAAATGTAGTGAAGCCAGCAAACTCCTTCTCCAAAAATAGCATGTAGGACTGTTATGGCAGCCATGTTGTCGATGAAGCTTCCCTTGAAATTTTTCATGAAACCTCCATAAAAATGAGCTGCAAATGATGCGTAGCTGCACCCAAAAGGGCCCCACATATTTGTCATCGAACCAAATGATCTTCTAAGTGTGTTGGAGTAGATTGGTAACCCCAACAATAGATCCAACCAAAACTGTCCAGAAATTACAGCACATATAAAACCTCATAATATGCCCATTCTTCACATAATAATCATGCCACTTGATCAAGGAATACTTCCATCAGGTAAACCATGTTGTTGAACATACTCCATTGATCGCCAAGTAGCCTCATCTATGGGCAAGCGCTTCCATTTCACAAGGAATTCATCAATGTTCCGGTTCCTCAAAACCCTTGTCCTCTTATCCACAATCCTCTCCGGCTCATAGATAATCTCTCCTTCTTCATCCATCGGTGGTAACTCTTCAATCTCTTGAGGAAGAGATCCCACAAACCTCTTAAGGTTGGATACATGAAACACATTATCAATCCTTGTAGAAGGAGGTAGGTCAAGCTTATAAGCCAAATCACCCACTTTCTTGACTACCAAATATGGTCCATAGTATCTATGTGCCTGGAATTGAAAGACCCTTTGAGAATATTGTGACGGTTCTTAGGAAGCTTGAGCAACACATAATCACCTTCCTTGAACTCCATTTTGCGTCTATGCTCATCCGCATTTGCCTTCATGACTTCTTGTGCCTTCTTCATATTATCCTTGCATAATTGTAGAAGCTGTCTCATCCTTTCCAACTCTTTCTTGGCTAAAGGATTAACCATTTTATCCTCATGGAAGGCAATAGATGGCACATGCACTTGGTACCCATAAAGAGCCTCAAAAGGTGACATCCCAATACTTAAATGTTTGCTTGAATTATGAAAAAAAATCAGCAAGGTAAAGCCATTCATCCCATGATGCTTGCATGTCATGACAATAGTGCCTCAAGTACACTTCGAGCCATTTGCTTGTGCACTCTGTTTGCCCATCCGTTTGAGGGTGATAGGCTGTAGAAGGATTGATTTGAGTCCCCAAGTTCTCATACAATGTCCTCCAAAAAGTGCCCATGAACTTGGTATCTCTATCACAAACTATGTTGAGTGGCAAACCATGTATCTTGAATACATGCTCCATAAATTGCTTGGCAATGTGAGAGGCCCCATAAGTAGTCTTGAAAGCAATACAATGAGCTGATTTGATGAGTCTATCCACCACCACAAATACTTGATCCCATCCATGCTTCGTCTTTGGCAAGCCCGTGATGAAGTCCATGGAAATGTGAGTCCATTTTCCATCCGGAATAGGCAAAGGATGAAGTAAACCACTTGGCAATTGGTGACTATCCTTATTCCTTTGGCATGACACACATTCCAAAACAAACTTCTTGACATCCCTCCACATGCCTTTCCAATAGAAGCTTTTGTTCACTTTGTCAAATGTCTTGAGAACACCAAGATGACCCGAAAGCGGTGAAGAATGCATCTCATGAAGCACCTTGGGAATGTAGGATGAAGTTGGAAAAATACACCTTATCCTTGTGCCATAGTAGACCATTCCGAAGCTTATAATGAGGAAATTCTTCACCATCTCCTTGCTGTAATTTTCTGTAAATATGGGCAGCACTCTCATTGACAAGATACTCCTCTTGTATCCCTTTTATCCATTCACTATACACTTCCATAATTGATGTCAAGGTGCAAGCCCACATTCTAGACAATGCGTCCGCTACTACATTGTCCTTTCTCGGAGTATAGGATATCTCAAAGTCATATCCTTGAAGCGTAGCCAACCATCTCTTTTGCTTGGGAGAAAGATTGGGTTGAGAGAGGAAAAATTTTAGCACCCTATGATAACTTCTCGCCTTGAAATGAGCACCATAAAGATAGTGATGCCATTTCTTGATTGCATGAAGTATAGCTAATATCTCTTGTTCATACACATGCAATTCCATCTCCTTCTCAGAAAGCTTCCTACTCTCAAATGCAATGACACCATGCTCTTGATACAAAACTGTCCCAAGACCTCTTCCACTTGCATCCGCTCTCACATAGAATGTCTTTGAGAAATCCGGACAAACAAGAATAGGAGCTGATGTAAGTAAAGCCTTGAGCTCATTGAAACTCTTGTCGGCAATGGCATCCCAAAAGAAATCTTCCCTCTTAAGTAGATCGGTAAGAGGTGCTGCAATTGATGCATAGTGCTCCATAAATCTTCTATAGAAAGACCCAAAAATCCTCTCAAATTGAGTAGATCGGTAAGAGGTTCCGCAATTGATGCATAGTGCTCCATAAATCTTCTATAGAAAGAAGATAGACCCAAAAATCCTCTCAAATTGAGTTGCATTAGTAGGGGTTGGCCATTCTTTGACACTATGCAATTGATGCATAGTGCTCCATAAATCTTCTATAGAAAGAAGATAGACCCAAAAATCCTCTCAATTGAGTTGCATTAGTAGGGGTTGGCCATTCTTTGACACATGCCACCTTCTTTGGATCAACCCTAATGCCATTTTCTCCCACCAAGTGGCCAAGGTATTCAACCTCATTCACCATGAAAGTGCACTTGGTCTCCTTTGCAAACAATCTATGCTCCCTCATGACCTCAAAAACTTGCTTCACATGTACCAAATGCTCTTCTTTGCTCTTGCTATAGACCAATATGTCATCAAAGAACACAAGTACAAATTTGAACAAGAAAGGAGCCAACACCCTATTCATGAGTGCTTGGAAGGTGGCCGGGGCATTCGTGAGACCAAAAGGCATAACCATGAAATGAAACAATTCTCTTTCGGTCCTAAATGCTGTCTTCTCTTCATCACCCTCCTTCATCCTTATTTGATGGTATCCCGATCTCAAGTCAATCTTGGTGAAGAACTTTGCCCCTTTTAGCTCATCAAGAAGATCATCGATGTGAGGTATGGGGTATCTAATCTTGATGGTTACCTTTTTCAAATCACGGTAATCTATGCACATACGAAAGGAACCATCCTTCTTCTTCACCAATAAAACGGGAGATGCAAACGGAGATTGTGAGGGTTGAATGAGACCCATGGAAAGCAATTCTTGCACTTGCTTTGCCACTTCTTCCCTTTCCACCTTTGACAACCGGTAAGGAGGTTTGTTCACAACCTTTGCATTCGGCTCAAGTACAATGGCATGGTCGATTTCCCTCTTTGGTGGCAAACTCTTTGGTACTTGGAAAATGTCCTCATAATCCTTGAGAAGAGCTGCCATATCCTTGTCTATGTGCTATCCATTGCTATCCATCCCTTCTTGAGTGACATGCAACACATAGACTATACCAAGAGTTTTGAGTTCCTTCTTGAGTCTCTTTGGAGTGATAAAAAAAAGCTCTTTTGGTGTATTTCCAGCCAATACCACAAGCTGTCCATCATGTGAAAAGCTCATAACACCTTGTTGAAGGTTCATGTGAAAATCACCAAGAGAAGCCAACCAATCACATCCCATAATCACATCAATGGGCCCCATGTCCAATACTACCAAGTCACCTTCCCAAGCATATGAAGAGGATAAACTCACTCTTGTTGAAGGGCAAAACAATTTGGCTTTTTCATTCTCTCCATTTGCTACTTGTACTTGGAAGGTTATGGGTAGCTCTGTCGGAGATAGTTTGAGAGAGTTGAGGGATTTGGAGTTAACAAAACTATGAGTACTCCTTGAATCCACCAAGATGTGTGCAACTCTCCCATTAATGGTACCCACCAACCTCAAGGTGTTTGGACTCTTGCAACCCGACAAAAGCTCTTGTGAAATGGAACATACATGGGCTGCATTTCCTGCATCTTTTAGCATATTGTCCCTCAATATGCATGCATGATCCCTTCCACCGAGGTCGAAAGGAAACTCATCCTCTTCTTCGACAAAAGAATGACCCTCCACGCCTTCTTCATGTGTCTCCTCGCTGTAATCTTCAAACTCTTCCACATCATGAGATGACTTGGAATCGTCATCCTCATCCATAATGATCATAGTAGCCACCACTTTCTTTGATTTGCAAATGTGCCCGGGTGACCACTTCTCGTTGCATTTAAAACATAGGCCTTTGCCCGGTGACCACTTCTCGTTGCATTTAAAACATAGGCCTTTGCTCCTCAATTCCTCAATCTTAGGATCATCCATCCATTGATTCTTCTTGAATGGTTGAGGAGGCTTCTTGACAAACCCATTGCTCTTCTTAGCATCATTATGAACTCCACTTGTGGATTGTCCACTTCCAAAAGATGTATGAAATTTGGAAGTGTAAGTGGATGTAGAAGAAGATAGACTTTTCTCCACATTTGAAGAAGTGTGAAATGGCTCATGAAAAGGTACATTGGGCTGAACCCTCTTATACTTTGGCTCATATAGCTCCGCCAACCTCATAGCCTCTTTGATAGTGCTTGGTCTTTGTGCCGAGACATCCGCTTTGATGTATGAATCTAGACCATGCACAAACTTCTTCAATCGTATGCCTTCGTTGAGTCCATCCACAAACATAGAGAGCTTCATGAACCTCTTGATGTACTCCCTAACCGACATGCCCTTTTGTGTGAGTTCATACCATTCTTCATGGTATCGGCAAAGGCGACACAAATGTCATATTCATTTCATGCTTGAGTTCTTCCCAAGTATGTGGCATAACTCCTTCCTTGAGCATATGTCTCCACCATTGATGTGCATAGTCTTCCAAATGCAAGGATGCAAAATGCACTTTGTCCCTTTCACTCTTCGGATAGAGCTGAAAGTATGTATCAAACTTATTCATCCATTCTTCCAACTCATGTGGGGCTGAACCATCACCCTTGAACTTAGAGAGTGAAATCTTGTCCTTTACATCCTTTGACACGATTGACGATGCATTCTCATGATGGTGCGAGGGCTTGTGCTTTTGCATTTGCACAAAAGATACAAAGAATTGTGCAAAATCCTTGTACTCCCTCTTGAGGAAATATGGCATTTCCATTCGCCTATCATGAGCTTCTCTTTGTCTCTCAATGAATGACATATGTTCCCAATCAAGCTCAACCACATCATCCATATCATACACCTCCTCTTCAAGCATGGAGAACTTATTTGCTTTGGGATGCAAAGGTACTCTCCTCGGATCCCCAAAATTTGACTCCTCATGTCTGAATGTAGGTGCATGTTGCTTTCCATCCAATTGAGAAGAACCCGCTTGGAATGTAGTAGGCTTCATCTCCCTCATAGAAGGCTTCCTAGCATCCGCCATGAATCCCCGAAAGTGACATTCTTGGTGGAATACTCATGTGTTACCTTGGGAGAAACCTCTTGTACCATGGGTAGCTTGCCTTCCCTACGGCCTTCAAAAGCTGTCCCAAATTGCTTGCCTTCATGTAAAGCACCATGACCAGTATCATAGGAAGGTTGGCTCATTGGCCGAGCAACCCTCTCTTCCAAAACTTCCATCCTTGTAGCCATAGTGTCAAGCCTATCATTGACTTCCACCCTTGTAGCCATCGTGTCCATCTTAGCATTCATTTCCATCAACATTTGCATGATCGAATCGATGGGGATGGCATGCGAAGATTGTGGGGTGTGCTTATGGGCACTTCCGACATTCAACTCCTCATTCCCTTCTCTTGAAGTATGCCCAAAAGTATCCCCTTCTCTTGAAATGTGCCCAAGAGTATCTATCCTTCGGAGCATCCAAAATTCCTTGTTCCATCATTGCCTCTTCACCCTCTACCTCGTCGGAAGCCAAAGTGTTGCGCCTCGGTCGCCCTTTTGGCTTCGGTCCCATGGAAACCTTCAGTTTTAGAAATTTGGCTCTAAATTAAGGTAGGGATGTCCGATTGAAGTGATCTAAAGCTTGTTGGAGAGCTAATGAAGTATACTAGACCACTATGCAAAGACCCGTAAGAGATGAGGTGTGCTACTATTCTATGTTTTAGGGTTTACAGGGTTATAGGCTGAAACGGTATTTTGGGTACAACTTGAGCTAGAGATATCCAAATGCAAAACTTTTTAGCTCAAATGGAAACGTTCGATGAGTACTACAAGGCTATGTAATTGGATCTAAAAGACCTTTAAACCCCTGTGATTGAATTAGGGTTTACTGTTTCTGCAAAAACCCTAAAATTTACCCTAAAGAGATATCGAAATGCAGAGGTTAAGGGCTCGTTGGTAGCTCTAAGGAAGCACTAAGAGCTCATATGGTCCCTTTTAATTCAGTCCAAAAGGGTTGGGACTGAATTAGGGTTTTTGTGAATCTGTAGATTCTTACCAAAGTGACCCTTTTTGTGCCCAATTGATCTTTGTTTGCTCCCAAACCAATGTCAACACCTTTCGCACCTCATTGGCATCCCAAGGTTTGCAAATTATGCTCCACAAGCTTCAATTGTCCATGTATGACCAGAAATTTGAGAAAATTTTGACATAAGTCTCCTTTGTTTTAAGAGCTAAATCTCAATTTTTCTCAAGTAGCAATGCAAGAATCCATAATCCTCTTATCAATTCCCATCCATTATATAGCATGTGCCTCAACTTGCATCACCAAAAGGCATACAAATTCCTTGCAATTCCAAGCATTCACCATAAGTTTCCCATGGTATAATGCAAGATCAATTCCCATGAGATGTCCATATTAAGGCGCCATTGCCATGTACATAAACCAAGAGGATGATTGTGCGAAGAATATCATCGGTGTAGCGCATTGAAGCTTGCCGATCTCCTGGCCAAGCTCTTCTCACCCCCGTACCAAGTCCAAACCAAGGCACGGGTTGAGGCCAAGTCTTCACCTCCACACCTAATCCTCCACCGTACCGCTTTACCACAGCACTCACGGCATGGTGGATTCAAGCCATGCTCCCCCCCGGGCCTCTCCGCCAACACCCGGGGTACCCTCACCAACATATCTAGTTTCTAGAAATTGAAGTGAGTGCAAACAATTGTGAGGTGCATATAGATTGAATATGAAAATGAGGCAGATCACTTACAAGGATGTGGCATGACTCATGCCCATTACAATATACTCATAAACCATTATGCATGAACTTATGCTTATCCACATAGCTCCAAATGTCCGCCATTCATCCAAAGATCCAACATCAATCAATAAGAACAAGTGAGGTAATAGCATATACCAATGACATCAATATCCAATTGGTATCACTCCCATAAGCATTGCTTATAAGTAATTGGCATCAAATGGCATTCAAGGGCATCAACTTGCATTTGAATGTAGCATTACCAATTGATTCCAATCACACAACAAGCTCTTCCAATGCTCAATAGCATCATACCAATGCATAAAAGCATCATGTCCATAGCAAAAACCTTCTCATTATTACCCAACATCCACTCCATGCATGTGGCTCAATTAATGCATCTAAGCATATGCATTCCTTCATCCATTTATGCATGGATTCATCAAAGAATCTTGCATCTGTCTCACAAATGGCCACATGACATCCAAATGGGCGTGATTAAAGAAAGATGTGAGCAATAAGCTTTCTATGCATCCCCATTAGAGCATGTAATCACTTTCCAATGGATCATGAGTTATGTAGGAATGTTAAAATTCTGTAAATTAGGGTTTCCTTTCATGAATAACCCCAATTTGTCCATAGCATGAGGATTAATCACCAATGCTTGAGAAAATGGCCATAGCAAGTCACCAATGGTATTCTGAAAGCTTCAATGGTTGGATTGTTGCTTGATAGAGCCTCCAATGGATCCAAATATTGAAGATTTTTGCAATTTCTGAGGGCTGCTCAAACCTCCTCTTCTCCCTCTCCAATAGCAATGAAGAACTGCAAGTACCAAAAGCGGATGTGTGAACCTCTAGCTCATTCACAATTGTTGCCGCATCATTCGTTACAAACAGTTTGTCCAAGTGATTGATCACCATCTTGTTCATCACGTTAGGGGCCAAGCGATGAGCGGGTGATCTGCGAGATCTCCTTGCACGCATTGATGAATGGAACGGTTTCTTGGGGGGTTTCTTGGGTGCACGCTGCCTGCAACTTTGCTAACTCTCTCTTTCTCTTCTCAGGGCGATGACTCCTTGTGTTGTTTGATGGAAATGGGAATCGCTTCGTCAAGTCTGGAGAGGTGCTTGTGGCCCTCCTTCAGCATGGCCTACACGCCCTATGGCTGCAACTGGAAAGGCATGGTCTTTTTTCTACCTAAATGTTTGTACCACCTTGTGTTATAAAAGGCCCTGTAATTTCCTTGTTAACCCAGTTTTGAGTTAGGGGGAGTAGTTCAGGAGACTGAAGAATCTTATTAGTGGTATGTTGTATCATGTATGGCCATTGTGATCTTTTGCATCACGTGGTTCTAGTGAGCCCAAATCCCTATAAGTATGAAGGCTATTCCTCATAACTCTACCCTTGCTCCGAAGGGTGGTTTGTTGAGTATTTCGGAGTCTCTTGTGTCCTGTATGTCCATCGCATGTCCCTGTCAGTATGTACATAGCCATCAATATGTGTTTGTATAGGTGTGAACACCTCATGTATGTGTAAGTGTGCATATATGTGGGTGAGCACTCTCTTATCTCTGGATAAGATAAATGTCTACCATGTGTCATGTCCCCCATATGTGAGTGTGATTTATGTGAGCCAAAGATAAGGTTTGTAACGTGTAAAAGCATGTACTTGGTGTACTTCACTAATCAAGAATATCATTGAGTCATATGCTGATCAATGTTTGACTTTTGTCACATCTCTCTCTCTCTCTCTCTCTCTCTCTCTCTCTCTCTCTCTCTCTCTCTCATCCATTCTCTACACAACACTCAATAAATAACCACCTTCTCTCTGCCATAGCTAGGGTTTCTTCTCTATAGCCATAGCTAGGGTTTCTGCTCTACAGCCATGTCCCACACCTTCTCTCTGCCATAGTGTTAGATCACTGCTGTAACACCACTACGGGCGTTACCACAGGAGGGGACGGCCTCTGGCTCACCACCCAGCCGAGGAAGAATGAGGATTGCCCCTCATCCCCCAGGCTATATAGTGTGTGGCCTGCTGTCCACACTAGCCTGGCCGCCCATGACTCCGCATGGGCGTCCTCTCTCACTGAACCCCGGATGGCCACGTCCTTGGCCATTCGGTCTACCGCCCCATCGGTCACACAGGCATTACAGCTTACGTGACATTACCCCCCCTTAAGAAGAGTTTTCATCCTCGAAAACAAACTGGGGAAACCTCTTGGAAATTACACTACGGCGTTCCTAGGTAGCTACCTCCTCATCCCTATCTGTCCATTTAACAAGTATCTCCTGGTACACTTTATATCGGGTTTGTCTGTCATGATACTCTAGAATCTTTTCAGGTTCATGTGGTATCTTTGGTGGCTCTATCAAGTCCACCAAAATCTCTGGAGAAACTGCGTTCTCTAACTCGTGAACTAATTTCTTCGGTTTACTAACATGGAAGACAGGATGGACTTGAAAACTCTCCAATAACTCAAGTTTATATGCTACATCCCCAATCTTCTTAAGGATTTTAAAAGGACCACAATATCTTGGAGAAAGTTTATCACACTTTCCCGTTTTCATGGTTTCTGACTACGCAGGAACCTTGAGGAATACAAAGTCACCTTCTGCAAAGGTCACCTTTCTACGTCCTTTATCCGCATAAGTTTTAGCGCGATCCTGAGCACTACGAATGCTCTCACGTGCGACTCTGAGCATATCATTCATATCTTCAAGGAAATCCTTGACAGATTGAATCTTCTCCTTTTCTAGGCCTACAGCCATCGGAGATCTCGGCTGGAATCCATACATTAACATGAATGGATGGAATCCATACATTAACATGAATGGTGTAAATCCAGTCGCTGAGTGTTTGGAGCTGTTATAGGCAAACTCCAATAAGGGCAAGTACTCTTCCCAATTAGATTGCTTCTTACTAACATAAGAACGCAACATATCCTCTAGAATTTGGTTAACTCTTTCAGTTTGACCATCAGACTCCGGATGATCCGCTGTACTCAAACTCAGAGTAGTATCCAACTTTTTGAAGACTTCCCTCCAAAAATGACTGTTGAACTTTCTATCTCTATCCGACACTATATCTACGGGCAAGCCATATAGCTTGTAGAGATGTTCAATAAAGAGTTTTGCCAACTCTGGCGTTTTAACAGTTTTCTTCGTTGGCAATAAACTTTGCCATTTTAGTTAACCTGTCCACTACCACCCACACCGAGTCATTCCCTCGACTCGTCTTGGGTAAACCGGTAATGAAATCCATGGAAATGCTTTCCCATTTCCCTTGAGGAATCTCCAGTGGAATGGAGTAGTCTTCCAACCTTAAGACGTTCATGTTTATTGACCTGGCACTTATTGCATTTCAGCACATAAGTCTGGACGTCCTTAAACAAACTAGGCCAATAAAACTATCTTTTTACTAGTGCATAGGTCTTCTGAATCTCGAGATGACTCGCACTTGGGCTATCATGACTTTCTTTAAGAATTTGGGCCCGAAAGTCACCAATAGTTGGTACACATACTCTACTTTTATAGAGTAAGTACCCGTTGTCAATGGAGTAATTAGCATATTTCTCCCCCCGACGAAGTTTATCACTCCCCTTTGAAGCCGTGGGTGGCAGTCAAAGGTGATGAAGGGCCTACGTCAGAGCTCTCCGGCTCCAAACTATACCCAGAAGACATGGCTAGTCTCTTCGGACTAACTCTCGCTTTCCTTCCCGTTGCACCTTCGGCCAGTCTCTCCGGACTAGCAATGCGTGCCAACGAGGGAGGTGGTCGCGTCTGTGAAGAAGTGCGTACGCGTACAGCGCGCCAGACCTCTGTAAAAGATGGATCGTGCTCACATAAACCACGTAGTGACTCCAAGAAATCATTCTTGAAGACTGTGAAACTAAGTTCATTAATCTGTGGCATGCGACTAAGTACATCTGCCACCACGTTATACTTACCTTTCTGGTAACGTATCTGAAGGTCAAACTCCTGTAGAATCTCCGCCCACCGAGCTTTTCTACCCTTCAATTCATTTTGACTTGAAAGCCATTTCAGACTTTCATGGTCCGTCCGGACCTCAAAAGTAGCACCATATAAATAGTGTCTCCACTTTTTCAGTGCGTGAACTATCGCTAGTAACTCTCACTCGTAAGCCGAGTAGTTACGCTGTGCACGATCTAACTTTTTACTCTCAAATGCAATTGGACATCCCCTTTGCATAAGTACGGCCCCAATGGCCTCATTACTAGCGTCCGTTTCCAAAACAAACGGCTCATTTGGATCGACAATAGTCAAAATAGGTGCAGCTGCTCTACAGTCACCTTGAGCTTATCAAAGCTCTTCTATTGGGCTTCCCCCCAACTAATGTTTTTAGTTTTTGACCGTAACTGGTCAGTCAACGGGACTGCGATTTTCGCGTAGTCCTTCACATACTGTCGGTAGAGCCCCAACATGCCAAGAAAAATCTACAGTTCCTCGAGATTCTTCGGTGCTGGCCATTTAAGAATAGCCTCTACTTTTTTTGGCTCCATCCGCATACCATCGGGGCGGATATAATATGGCCAAGGTAGTGAATTTCTGTTTCAAAAAATTCACATTTGCTTTTCTTTACAAATAGTTTGTGCTTTCGCAACAACTCGAACACTAGAGGCAAATGCTCTATGTGTTCTTTCTGTGTCTTACTGTACACAAGAATATCATCTAGGAAAACTACTATGAATTTTTCCAAATATGGACGTAAAATGTTGTCCATCAGCATCATAAATATCGCTGTAGCATTGGTTAGCCCAAATGGCATAACCAAACATTCAAAATGCCCGAAACGGGTTCTAAATGCTGTCTTCGCAGCATCTTCTGGTTTAATTCTAACCTGATGATACCCTGATCTCAGGTCTACTTTTGTGAACTATCTCGATCCATAGAGTTGATCTCAGGTCTACTTTTGTGAACTATCTCGATCCATAGAGTTGATCAAACAACTCATCCATGCGTGGCATCGGATACTTGTTCTTAATCGTTATCTGATTAAGAGCCCTATAGTCTATGCACATCCGCATAGATCCGTCTTTCTTCTTTACCAGAAGAATAGGCGATGTCCACGGACTTGAACTAGGCCGAATGAAGCCTTTGTTCAAATATTCCGTCAATTGTTTTTCCACCTCCTGTGCCTCGGAGTGGCTTAATTTATAAGCAGGTTTGCTTATAGGTTTTGATCCTGGCATAACTTCGATGCCATGGTCTACTTCTCTAGATGGTGGTAAGCCATCTGGTAAATCATCAGGAAAAACATCGTGAAATTCCTCTAATAAATTCATTAAAGTATCTACGTACTTTTTCTTTAATGTCTCTTTCACCTTGGATTTTTTCTTGTTTGAATCGCATGCATGCCAAACAGGGTTTTCAAATAGTGGGTCTCGTCCAAGGCTATTTTGTTTTCCTTGTTTGTCTACATAAACATCATTTACAGTTTCATCTACGGAAATAGAATTTAAAAGAGGGTAACAAGCATACACCTCTGCTATCTGGTCTCTGCGGACCGCTGTGCACAGCTCCATGGAGGAAATAAGTGGTGTGGCGGGACAGTACGGTCGCCCTGTAGGGTAATGACTCTACCTCCATGCTCAAAACATGGGCCCACCAAGCCATACAGCCACTCCCTGCCTAGATATACATTTGCTCTGTCTAAATGCATGACCTGAAAGTCAAGCGGAGCCTCGTAGTCCTGCATAGATAATGGGAGCCCCAATACTACAATATTCCATACCGTTTTGTCATACCCGTTGGCTAGGCCAACAGTATATTCATGATCGCTCCGGGTCTCAGTCAACCCCAATTTCTTGACTAACGAGTAGTTCAAGAAGTTGTGGCTAGCTCCATCATCATCGATAAAAACTGTGACTCTACGGCCACCTATGGTGCCATACATGTGCACCATGTCATGCGGTCCTACAGTAGGTTGCCACATCGCTGGTGTCACTGAACAAGCATGATGCTCATCACAATGACACACAGTCACCTCTCTGAACTCTACGGAACTGAGAGGGAGTCTCTGCACCACGCGTACTACGGCGCTTGATGTCATCGAATATCTGCGCATACTTAATTGCCTCTGCTAAGTCTTTAGGCTATAAAGGCTCTACATACTCAAGGTAATCATCTTTGAGGCCTCTTTTAAAGTCTCGCAATGTCTGGAATGCATCGATCCCCTTTAGCTTGAGTACTATCTCCCTATAGTCTGAGATGTATTGAGTCAGGGATTTGTTCTCCATCGAGCACTTGTCCCATAACTCCCAGCTTCTCTCCGCCTCATTAACAGGCAAAAACTCTTTTCGAAACATCGTTTCAAACTCCATCCAAGTGGCAGGACGAGTTGTCAAACTCATCCACCACTTGTACGCTTTGCGAGTTAATGAGAGGCTAGCCTCTACAAGCTGTATCCAGCTAGGCTGCTATCGTAGCGCGTGCAAATCTGACCACTTCGCTAGAAACATATTGACCGAGTCTTTGTTTCTCTCCTTCTCCTCGCCACCAAAACTAGGCAGCTTTAAGTCTTTTAATAACGACGAAGCTGTCTCTACGGACGGCCCCGCAGGCGCATCGGCCTGTACTCCTACAACCACTGGCGAGGCTATGCTCACCTGTGCCGCAGGAGTTCGTCTGTCTCACGAGGAGTCGAAGTACTAGTCTGTTACCATATTATAGTAGTGATGTGTGTGAACACACTTAGGACCGCCGGGGCACTTTTTCCCTCACTAGGAGGTTTTTTCCCCCGTGCATTATATATACGCCCATTATCTTCTAGGGCTTGTTATCTTTCATTTTTGGCACTCATAATACACTACTGTGTTGTGCTCAAGCTTCCTCATCTTCTTGAAGTTGTGTGTGCATTCCTGCAACCCTAATTCCAACAATTGGTATCAGAGCAGGCTTCCTCCTCCCGGGCAGCATCACCGGCACCTGCCGCTTCATCTCCTCCGATTGCAACGAGGTTTCACGAGCGTCTGCAGGTTAGTATATGCCGTGGGACAGCCCGTAGGGCTAGTTCGTTTCAGAATTTTGATCTGAAGTCATTTCGCCCTCCGTTTTTGCATTCCAAGTACGGCGCAGGCAAAATCGTCCTACTGTGCAGATTTTCTGTCAAGATTAAAATCTGCAGGACAGGTGCCCATTCGTCTGTTTTGGGCTGTGCTACATAGCACAGGTCGATTTTATACAGGTTTACCTCTTACAGACAGCATTTACATCTAGTAGTACAGTCATTGGCCATGGCTGACAACAATGATGTATTCCGCATGTTGGCTGCTGAGGATAAGTTGGATGGCACCAACTATCCATTGTGGGCATATATGATGCGACATGTATTGGTAGCAAAGGGGTTATGGAACATTGTGCAGGGTATTGATGCACGTCCTATTGTGGCTGGGAATGCTGCAAACACATCAGAAACAGGTACTGTTGATGATGGTGCAGGCACAAGTGCTGTAGCAGCTGTTCGAGAACCACCACTTTCAGCAGAGCAGATTCGTTGGGATGGTAGAGATGCGCAGGCTCATGCCTTGATTGCGCTGTCTGTCAAACGTACCATTATCCCACATATTCGCTCCTGCAGGACTTCTAAGGATGCTTGGGATGTACTTGCCACATTGTATCAGGCAAGAAATGAGGCTCGTGTTGCTTATCTCCGAAAACAGTTGGAGAGTGAGCATATGAACGAAGGTGATTCTATGGATAGCTTTTTGACAAAGATCAAGGATTTCAAAGAGCAGCTCATTTCTGCAGATGAAATCCTGTCAGACAGTTCACTTGTGCAGACTGTTTTGAATGGTCTACCAGATTCTTATCAGGGTTTTGCTTCCACTCTTCGCTTGATGATGAAAGGCAATCCCAATGCCTTATCATTTGAGGAGTTAGTTTCTGTTTTGCTGCAAGAAGACCAGTCAAGGCAAAACAGGAATATTATGCGTGTCGCAGATCAAGCTTTCGTTGCTAGTCAGAGAAGCGGGAAAGGTAAAGCTGGCTTTTCTTCTAGTAAGCAGAAATCTGCAAATGCTGCGCAACCAAAGAAGGAAGACAAAGATGAGAAGAAGGGTGACAAACAGAAGACATTTTGCAAGTACTGTAAGGGAAATGATCATGTCATCAAAGCGTGTCCTAAGCTGGCTGCGAAAGAGGCTAAGAAGAAAGAGGCTGGTACGGCTGTTGCAGATGCCTCTCCTTCTAACAATGAATCTGCTAATGTTGTGCTAGATACAGAATGGGCATTCAATGCGCAGTGCAGTTATGACCCATCTTTGCATGACACATGTATGTCTGCAGTAGATTCAGATGTATGGTACTTTGACAGTGGTGCCACTAAGCATATCACCTCGCAGCGCAGTTTATTCACTTTCCTTGAGTCTGCTCCCACAGGGAATACTGTCACTTGTGCCAATAACTCCTCTTATCCCGTTAAAGGAGTTGGACAGATTGTGCTGAATGTTGCAAATTGCAACACCTTTACACTTTTTGATGCATTGTATGTGCCAGGGATCAAAAAGAATCTGCTGTCAGTCTCCGCATTTGCCAAAACAGGTTTGGTTATAAAATTTGTGGATGACAGATGTACTGTTCATGATCTCTCTTGTGGTGACATCATTGTAGCATCTGGTTCACTATGTCGAGGGCTGTATAAGCTCAATATGGATGGCAAATGTGTAGAGGATTCAGCATGTGCTATTATGGATACGCAGGCTATTTCAGATGCAAAACTGTGGCATGCACGTTTTGGTCATCTGAATTTTGCAAGTTTGCTGCGCCTGCAGAAATCTGAAATGGTGTCTTCTTTGCCTAAGCTTGAGGCACCTGTCAAGCATGTTTGTGAGGGCTGTATATTGGGTAAAATGCAGCGTGCTTCCTTTCCCAAAGATGGATCAGTGAGAGCTGAACGCAGATTGCAGCTTGTTCACAGTGATGTTTGTGGTCCCATGCAAACTCCATCATTTGGAAACTACCTTTACTTCGTGACTTTCATTGATGATTTTACCAGGCATGCATGGGTATATCCTTTGAAGGCAAAGTCCGAAGTGTTTTTGTGCTTCAAACAGTTTTTGGTTATGGCTGAAAATGTGTCAGAAAGTAAGATGGGCACCCTCCGTTCAGATCGAGGGGGGGAGTATATGTCTTCAGAATTTAATGCATTTCTGGCTGAGCGTGGGATAAAACACCAATGTACAGTGCCGTATACACCACAGCAAAATGGTGTGGCTGAGAGAAAAAACAGGTCTCTCATGGAAATGGCAAGATGTATGGTTAAGAGTCAAAGTCTACCACATGGTTTTTGGCTTGAGGCTGTCATGTGTGCCACTTATGTACTAAACAGGTGTCCCACCAAAGCATTACAGGTTGTCACTCCATATGAGGCTTGGCATGGCCGCAAGCCATCTGTTGGCCATTTACGTGTTTTTGGTTGCCTGGCATATGCATTAGTGCCTGTGCAACATCGCAGAAAATTGGATGACAAAGCTGTCAAATGTATTTTTGTTGGGTATAGTGCTGAGAGCAAAGGCTATCGTTTGTATCATCCACAGACAAAGCGCATTTTGGTTAGCCGTGATGTTGTATTTGTGGAAGATGCAGTTCAGCCCTTGGTTTCATGTACTAAGGAGACAGATATCAGCTCACGTGATGTCTATGATACATTGTTGCCTCTTTTCAGTGGTGCACAGTCAAGTGCAATACCTCATGAGACAGTTTTTCAGCCTATGCAGGTTTTAAATGATGGCACAGATCAGCCTATATCTGATGCAGATGTGCATGATGCACTTGAGGATGAGAGACAAGAGATTGAGGGCTCTAGGAATATGCCTAGATGGCTGGTGCAGACTTTGCGTGACAGCAAGTTGGATGCCCCTTTGTCTAGTCGCACTCGTTCTGGCTCTCATGGTGCCTCTTATGCGTCAGATTGTTATGCATTGGCTGTTTCTAGTATGTGCGATGAAAGTGAGCCTGTTTCATTTGATGAGGCACAAAGTTCAGAAAATTGGATGGCTGCTATGCAAGCAGAATACGATGCTATTATGAAGAATGGTACATGGTCTTTATGTGACTTGCCCCCTGGCAAGAAGGCCATTGGCACTAAGTGGGTATACAAATTGAAGCGTAAGCCTGATGGCACAGTGGATCGCCATAAGGCTAGGCTTGTTGCAAAAGGTTATGCTCAAGAGAAGGGCATTGATTTTGATGAGACTTTTGCTCCCACATGTCGTATGACCACTGTTCGTAGCATCTGTGCATTAGCAGCTCATAATGGTTGGAATGTACATCAGCTGGACATAAAGACTGCGTTCTTAAATGGAGATTTGCATGAGGAGGTGTATGTATCGCAGCCTCGTGGTTTTGTTCAAAGAGGGCAGGAAAACAAAGTGTGCAGGTTAAAAAAGGCTTTATATGGTTTAAAGCAAGCTCCACGAGCTTGGTATGAAAAAATACATGCATATTTGACTGCACATGGGTTTCAGAATAGTCCAACAGAAAGCACTTTGTATGTTAAACGTGTGGATGGTGTACATCTAATCATTGCTCTCTATGTCGATGACATGCTGCTCACAGGACCAAATGAGAGTCATATTGCTGATTTTAAGGTTGATTTGAATGCCTCTTTTGAGATGTCAGATTTGGGGCATTTGCATCATTATTTGGGGATACAATTTAAGCAGTGTGATGGAGGTATTGCTTTGTGTCAGACAAAGTATATTGAAACATTGTTGCGGAGATTTGGCCTTGAAGACTGCAAGCCTATTGCTACTCCAATGGAGACAGGTTTGAAGTTGAGTCTTCATGATGCTGGAGTTCACTTTGATGTCACACTCTATCAGACAGCTGTTGGTTGCCTCATTTATGTATGCATTACGAGGCCAGACATTCAGTTTGCAGTCTCACAGGTGAGCAGATTTATGCATAGCCCAGGCATTAAGCATTGGCAGGCAGTGAAGCGTATCTTTCGCTATTTGAGTGGTACTCGGCATCTTGGGTTGTTTTATCCCAAGGGGGGATCATTGCCGCCAGATTTACATGCTTTTTCAGATTCTGACTGGGCTGGTTGTTATGACACACGCGTGTCCACGAGTGGTTTTTGCTTCATGCTTGGAAGCTCATGCATATCATGGTTGAGCAAGAAGCAGCCTACTGTGGCCACTTCTAGTTGTGAAGCTGAGTACAGGGCAGCTTTCACAGCTACAGTTGAGTGTGTGTGGCTCAGACGCCTTATGGCTGATTTGGGTGTTGGGCAGCCATCTGCCACCACCCTCTTCACTGACAGTCAGAGCGCATTGGCAGTTGCGCGGAACCCAGTGTTCCATGCTCGTACGAAGCACATAGAGGTGCACTACCATTATGTCAGGGAGAGACTCTCTGCAGGAGAGATCAGTTTGGCTTATGTGCCAACACAGGATAACCTTGCAGACCTTTTCACAAAGGCTCTGCCTCGTGAGAAGTTCGAAGCTTTTCGCAAAGCTTTGGGCTTACTCCCTTTTGTGGGTTCGTCCACATAGCTAGACACTTCCCTATACATGAGTGCTAGCTCTTGTTCACCGCATCACTCCAGGGGGGATTTGTTACCATATTATAGTAGTGATGTGTGTGAACACACTTAGGACCGCCGGGGCACTTTTTCCCTCACTAGGAGGTTTTTTCCCCCGTGCATTATATATACGCCCATTATCTTCTAGGGCTTGTTATCTTTCATTTTTGGCACTCATAATACACTACTGTGTTGTGCTCAAGCTTCCTCATCTTCTTGAAGTTGTGTGTGCATTCCTGCAACCCTAATTCCAACATAGTGGAGGCGTCTGTCATCTCAGTGCATCTAACCGTGTGGAGATGCTCTGTAGCATCGTGACTAAGTCTGCCTGGACTTTACCCATATTGTTCAGTTTGGCATTAAGATACTTAAAAAGTCCACTAGAGAGCTTCGTCTCTGTCGGGACATCGGCAGGGTCCAATAGGTCATAATTGTCGTCGTCATATTCTAAGAGGTCCTCCTTGGTCCCCTCGGCGACGTCGGTGTTCATGTCATCTGGCTCATCGGCCAGAAAGGGGTCATCTACTAATGCGGCCACTGCGGGCTCGCTGGGTCCTAAAGCGGGGTCAATAGATGAGGAGGGTGCTGGCGGATCACGCGTGATCGACAAGCGCACTCCGGACCGGACAACGGTCGGGCGTATACAGCCTGACAATTCGTCGGGGTCAAACCCGTGCCCGAGGACAAGAGACCTGAAAACCCTAGAGAAGTAGAAGGCAGTGGGAACACACTACGCCTAGCAGACATCTTTAATTCTTGCACAAAGAACAATGCGAGAACTCAAAAATTACAAAAAAAACACTAATAAATGAGCAGTGATGGAGAGAGAATAGTCACCCCCCTTATGGTTGCATGCGCGACTGTCGACTGTCGATTTGTGTTGCACTGCGAGCCACAAGCGTCGCTACTCCGGGATGCTCCGATCCAAGAGAAAAGTGCATGCAACTCATAAAAAAATTAATTTCCTCAGGAAGCTGTGTGCCTGAAACATCCTGGATTATCCCTCCAATGCCGGGAGAGAAGTGTTCGTTTGGAGGGAAGTCTTCATTTGAATTTATTTTTTTTAATAATAAAATAAAATGAAAATCAAAGATAAAGGCTGGCCGCCTGTGGGGCTGGCCGCCTGTGGGGCTGGCCGCCGACTGTGGGCTAGGCAGACCACCCATGGAATGGTCGCCGCCTATGGGCCGGGCTGGCCGCCCGTGGTGGCTGGTCGCCGCCTGCGGGCCGGGCAGGCCGCTCATGGTGGCTGGCCATCGACGTTGGCTGCACCTGGCTGGCCATTGACGTTGGCTGCACCTGGCTGGCCGTCGACGTTGGCTGCGCCTGGCGGCCTGGGCTTAACTTCACCCGCCCAGGTGGTCTTCGCCCCCCTCTGCACAACAGTATTTACGGGTGGTCTTCGCCCCCCCTCTCTGCACAATAGCATTTACGGGTGGTCTTCGCCCCCCCCTCTGCGCAATAGCAGTTTCATGTTTAGGCTGGCCACCTGTGGGCTGGCCCCGCCCGCCGTCGCCGTCGGCAGCACCAGGCAGCCGCGTTATTTTTTCTAGCCGCACTCACCCAACGCAATGCTCCATCGGCATCTTTCTCTACACAGCCACTTGCTCTACACCAGGCGACCTCTCTCTACACCCAATCGAAAATGTGTTTTTGCAGACAAGCCAAAAGAAAAGCGAAAAATGTTTACCTGCAGATTCGCTTTGGTGTGTGCTACGGAGAGAGAGAGAGAGAGAGAGAGAGAGAGAGAGAGAGAGAGAGAGAGAGAGAGAGAGAGAGAGAGAGAGAGAGAGAATTCTTCCTTTCAATTCTGGCCGCCTCCCTCCACACAGTCCATTGTGGAGATAAGGATGAGATTTCGAATGGTTGAAAACCATTGAGTGGGCTCCGATCCCCCGGTCACGCACAGATCCTGACGACCCAATCGAACCGACGCTCTGATACCAGTGTTAGATCGTTGTAACACCACTACGGGCATTACCACAGGAGGGGACGGCCTCTGGCTCACCACCCAGCCATAGAGAAAGAATGAGGATTGCCCCTCATCGCTCAGGCTATATAGTGTGTAGCCTGTCGTCCACACTAGCCTAGCCGCCCATGACTCCGCATGGGCGTCCTCTCCCACTGAACCCCGGATGGCCACGTCCTTGGTCATCCGGTCTGCCGCCGTCGGTCACAGTAGGCGTTACAGCCTACGTGACACATAGCTAAAGTTTCTTCTCTACAGCCATGTCCCATATGTTTCACCTACATGACTTACATTGTAAGGCACTTTACCATCGTACTTGCTCTCAAACTTGCACTTTTGTAAGATGGTGTTGGAACACAAAATGACCTTACTCCTTGTCTTGTGTTTAATGTCAATGAATAGGAAAAGTTTAAGGACTTTATGCACATACTTTCTTAAGAGACTAGTAATAAGGGTCATACCATTTTTAAGTTTGGTCGACCAAGTGTGCAAATGAGTCACCTGTATATGAGTAATTTTTTACAATAAGGAAGACACAATCATTCCCATACTTCTATGAGCTTCCCTTCTTCTTTACTCTCTTGTGTACTTGTGCTCTATTGAATCTTGCATGCTTACTAGGTTTTCTGCTTACATTAGCTTCCTCTCCAAGGTTCCCCCACCTTTTATGAGAGAGAACCATCATGAAGGACCATAACTATTTGCCTTCATGTAGGCAAAGAGAGTTCTCCCTTCACCCCATCAACCAATGAGCATTTTGGTGTGTTATAATGGAGTGAGGACACGACAACGAGCTAGCACACCCACATCCAGAAGTTATAATTACGGTTCCAAGGCAAGCCCAATGATAACATGCTTCGGCAAAGCTAGGTTAGGCTTTTGACCTTGAATATATTTAGTGTCGTTTTATCAGGGACTAGCCTAGGGCTTAACTCTATTTATCCATCCATTCTAAGATATTGTGATTACCCGATATTGCTCGGTGTTGATTAGGAGGTCACACTCTGAGAAACATATAGTTTTGGAATCTTAGATGTGTTTAGGTGGTGGTTTTTTATTTCCATTTGAAGTTTACTTATATGAGGGTATTTTATTTTCATATCTTGGAAGGGAAAAAACCCTAGTTTCTTCGTGATTTGTATGTCTTGAAGCCCATAAAGCTTTAATCTTATACCATTGAGCCAAGGAATATCTTAGTAATTATGATTAGGAGTGGAATCCACTCCAAAAACATAAGCATTAGTATCCATTATGCTTGGATTAGAGTGTGAATTATGCTCCTGCATTTTATAAAATTTTCATGCATTATTAAATTGGTAGCGTAGAAGCATGTAAGTCCAATAAAATAATCAAATAACTCTTAATTATTAGCATAATAATCATTAACTTAGGACCCTTAATTACCCACAACATTAAGTCTAAAAAATCTCAAAAAACTAGGATCTTAAATTACCCTTATAATTATAAACTAGGATCCTTAATTATCCTTAATTAAGATTAGGATCCTAAATTACTTTTATAATATTCATTAACTATGAAAGACCATATTAGGGAGTTTGGGAAAATTCCAATTCCCATTTTGCAAGATCAAAAAATGGGGGCATGGTGAATCTTTTTAAGACTTTGTCAAAACCCCCTCATGTGACATATCGTTAGAAAGCTCTTGAAGAGTAGGTTCTAAATCCACATTCTCTGACAAATTCGGAGTTGTTATGGTCAAGATACATCAAAAAGTAGATAGAAAAGAAAATTCCCAAAGTAACAGGATTTTCTCAAACTCCCTAATATGGTCTTATGACCCTTAATTACTTTTAAAATATTCATTAGCTATGACTTAATAATCATTAACTATGACCCTTAATAATTATTAACTATGACCCTTAATTACCTTTAACTAGGATTAGGACCCTTAAATCTCAAAAAAACTCCAAAGACCAAGCCAAACTAGGTCTTGGGTTGGGGGGACGTGAGCCCATAATCATGCAAAAAGATGAGAGTCTAGACAAATGAGCCTACAAATGTTGTTGGATCATTTTTATTGCTATGGCGACTCCAAGAGTTGATCCACACTTGAAGAAAAGACACCATATCAACTTAGTACTCAGCAAAGAATATTTCACCTAGAGAAGTATTTATCACAAAGCTCTACATGATAAGATTGAAGCTCAAAGGCTACGTGCAGAAGGAAAGGAGCATCTAGATTTGTGGGTTCAAGGATGTTTACACCCGCTTGACCCATCAACTAGTAAGCCTCCATCATTTAGCACCTTGAATAATCTTGTTCGATTCATTGGGGATGGTAAAAAAGGCTTATTTGGATATTGCTCAAGATTAAATAATCAAGCTACTATTTTCAAGCAAACTATGCTTGGTGTGTACAAGCAATCTGTTAAAGAACTAGAAGATATCATGATCTCACAAACTCAACATGTAAATGAGTTGGGAAGGCTACTTCAGTCATCTCAGAAGAGGTAACAAAGCTTAGACAAACTAACCAAAAATTGGAGGAACATGCACTCCAAAAAACCCAACTAAAAAGCACTCCTTTTGGGTTAAGAGTGAGATCTAGATAGTTTAAAAGTGTTACATGCCTAGCTGCACATGGGGCTTGCTCGAAGCTACATGGATAGTGTGGGAGGTTCCTGCTTGGATAATCCTCTAGATAGAATTTCTATGATCAAATCTTCTATAAAAAAACAATGACATGATTGAAATGCTCAAGCTCTTGTAGTGTGTAGGGATTCAAAGGAAGGTAGTCAAGAAAGTTTGCAATGACTTTTGTGACGGTCAAGCCTAATGAGGTGGTAAAGGCATGTGATAAGGTTTCAATAGGTAGAAAGGGATATAGAGCCATATCAAAGCTACTCATCCAAGGTATGAAGCGTCATCTTCTTTGTGTGTTCGGCTTACCCCGACCAGATACCGAGTAATGGCACGACACCAACAAAATTTGGCTATTCCAGGGTACATAGATGTGAATACAAACACATTGATGGTTTAATGACTGTAGAGAAGCCCAAAAAAAAAAGAAATCAATATTCAACTATGACATGTATAATAACATATTTACAGATTTTAGAAGGGCCCAATCAACCATGGTGAAGTTTTATTAGTGCACAATAGAGGACTGCAAGGGTAATATTATTTTTGTTATCAAGATTGATGAGGTACAAATTCTCAAACATCAAAAAATGGAAAGAATCAATACTAGGGATGATTAACAAAGCTTTAAATTATGCCCAAGGTAAGGAAGACCAACCATTACATAGCGCATAGTCAGAGATGGAACTATGGTACATAGGGGCAGCTGCAATGCATGTTCGATTTGTGAACCATCACGTGTTTTAGAAAAACCCTCTACACTAAAGAAGGTGGTGTATAACACACATCATCAATTTCTCCCTCCTTCACATCCCAAGTATGTGCCACATGATGTCTCACCACTTGTGATGAGAGGTAGAGATTGGTTTAAGGCAAGGAGAAGCACCCCAAATCCACCACTCGATGGGATGTCAAGACACTCAATCTTCTTTCGACTTCCATATCGGTGTGAGTTAAAGATCAATAATCTCTTAGACCCCATGCATACCTTCAAGAATGCGATAACAAATATTTGGGACTATTTAATTGGTAAAAGAGATACCAAGGGTGCAAGGGATGACTTACAAAACATTGGACGCCTTTAAAGTGCATGGCCAATTGTAGGTGAAATTGGTAATATGGTCCTACCAACGGCACCGTGGGTACTAACCAAGAAGGAGCACAATAAGATGAAAAAGTGTGATTGCTTTTTTTCATACACCAATGGGAGTAATACATTCGTTAAAGGGCGCCTTCACAAAGACCAAAAAGAAAGAAGAGGTACAATTATATGGTGTCAAGAAACATGATCGCCTCTTTTTGTACACTAACGGGAGTAATAAATTCATTAAAGGGTGCCTTAACAAAGACCAAAAAGAAAGGAGAGGTACAATTATATGGCCTCAAGACACATGGTTGGTACAAGATTATTATAGGTATTCAAATATTCTTTTATTCATTTTCTCTTTATGGTACATAAGTTGTAGGCTCATATACTAACTTCCATTTTTTTAATGCATAGTTTAGTCTTTCACTAGCTGTAGTTGGTTGTGGAGACAAGAAGGTGAGAGAGGATATTTACAAAATGGGAAGCTTGGTGAGGTATGAATATTCTCTTAAATTCACCATCTACGTTATATTTAATATTTGGTATTCTCATGCACTCACAAGTTATGTATCATAAATAGTACATATGATTGATATATATGTAGCTACATATCCTTGAAGGAGATAGATCCTACATCCATTGAGATGGCTCGTCTCAATGCTATTTGAGGCAGTGTGTATGATCGAGGAAAACTTTTTTAGAACAATTCTCACTGGCCAATTGCATCTTGTGGTGCATTTGGTTGATGAAGTGGCACTTTTTGATGTCAAATGGTTCAAGGTGATATATAGAGGTGCTCAAGAAACCGTGAAGAAACATCCAAATAGGTTTTTTCAAATTGATTCCACCAAGTTTTGGAATGATGAGAAAGATACTTTCGTACTACCTCAACACTGTCAAACAGGTTAATAACCCAACTAATCATCGGTAAATCTTGATGTAGTATAATGAAAGTGTAACTCCTTTGCTTTGTGATTTTAGGTTGTGCTTCACGCTGCCGATCGAATTGATCCAAAGTGGTGGTATGTTATACATGTTTTCCCTCGTTCAAAACATAGCTTTCAAGATCAAAATGTTGAGACCGAATCTCTGCATGAAGTGCAAGTACTACCGCAAATCGACTCATTGGAAGAAGACGATGCTGAAAATGAAGAAAACAATTTAGAGGAGGCGGATCAAGAGCATGAGGAACATTAATTCGAAGGAGATAATGATAGTGATATTGATATGGAACCCCATCTTTTCATTGAGCTTCCATTAGATATAGACATTGATGAAGCAACACAAATGGATCTATTACAAGATGGGCTTCAAAAGTTTTCAACTTTCTTTTTAAAAAAATTCAAACATGGCTTTAAGGGTATGTTTTTTTCAAACTATCGTTATTTTTTGTATGTATGTCACATGTATAATCTAATTTCAATCTTTAACAACTCTCTGAAATTTTATATCTCAGTATAGCAACAAAATTTCGCTGCTATGGTCAATGTTAGGCAATGAAATAGCAACGAAATTACAGTGTAGCAGCGAAATTTCACTGTTATGGTCAATGTTAGGCAATGAAATAGCAGCGAAATTTCGCTATTATGGCTGCTGGGCAGTGAAATTTCGCTCGGAGGGATTTCATGAAACCACTATTGGAGTGGGAGGGGGTTGTGCAGATTGATAGAGGAAGAGGAAGTGGAAGAGGAGGGAGGGTAGTAGGTGAGTAGAGGAGGAGGAGGAGGAGGAGGAGAGTGTTCGCGTAGGAGGCATCCGGGATGCTACACATGCAATCCAAAACCTTATAATTATAAGGTTTGCAAATAGCACATTGGGCCTGTTTCGTTAATATATACCACATTAATAAAAGTTGTTAATATACCACACTAATAAAGGCATTGTGCACAATTACTTGTTTGGCCTCCAATTTTGTCTCTTCACTTCTAGCTCTTGTCTCTTGTTTGAATGTAGTTTAGCATTTGATTTAAGGTTTTGTCTCCTGTTTCAATCTAGTTTAGTGACATACTGGGCAGGCGTTACTGCACGGCCATAGCAGTGCTGTTAATAAACGGCTGTTTTTGCCATCGTGTTGCTGCCACCACCGTACCACTACCCATCACTGTAGAAGGCTGTTTCCCACCGTAGTTTTTCGCCAGCACATGTGGTGCAACGCCGCTTTCCCACCATCGCTGTCACCATTGCAGCACCAACGAAAGCAATAAGAGTCGACTCCATCTCATCTTCGACCGCCTTGCAAGTTCTAGCATCCGGCTCATACCACCATTTTCCACCAACTGCTGCTCGGGGGCATTTTCATAGCACACCCCACACTACCCTGGTTGGGGTCCCATACAGTGCTGCTACTTCTTGTGAGACCCGCCCCCCCACAGACCACAATTCCCGTCTCGAAGGGTAGAAGATGAGAAAAGCCGAGTTGCAGAGGAGTTTAGTGAGTGTTCTTGAAGCCGCTAGGAGCATGGCGGATTGGCTGGCAGCGGTGCCTACCTCTGCATATAGTCCGTCATAGACTTGAGGAGCTCTTTGGTGAGGTTAGAGAAACCTCCAGCAAAGTTGGGTAGGGCACCGTGGGAGGACCTAATCCCTTCAGAGTAGGCTTGCTCGGATCGAATACAGCCGGCGTGCACCCAACAGAGGACGCCCATGGTGTGGCGCTGGGATGTAGAGGGTGACGTCGATGGCCTCTGCGTCCTGATCAGCAGGTGATGGCAAAGGAAGGGATTCGCCTAGAGAATGTGAGACTTTAAATCGAAAGGATATGGGTGAATGCATCCAAATAGAAAGGATATGGAGGATCATCATTTTATTGGTTTTTTAAAGCACTAATCATTACATATTAAAATCAATCTTAGGAAAACACTAGTATTTTTTTTTTTCAAAAAAAAAGCAGGGATTTTGAATTAGAAAAAGAAAAGGGACTGACGATTACATAGCAGATACGGGCTGTGCCCTTTCAAAAGGAACCATACTGATCTAGGGGTTACATGATTACAAGGGCATGCACACATGGGTATACAGAACAGTTGCAAGCTCTCGGGGGCCTGTTGGGGTGTGCAGCGTTCTCATCCACCTTATTGTAAATATCGGTGATTTCCAGCAGGTGCTCAGTGAGTATTCTGTCCTTCTCGCGGATATCATGGATGTCATGTTCCAACTCTTCATCCCACCTAACATAGAGGATGCTGTCCGACTAGTGTTATCTTCGAGGCTAGGAAAGGGAGGGGGAGTCCCTTCTACATGGAGATTCCATTGGATGGTTTATTTGGTGTGCCAGGAATGCCGTGTTATTTCAATCATCCCCTCCAGTTCCTCAAGAAAACACTAGTATTTTTGAAAATCTCACATCATATATTTAATGAAAATGCAAAAAACATTTTGGTGCCTCTCTAAGTTTATCCCCCTTTTTTTTTGGGGAATCTCTTTCTCTCTTAAACCACCTCTTTATTTTTTTTCCCTCCTTATCCCCCTTTTTGTGGGAATCTCTTTATCTCTTGAACCACCTCTTTATTTTTCTCCCTCCCTTTTTTGTGAATCTCTCTCTCTCTCTCTCTCTCTCTCTCTCTCTCTCTCTAGATTAATAAGTCGATGTTAAGCAACTCTCGTCTCGTCTCTCCCCTTGTCGTACGCCTCTTCATAGACTTTGGGATTTTTTGTGGTGCTTCATCCTCAGAATCGTGTGATTGGACATTAGTTCAATGATTTTATACACATGACAATACGGCATATCTTTTCACTAAAGCCTTATCACGCGAAAAGTTAGAGGCCTTCCTACAAAGATTTGGGTCTCTTCCCTTTAAGAGACTACTTTGCAATCTCACATTCGTACTACAAGGAGGTTTGTTAGATATTTGACTTCATCATGTGAGGTTATGCACTTACGCCATGAGCACTTTTGTCTCGCTGGGTTTTCCCCATGGCCATCCAAGTGTATGGGCACCTTAGGTTTAGTTAGTATATAAGCAACCTCATTCACAGTTTAGGGTTGCTTGCTCATTTGTGTACTTGTAGAGAGTTTACATCTATCTCCTTTGAGCTTGCCATTCTCTCTCACACTCTACACCCTTGTGTTCTTGTCATTGATCATTGTGTGTGTGTGAGTCCGACTCTCCATTTTGCGAGATCCAACAACTGGTAGGATAGAGGAGAGTAGGCATAACAAGCCTCCATGGCATGTTGATCTTGCATGTTAATGGTGTAAAATATCACATGAGCGGGGTTAGAGAAGATGTGTGTTGCCATATATATAGGCAGTGATGTGTGTGAACACACTTAGGACCGTCGGGGCACTTTTGCCCTCTTTAGGAGGTTTTTTCTCTCGGCTTGTATATACGCCCATTATTCTAGGACTAACTTATCTTTTATACATTGACACAATCTAATACATTTTGGTGTTGTGTGCATTCTTACTTCTTCTTCTCCAAGCTTTGTGTGCTTTCCTGCAACCCTAATTCCAACAATTGGTATCAGAGCAAGCATCGGCTCTCAGGGCTACACCGCTAGCACCCTCCGACTCACGTTCTCCAATTGAGGTGAGCTTTCACGAGCGCTTGCAGGTCCCTATACTCTGCAAATAAGCCCATAGGGCTTGGCGTTCTCAAAAATTGCATCTGAGGTCGTTTCGGGCTTCGTTTTTGCATTACAAGTTCTGCACAGGTGTTTTCGTCATTTTGTATAGAAATTTCGACAGTGCAGTTTTTTGCAAAACAGGCATACGTATTCTATTGTGTGGACCGTGCTACATAGCACGAGTTGTTTTCTGTTCAGTCTTTGCTTCATTTACAGGTAGCTTTTGCATCAGTTTCAGTCAGTGGCCATGGCTGCTAATAGCAATGATGTATTTCGCATGTTGTCTGCTGATGCAAATTGGATGGAGACAACAACTACCCACTTGGGGAAAAAATAATGTAGCATGTTTTGGTTACAAAAGGAGTGTGGAACATTGTGCAGGGTATGGATGTACATCCAAGTTCTGTGGATGTAGGATCTGTTTTGAGGATGTTGCAGGTTCTGGCAGCTCTACTATTGCTGCTGTTTTACCCACTACTGAACAAGCTCGTTGGGATGGTAAAGATGCACAAGCTCATGACTTGATTGCACTTTCTGTCAAACGTAACATCACCCCACATATTCGTTCAGCTAAAACAACAAAATAGCTTGGGATATTCTAGCTGGTTTGTATGCAGGTCGTAACGAGGCAAAAATCTCTTACCTGCGTAAAGAGCTAGAATCGAAGATTATGCAGGAAGATGATAACATGAATGTTTTTCTTGCTGAGATTAAAGATCTCAAGGAACAATTGATTTCTACATGTGAGATTATTCCTGATCATTCTCTTTTGTAGACTGTTCTTGATGCTTTACTTAAGTCATATTAGACTTTTTCTTCTATGTGGAGACTTGTTTTACTGCAGACCTGATGTTGTCAAGTATGATACTTTAGTCAACAAGCTCTTGAAAGAAGTGCAGTTCAGGCAAAACAGGGCTAGGCAGCGTGTAGTTGATCAGGCATTTGTTGTTGCCAAGCAGAGAAGAAGTGGTAAGGCAGCCCCTTCCACTGTTAGGTAGCAACAATAGGTCTGAGAAGACTCTTGATAAAGGCAAGAAAAAGAGCAGGTGCAACTATTGTAAGGCAACTTATCATGTCATTAAGAATTGCCCTAAGCTAAAGGCTAAAGAGGCAAAGAAGAAAGAGTCAAATGCAGCCACAATAGCGGATGCTTCTACAAATGCAGATTTTGCAAATGTTGTGCAGGATACAGAATGGGCATTTAGCGTGTATTGCCATTATGACCCATCTGTACACATGATGCATGTTTGGCAGTCTCTGTTGACTCTGATGTATGGTATTTTGACAGTGGTGCTACAAAGCACATTACCTCGCATCGTGATATATTCACTTGTCTTGAGGCTGTCCCTAATGGGAATACTGTCACATGTGCCAATAATGCTTCTTACCCAGTGAAGGGCATTGGTAAAATTATGCTTATTGCTGCAAATGGTAGCGCTTTCACACTTTCAGATGCTTTGTATGTGCTAGGGATAAAGAAGAATCTATTGTCTATCTTTGCGCTTGCTAGACTTGGACTTGTAGTCAAATTTGTGGATGACAGATGTACTGTTCATGATTTGACTTCTGGTGATACGATTATTATATCTGGTACCTTGTTTCGTGGGATGTATAGGCTCAATTCTTATGACAAGTGTGTGGAAGATTCAGCAAATGCAATTTCTGATGAAAAGGCAGTTTCAGATGCAAAACTATGGTATGCTCGTTTTGGTCATCTGAACTTTGCTAGTTTGCTGCGTTTGTAGAAATTTGATATGGTTGCTTCATTGCCCCCTCTTGAGGCACCATTAAAACATTTTTGTGAAGGCTAACTCCGTCATTTGGTAAACACTTGTACTTCGTGACTTTCATTGATGATTACTCAAGGCATGCATGGGTATATCCACTGAAGGCAAAGTCCGAAGTGTTTTTGTGCTTTAAACAGTTTTTGCTTATGGTTGAAAATGTATCCAATTGTACTCTGGGCACCCTCCGTTCTGATCGAGGGAGGGAGTACATGTCTAAAGAGTTTGATGCATTTCTGGCTAGTCGTGGGATAAAACACCAATGTACAGTGTCGTATACCCCTCAGCAAAATGGTGTTGCTGAGAGAAAAAACAGGTCACTTATGGAGATGGCACGATGTATGGTCAAGAGCCAAGCTTTGCCACATGCATTTTGGCTTGAGGCTGTCATGTGTGCTGCATATGTACTCACATATGTACTCAACAGGTGTCCCACTAAGGCCTTGCAGTCTATTACTCCATACGAAGCTTGGCATGGCAGGAAGCCTTCTATTGGTCACTTGCGTGTCTTTGGTTGCTTGGCCTATGCTTTAGTGCTTGTGCAACAACGCATAAAATTGGATGATAAGGCTGTCAAATGCATTTTTGTTGGTTACAGTGCTGAGCGCAAGGGTTACAGATTGTATCATCCACAGTCAAAGCGTATCTTGATTAGTCGAGATGTTGTATTTGTGGAAGATGTTATGCAGCCTTTGTTATCATGTACCAAAGAGACAGGTGTGAGCTCACGGGATGTATTTGATACGTTGTTGCCTCTTTTTACAAGTGGGAATTCAAATGTAAGTCCTAAAATGAGGCAAATATTCAGCCTATGCAGATTTCAAACGACATCATAGATCAGCCTATTTCTGATGCAGATTTACAGGATGTAATTCATGAGGATAGGGCTGAAAATGAGCAGACTAGAGGTATGCCTAAATGGCTGGTGCAAACCTTGCGTGATAGTAAAATTGATGCACCTATGACTAGTCGTACTCGTTCAGGTTGTTAGTATGCCTCTTATGCATCAGATTGTTATGCTTTGGCTGTGTCTAGTATGTGTGAAGAGGAAGAACCTCTTTCATTTGATGAGGCACAAAAATCAGAAAACTGGTTGGTTGCAATGCAAAGTGAATATGATGCTATAATGAAGAATGGTACATGGTCTTTGTGTGATTTGCCTATTGGTAAAAAGGTCATTGGATGTAAGTGGGTTTTTAAGTTGAAACGAAAACCAGATGGGAGTGTTGATCGCTATAAGGCTAGACTTGTTGCAAAGGGTTATGCTCAAGAAAAGGGCATTGATTTTGATAAGACCTTTGCTCCCACTTGTTGATCGCTATAAGGCTAGACTTGTTGCAAAGGGTTATGCTCAAGAAAAGGGCATTGATTTTGATGAGACCTTTGCTCCCACTTGTATGACTACCATTCGTAGCATTTGTGCATTAGCAGCTCATAATGGTTGGAATGTACATCAGTTGGACATAAAGACTGCGTTCTCGAATGGAGATTTGCATGAGGAGGTGTATGTATAGCAGCCTCGTGGTTTTGTTCAAAGAGGGCAGGAAAACAAAGTGTGCAGGTTGAAAAAGGCTTTGTATGGTTTAAAGCAAGCTCCACGAGCTTGGTATGAAACGATACATGCATATTTGACAGCATATGGTTTTCAGAATAGTCCAACAGAAAGCACTTTGTATGTTAAATGTGTGGATGATGTACATCTAATCGTTGCTCTCTATGTCGATGACATGCTGCTCACAGGACCAAATGAGAGTCATATTGCTGATTTTAAGGCTGATTTGAATGCCTCTTTTGAGATGTCAGATTTGGGGCATTTGCATCATTATTTGCGGATACAATTTAAGCAGTGCGATGGAGGTATTACTTTGTGTCAGACAAAGTATATTGAGACATTGTTGCGGAGATTTGGCCTTGAAGACTGCAAGCCTATTGCTACTCCAATGGAGACAGGTTTGAAGTTGAGTCTTCATGATGCTGGAGATCACTTTGATGTCATACTCTATCAAACAGTTGTTGGTTGCCTCATTTATGTATGCATTACGAGGCCGGACATTCAGTTTGTAGTCTCACAAGTGAGCAGTTTTATGCATAGCCCAGGGTCTCAGCATTGGAAGGCAGTTAAACGCATCTTTCGTTACTTGAGTGGCACCATATATCTTGGGTTGTTTTATACCAAGGGGGGATCGTTGCCGCCAGATTTACATACTTTTTCGGACTCAGATTGGGGTGGTTGCTATGACACAAGAGTGTCCACAAGTGGTTTTTGTTTCATGCTCGGTAGCTCATGCATATCTTGGTTGAGCAAGAAGCAATCTACTGTGACCACTTCTAGTTTTGTGAAGCTGAGTACAGGGCAGCTTTCACAGCTACGGTTGAGTGTGTGTGTGGCTTAGACAGCTTATGGTGGCTGACTTGGGTGTTGGACAGGAGTTTGCCACCTCTATCTACACTGCGGTCAGAGCGCATTGGCAGTTGTGAGAAACCCAATTTTTCATGCTCGCACAAAGCACGAGTTGTATGGTCTTTGGTGAGTTCAACTAACTCAGCAAATCAAACCTGCGACTTCTCGATTTTCTGTCAACAATTGCCGAGATTTGCTTGCTTGATCTTATGGCTAAATTTGGATTTCCCCTTTGCACAATGGTATGGATTTTCTATTTATGGTTTTTGGGGGGCTTAAGTGGAACTATTGCATATTTATACTTAGGGTTCTTTGCCATGCTATGAACTTTTTTACTATTGGTTAAGATCAAATTGTTATAATTGAAAAATATGTGATTAAGTTCTATAATTTGGGGATTATATGTCACTATGGGTAGGGAAAAACTCATGATACATAACATATTTGATTAAGTTCATTAATTTTTGGGGATTATATATCAATGTGTGTAGGGAAAATGATAGCATCTCAATATACATAAGATATTTGAGATTTCATAGCAAGGTACAATTGAGAGATTTTGTAGCAAAACAATTTTGAAGTTTTGTAGACAAAACAAGATTACGAATTCCATGGCTTTACTTGATGAAATTGCTAGAACCAAAAATCCCTAAGCATCTATGCCATGGAGACCTTGCTCTCCTCTATCCCATTGGCCAATATGTGGTTTTTGGATTGCCACATTGTTTGGAATTAGGGTTGCAGGAAAGCACACTCTTAATGCTGAGGGTCCTATACTCACAGTCCCCCTCTTAAATATGTTTTGTGTACTGAGATGTAATCATGAACTTTTCTCTATCTACAGTGAAATCTAATCCCTAAATTAGAGATCTTAATCATACATTTCACAATCGCAACATCAAATTGGATCTTGGTTAGTTCCAAAAGAGAAATAAAAGACTTCATAGCATGGCAATGATCAAGAACTAGAAGTCTTAGTTGAGCTCCCGTAAACCCCAAACAAAAAACTTATACAATCTTGGAAGGGAGAACCCCAAATCTAACCACAGATTCAAGCAAGCAAATCTAGGCAATGACAGCAAGAAAATTGCAAGTTTGATTTATTGGGCGAGTGAACTCACTAAACATACATGTCACTTCTTTGCCTATTTGGGGTCGTGCTGCTAGAGCTCTGGACTGATAGCAAAGGACCTTGTGTGCCGTAGAGGAGCTTGGGTCAGACATCATCTTCCATCTGTTTTGTAGTTGTTCCCAGCACGAGTCTCGATGGAGATGTGGCCCCAATGTGTGTGTGAAGTGGAGTGGGTGAAGGGGTACTTGTTTGGGCATGTGTGTGTGTGTGAGAGAGAGAGAAAGATACACAGAGTGAAGAAGTGAAATCGATCCCGTCAAGTGGGAAGACTCCGTTGGACACCCACACGCTTAATAGCACAACTTTAAAACCACAAATTAAAATGGACAACTTAATACAACTTGAAATTGAAATGAAATGAAATGGAAAGATGGACACCAGCACTGGGGCCGGAACGGGACGACCCCCCCCCTCGCGTGTTCACATTGTCCACCACTCGAATGTTTCTTTTGGCAGCCTTTATGGTGTGCACGGGAGCAGCGAACGTGAGAACGATTGAGTAACCTTTCATCACCCACTACCAAAAGCTGGCAAGTAGTCTTGAGAAGTATCTACCGATACCCTCACAATTGCCTTAAGACCGGGTTAAGCATTTGGTTTCTCATCTTTGAAACTCAGTTTTTCGGCTGCGATTTGGAGTTTTGGGTTTTGTGGGCTTCCTGTGCAGTGATAAGTCCCCGCCATGGAAGCTCTGCTATGCAGAAGCGCTTCTGCTGTTCTGGGCGCCAACTCAAAACCCTCCCTTCAAACAGCCTTTCCCAAGAGATGCCTATTTTCGAAAGTGCATCAGCACAATTGGGCACCGCCCCTTCGCCTCCGCCTGGCGATGCATTCCTCCAACACCATCACTGCCTCTCTGACCACTCATCCCCCTTGCCCTCCCCCATCCAAAGGTATGGCCTTCCTTGCAATTTTATTTTATAATTTGGTCATAGTAATGTACCGTAGTTTTAGTACTCTGATCCCTTTTTTTTGTAAAAATTGGAGAGAGAGTATTTTAGAATCGTTAGATCAGGTAACGGCAATGCATCATAGATGCGAAGTAGCTAGATCCAGCCCATGCAAAAAAAAGAGAGTAATGCATCATATTTTTGATACAGGAATTGTTCAGCCCTGGTCCCTGCTCCTGCCCGTCGTAATATTTTCTGGCAAAAAGCAGCAGGCCAGGTTTACATAGCATTTAGATGGCAATGCAGATCATAATGTAGGACTATAAAATTTTTCTTCTCTTCATCTTTCTTCTTTTTGAAACAATCTTTAATTACGTGTGTGTTCCTGGACAGTAATCAACATATTAAAGGTCTAATCCAGTAGGGTTAGGGACCCCTACAAGCAGATACTTGGCTAGGGTTCCTGGATTGATAAAACAAGCATAATGGCCTTTTATAGCAAGTTAGCTATTTATGGCGTAGTTATCACGATACAAGTGAGAGCTTGGATTAATATGATACATAGTTGTGTGGATGCACCACTGAAGGTCTAAGTTGGACCAAGAGAGCAAACACGCTCATGCCACACGCATGGCAAGTACGTAGGTTGGCGTGTCAAAGGCCTACGAATAGGCTCTAGTGGTATGGGATGTCGGAGTTAGACATAGGTCTCTGGGATTGTGCAAGAAGCGCTAGCCTTGGCTTGGATGCTGGTCGCCGTTGGGAGGTGAGGTTGCCTGCGGCCTCATGATTTGGTTTAGGACTAACCTTTGCTTTTAGCCTGTTTAGGACAGATTTTGGGAAGGACTATATAGTTGGATTCAAAGCCATCCTAACACAGGGGGTGAAGAGGTATATACGTCTAGGTGTCATAGATGTCGGAGTTCCAAGGTATTCCTCTCATCGTTTTCTCTTTCTATCAAAAGTGAATTGCTCTAAGTTGTACAAGGTTTTTTGTTGGCGTCAGGATTGCATGTGACTCATGTGTCCAAGAGATGAGAAGAGTGTTCCCCTCCCCCTTTGTGTGATTGGGTTGTAGCGACTACCCTGTAGAGGCCTGAGGCGGCTGAGGGCTGATAGCAAGGGAAGGTATCATGACCAAGCCATAGGGTAGCGGCTATTCTGTACAACAGCTAGGCTAGGTGACCAGGCCAGCCAGCCAGCCCTGAACAGCAACGGCCCAGCCAGCACCCTGGGCATCGCATGAATGCATCCGACACAGCCAGGCAGTCAAGCATGGCAGAGGTGGCCAACAGGAATGGTGCTCAAAAAAAGAGAGAGCAGTACTATGGCTGTGTGCGCAGAGAAAACAACAGCAAGGTTGTTGAACAAAGGGGAGAGAAGCCTGCAGAAAAGGCATGCATAAGAAAAAGCATCTGTAGGTTGGAAAAAAACAGGTCGTGAGTTTTTTTAAAGGAAAAGGTTGTTTTAAGAAAAGTAATATTGTTTTTTCACGAAAATATTCGATGGCTTTTTTCTAAAAGAGGGAGGAAAGCTATAAGCACATGTGGGTTCTTTTATTAAAACTGAATAGCACATTAGTTTTTAATTCTAAAAACCTTAACCTTTTGTTATAAAAGGGGGGATTGCTTGTGAGTTCTATGCATCTGAAGTCCATCTCCTTGGTTAAGAGGGTTGAAAGTACTTGGCCAGCTTCCAAGAGTAGGATTGGAACTTCAGTTCGTGGGAGAGCTGGATTTTTGCAGCACTTCATCTCAACATGTGAATTCTCTTTAAGCAGGGGCAAACTATCTTGGGATTGTCATGGGTGATGAAGTACAGAGCGATTGTGTGATGGATGAGATTGTTCACTTGACGACGACCATCAGGATGACGGTGTGATGGTCGATGACTTGGCCACTAAAGGTGACTTCGATGCAAGGATGACATTGCTTGAGGAACATATTACGAACCTTACCCACACCATTGTTGTTATACAAGCAACATTGGCAGGTTTGGTGACAACAGGGAGAGCTGGGACAGCTTTACTTGTATCCTCTTTTACTCCAAAGTCCTATATGGGGGATCAGAAACAAAAGACTCAGGAGACAATTGACTCCTGGCTTCACAGATTGGGTATGGACTTTGAGTTCCATCTTTCCCCGAGGATAAGACGATACAAATGGTAGAGGTGTTCTTGATAATAGGAAAAGCCCTTCCTTGGTGGAAAGAGTTACGAGTAAAGCCCATGACGTGGGTAGATTTTGAGAGTTTTTCGGGAAGAGTTCTTGTAGGCCAAGGATGAGTATGACATTATGTCCAAGTTTAAAACCTTGGAAATGAAGAATTTCCCTTATGACACATATTTATAGAAATTTAGAGAGTTGTAGACTCCTCCAACAACTAACATGGATTCTATTACTATTTTGGGATTCTTTGTGGATGGATTACTTGAGGGATATAAGCTTCACATCAACAATAATCGAAGCAAAATGTTGGATGATGCCAATATTTTTGATGAGATAGTGGCAAAGACACAACTAAAGAAACCCCAACAACTCTCATTGATAGATCATGCATGATCCCAATGTAAACGAAAGTTTAAGTATGGGAAGACTTCATAGACTCGTGTAGAGACCTAGAGTCAAAGAAATCAAAGAAAGCGGAGTAGACAATGGACTCTTTAGTACATTGAGGGAGGGTCGGTGCTTCACTTGTGGTCAGCAAGGGCACATGAGGACGAATTGTCCGCAATCGAAGGGTAAGTCAAAGTTAAAGGGAGCTCATGCGACCGAGGCTAAAGGTAAGATTACTTCCGTACATACTATTATTTTAGATCAGAATTCTTACAAGGGTTGTAGCCTTAATATGAAAGTTTTAGTCTTGCGGACCTACTATGGATGTATAGGTTAGTCGTGGTTCAAAACTGCACAGAGTACTCACAACAACTTAATGAATGCTAAGCTTGCAAAAGTTGGGAGTGGAGATGCAGCCTAGTGATCACTAGTATCATGTCGACATGTCGTCAGGCTCACAGTTCTGGGATTGGCAGGTGTCTCAGTTGCCTATAACTTTCAGAGCTACTTGGAGCCACCAGTATGAATCTAGAAAGAGTAGATTTTATTATAAGAAAAGAGTGGTTTTATAACCACGATGTACAAATAGATTGGAAGGTTCATAAGCTATCTTTCATCATGGACAATGTTTAGTTTTGTCTATAGGGGGGTTTTGATGTCCCATCCACTATTGTAAACTCAGTTGAGCTTTGTAATGTAGTAAAGGATTCTGATTATGAATTGTTTGAATGTGTTCTAGATACCATGTCATTTGATGCTAGTTGTGAGTTTATTTCAGGTAGTCTTGATGTATGGGAGACAAAGGCTTTAGAGAACATTAGAGTAGAGTTTGTTGATGTTTTTTCAGTTGAGTTACGTGATGGTCTTCCTGCTAGTCGGTTGGTTGATCATAAGATCAATTTAGTTCCAAGGTCTCAGTTTGTGAGCTTTGCTCCTTACAGGATGAGCTAGTTGAAAGAGGATGAGATTGTGCGACAGTGTTGGAATGTCTTCGGATGCGACAGATTCGTAAGAGTAAATCTCCTTGGGGGGCACCAATACTTCTAAAGCACAAGTAGGACGGAAGTTGGAGAATGTGTGTATAAAAAGTTATTATCAAGAATAGATATCCCCTTCCCGAAGAGGATGATTTGATTGATAGGTTTTAGGGAGCTTCCTATTTTATGAAGATTCATCTTCGTATTGGTTATCACCGGATACGGATAGTTGAGGGAGATGTCTTTAAGATGGGATTTTACACGTGGTATGGCCATTATGAGTTTCTCGTGTTACCTTTTGGGCTCATGAATGCTCCTACTACTATCCAAGAGATGATGAATGATCTCTTTAGAGATTATTTAAGGAAATTTCTAGTCGTGTTTTTAGATGATATCTTGATATACAATCGTACTCATAGTTGCATGCATTCTTTGCATGCATGCATTTGCATTCGAGAATGCCAAGTTTGCAAAAGAATGCAACGAGGGTGGTTGAGTATGCATTTGTGGCATGAAACTTGAAAGCTGAATTTTAAAGCTAGGGACTAAAAATTCAAACATACACATCTCACAATCAGAATGTCATGACTCACAAATTCACACACATAAACTTCGAAGTTCACATTTAGAACTTCAAAATGGACATTGAAAGTTGAAACTGAAAAGTTCTGGAAATGCACTCACAATATGGCCATAAGTGTAGTACAAAAGTAAGAGTACTAAAGAGTAAAGTACTCTAGTCCCAAGGCTAAAAGCCCAACACACTAAAGTGTGCTCACACGGGAAAAAACCCTTGTCCAGCCAAGGTAAAAAGTACTCGTGTATGAGACCTATCACCTACTGAACAAAATGTTTAATTATCATTCTTCATCCTCCTTATCGGAGCAAGAAGATGAAGTGTAATCCTCATCCGTCTCCACATTGCTAGCTTCAACCTGGACATAATTGGCATTTGTTGCTGCATGCATGTTCTCTATATTCTCATCCTCTATACACTCACGAACCTCTTGTAAAGCAACAAGTCTGTCATCATCTTTCTCCTTGTTGATCATCTCCAAAGTTACCTCCAATTTCTCAAATCCTCTAGCCTTGATTTTGGATACCAGTCGAAGATTGGTGTGTATGTAAACCAATCTCTCGGTGTTTGATGGTTTGAGCCTGTTTCTCTTTTTGGTATGTATGAGAGAGAAAGTGCTCCAATTTCTCTCGCATGGGAAAGCCATACTTCCCAAAGAAAGCACACGAATGGCAAGCTGCTGTAACTTAGGTGTGCTTGCACCAAAAGACTCCCACCACTTTACTCCTTCATGCATTCTACTTTCATCTAAGGCAAGTGGGCGAGAAAAAGTACCCTTTAAGGACTTGTAATCATCCAATTCATCTATCAATGCTCCTTGCTCTGCTACGTTCATATGTGTATAGCGCTCTATGAGCGTCATCCATCCATTTTGAACTTCCTCGTCTGCCTCTTGTCCCTTACCTCTCCATATAGGATGCAATACATAGCCTGCTGCATGAAGGGGAGAGTGCATCATGTCCCAACGACCAACACATAGAGCTTTAACCTCATTCAATTTTGTTACATCAACACCAACCATATTCTGTATGCTCTCTATCATGCGATCTGTGAGCTCATTAACTAATCCCATTGTAGCTCCTTCCCTATTACACATTTGAAGAATCTTCAAAATGGGAGCCATTATTTTCACAATCTCCTTTGCATCGTGCCAAAACTTGGTTTCCAATACCTTGCTTGTGATCTCCAAGCCAATAACTCTGTTCTTAAACAGACTTTGCATTTGGTCCATTCATCACTTACCACTATCTTTCTTAAGCCATTGTAAACCCTTTCATCAAGTGAGTTTGATAGCACAATAAATGTGTAAGCAAACCGTGTGTCTGTTGGCTTTAAAAGCTCCTTCTTGCTGTATGTTCGAAACATTGCCAAAAGTGTAGGCTTTCTTGTGATGAACTTCACAATCTTCTTTGCGTGCTCAAGAACGGGTGAAACCCAGTCCAAGTTGCCAATGTCTTCAAAAAGAAGGTCTAAGCAATGACATGAGCAACGAGTAACAAAGATGTGAGGCCATTGCTGCTCAATAAGCTCTCTAGCTACCACACAATTTGACGCATTGTCCATGCACACTTGCATAACATTACTATGTCCAACATCGAGAATAACATCTTTGAGAATACCAAAGATGTACTCTCCAGATTTCATTTGGCTGCTTGTGTCCACAGCTTTTAAGAACACACTACCATAAATACATGATGCAAGTACATTTATTATCGGTCTTTTCTTGGTATCAGACCAACCGTCACATACAATTGTGCATCCATATTTCTTTCACTTGTCCCTTATACCCAACAGGTCTTTATCTATGCATTTGACCTCTTCTTTAAGCTCCTTAACACGCAATGCTTCATATGTAGGTGGCTTATACGAGGGCCTTGCTTCACCAATGGCTTTGACCATGTCCAAAAAATAGGGACTTCTCACTTTACAATGAGCAATGTCCTCTGCATAGAAAAACCGCCTATTCTTTCTGGCTTGCAATTGCCATGTATCTGCAAGCTTTCCTTGTGACTGGCCAGCTTTATAGACTCTTTGTCTCTTGTTTGCTACATTCGTAACATTGGCTGTACTTGAAGAACCACATGCATTTGATACAGACCCAACATTTGATGCGCCTTGTGATTCTCCCAAATCAACCACTTGTGCATCAATGGCATTATCCCCGCTCCCACATGTAACCTTCTCCATACATCTTTTACATTTTTTGGAGCATGTGCACATTTATCAACACCATTGCCCACAATGTTCAAGATGCGAAGGCCCGCCAATCCAGTCGTGGTGACAATATTTACATTTGCAATGATACAATCCCCTCCCTTTCTGCTCCAAACGAGTGACAAACTCCCACTCAGGACCAGATTTTTTCCCCATTCTTGAAGCTGGGTGATAGGATCTGATTCCTGAACAACCAAATGGCAAACAAGAGGTTTCAATTTTCAGCATTGCAAAAAGGCCCAAATTTGGGGAAAAATGTGTTAAAAAAAAGGCCCAAATTTGACAGAGCACTTGCACATTGCAGGTGCTCTGTCAAATTTGGGCCTTTTTTATTTCAAATTCATTATTCAGCCTATAAAAAGCCCTGTGCTAATTGTATTACACTTTGCAAATGTGCATTGCCCAATGCCCACTGGCCCTTGCCCACAGGCTACAGCCCTCATTGCTCAGGAGTCAGCCCGCACTCCACACTGCACAGCCTTGGCCCTTCAGTGCTCACTGCTCAGCCGGCTCAATCCGCAAGCTCATGCTCATGAACTGCTCAGCCCGTTGCCCACTTGCGAGACGCTGCCCAGTGCCCATGAAGTCGTCGCACGCAATATATAACACAAAACGTTAAAAAAAACGTAAAAACGGCCAAATTTTGGCCCGGCCAAAATTTTTAATGGAAAAAAAAATCCACGTTTGCAAAGGCCACGCATTCGCAAGCATGCTTCAAACATTTGCAAACATCTGCATGAAGGTGCATTCGCGAATGCAGGTAACTATGTTTTAGTATATAGTTGTACTGTAACTCGCGGTGGGTGCCCGGGGGACTAGGGCCTTTGACACACTTGTTGATACCATCAATGCATATTAAAACATTTAAACATGGCCACAGCCTTAACACATATCCATTGTCATGGCCCTGTGAAAATGGAACAGTACAAGTGTGGGCATGGTGGTTGCAGAGTTAGAATATTTTATGATTCACATGGGGGGTGCCCGGACAGAGTTTAAGATGTGTGGACATCCCTAGGTGTGAAGGGGGGAACTAGAAACATTAAACTTTAATGTTTATAAAAGTTGCCCCTAGGCCTTAGTGGCCCTAGGGAACTTTTAAAGTTTGGGGCCCTAGGGATTATTTTGGGGAGGAGGGCCACTCTACTTTTGGAGTGTTTCTCTCTCCTCTCTCTCTCTCTCTCTCTTCCCTTTTGGGAGTCGTGGAGCAAAAGGGACACACAAGCGTGGAAAAGCACAGGGAAGAAGGAGGCGGCTGCTGTATTTGTGCTGTAGCTGCTGTTTTTCTGTGAGCTGTGTGTTGAAGAAGGCCGTACAACAGCCGTACAGTGCTGTACGACTGCAGGCACTGCTGTGGACAGAGAAGCGCAGGGCTGTGGGACTGAGTCAGGCGCCTGCAACTGTTGAATCCAGGCTGTACAGTGCTGTACGACTGCAAGTACAGCACTGTACTTTTTGCAGGTACACTGTACAGCCAGTTCTAGGGCAAGTACAGGTGCTGGACAGTACTGTAGCAGACGGCGCAGGCAACCAGCAGCAAATCAGCAGGCGGCTACTTCTGGTTTTCTGCAGAAACAGCCCGTACCGTTCAAGTACAAGCAAGTACAGTCAAGTACAAGCAAGTACAGTGCTGTTTTTCAGATCTGTACTTTCAAAGACAGCATAGAGGTGAACACAAGGAGGAAGGTACAGGCAAGTACGTGCACATGTGTGAAGCAGGGTTGTGGAAACAAGTGCTTGCAAGTACAATTTGGTACCGTTGCTTCCTCTAGTGCTGTTTCACGAGCTGAATTTGGTAAGCTCCGTTTTTGTTCATCTATCTCTCTTTCTACTGCTTGATGTCTGTTGCAGATATGAGTTATCTGGCCCCTTGTGAGAGGAGGGGTATGGCAGATTTACAAGGGTTGAGACAGAGTTTGGACAACATATGTATATATGAGCTGAGATGTTGTATCATGCTCTTGAGATATGCCAGATGTATGCCCATGGTTGCCCTGCTTAGTGGTCTTGGCTAATCAGAGGGAGGCACAGTGTGTTATTTGGAGACACAGATTTGTGTGCATAGATCCTTTGTGCTAAGAAGGTTTTGTGGGCCGTGAGATTGGACATACAGGTGTAAAGTCTTGGTTGATTTTTGTTGTACTTAGCCATTCATATTATTTTAATTGAATAAAGAAATACCGTAAGAGGCGCCAAGCTTTGGGGCCAACAGGTGTCGCCTTGTTTTCAGATTTGGGCACTTTAGCTCCAATCTGTTTTGTTTTCACATCTAGACTACAAGTGGACGGGTGACTGCTAGTCTACCGCACTCTGGTTTCTATCAGAGGCCGGTTTCAAAGTTCCGTTGCCGGGACCAATCATCAACTTTCTGAAGGGGATGAGCTCGTGGTTGCTTTGAAGAAAGCCATCGCTGAAAATTCAGCAAACATGTCTGATACAGAAGATGAGTACTTCTATCATGAAGAAGAAGAACAAGACATTTCACCTGAGAGAGATGTATCTGGGGATATTTTTGCAGGAGAACAGGCTGCAGATGTTGAGCCCTATGAGGATGTAACCCAGTCAGAAGATGTGCATAGTAAAGAGGATGATGATGCTCGGTTCAAAGATCGTTTGGCTGGTGTTATGGATACTTTTATGCAGCTCACACAGAGTGAGAGATTTGCTGAATTTATGAGATCTCGCACAGAGCCCCGCACAGAGCCCGAGAAAAAGAAGAAGAAGGTTCGTTCAAAGAATCTTCCTCACGGTCATAGTGGTGCCATCCCAGAGGAACCATCTTTTGGCCAGTTTCCGAATGTGCAGCATGCTTATGGTGCAAACTCTCAGAGTTCCTTCTATGGACAGCCACCTATTCCTCGGCAGAATATGCATCCAGGTTATTTTGGTGGTGGTTCCGTGTTCCAATCCATGACTGGGGGTTACCCTCAGGGAGGCATGGGTATGTATGGGCCTTTTGGAGCCAATTTTCAGCCTGGCATGCAAGGGAATATGTATGGTGGTATGCAGTCCGGTATGCAAGGAAATATGTTTGGAGGTATGCAACCTGGGATACAAGGCAATATGTTTGGTGGTATGCAGCCAGGTATGCATAATGGAATGTATGGAAACATGGCTGGAATGTATGGTATGCATGGTGTGGGAATGGGAAATGTTGACCCAATGATGGGTATGAATGTTGGGGGCAGCAATCTTACGAAACCACTTCCATATGATAATCTAACGCCTATGGGAAAGGCGAAGGATTACAAGGAAGGGGGAGCTGCAGTGAAGTTTGACACATTCAGTGAGGCCAAGGATAAATTGAAAGCACTTACCTTTTTACAGCAGTTTGATGCTGCTTTTTTCTGGTGGGAATTACACAGAGTCCTCTAAGGTGAGGAAAGCTGCCACTTTTCTCAAGGGCAATGCTTTGCAGTGGTGGTCAACTCTTCTTTTGCAGGGCATAGCACCCACTACATGGGTCCAATTCAAACAGGTTTTCTCTTCCGTATGGTTCACATCTACATTTGAGGTGGATGTTATGACCGCTTGGCATAAGCTGGATGCTTCAAAGTGTGATAGTTTGGAGGATTATAACAAGAAGTTTTGGGAAGCTTTACTCCCAGTGACTTCTTATCGTGCGATGCCATTATTTGAGCAGGTAGAGAAGTATTGTTGTGGGCTGCCCAAGGAGGTACAAGATTATTGTATAAAGACGAGTAACGAACATGTCACAGATGATTGAAAATGCTATGACAGCTAATGCGTTACTCACAGGTGGTTCATCTGGGTTTAAAGGCAGTAAGAAATTGGGCAAGAAAGCTGAAAAATTTGGGCATGCTTCTCGTGATGCTAAAGGGTCTACAGAGACAAAGTATAAGAAGTTGCCAATGCCCAAGAGGACTTCTGAGGAAAGACAGGCTTTGAGAGATGCTCAAAAGTGTTTTTACTGTACTGAAGAGGGGCATATGTCATTCAATTGTCCCAAAAGAAAGTCCCAAAAGGATCCTGACAATAAAGGAGAGCCCAAGCCAAAGAAACCAAAGCCTTCTGCAGGCTTAGTTCCTGATCTTGTGGGGGAGCAGCTAGGTGGTGAAGCTACAGAGTTGTGCAGGGCATGGGGCAAAGTGAGAGATCAGAATGCTTTGATCTTCTTTGACACAGGTGCTAGAGCCAATTTCATTTCACCAGATTTGGCTGGCCGATTGGGGATTCGCGAAGAGGAGATGGGGCCGTTACATGAGGCAAATATGGCTTGTCCAGGGTATGCAGAACCCGTTACTCCTATTATTGGGAAGCTTCGGCTTCATTTGCAGGGTTATGTGGACAGCGAAGAGTTCTTCATCATGCCTTTGGATGGCTGTGATGTTTTGTTGGGGATGCCATGGTGCCACAGGGTACATGTGGTGGTGGATACTTACAATAGGAAAATTACTCTGACTCATAGAGGGAAAGAGCATGTATTGGATGTAAAACTCAAAGGGGAATCTGTTCCTATTGTATCTGCTTCGGCGATTTCATCAGTAATGAAAAAGCATCTTTCCGCGTACTTGATTTATGTAAAGGATGCACAGGATGATGAGTCTAAGTCTAATTTGTCTATGTTAGATAAGGACAGGACTGATTTCTTATGTGGATTTCAAGACTGTTTTTCCGAGTCATTGCCAGGAGAACTTCCTCCTGAGAGACCAGAAGATCATGCCATAGATCTGATTCCTGGTAGTACTCCACCGAATAGACCGCCGTACCGTGTTAGTGCAGCCCAATAGGAAGAGATTATGAGTCAGGTGCAGGAGCTTTTGAATAAAGGGTTGATACAGCCTAGCTCATCACCCTTTTGCTCACCTGTGCTCTTAGTGCAGAAGAAGGATGGTTCTTGGCGCATGTGTATTGATTACAGGGCGCTGAACAAGAATACCATCAAGAATCGATTCCCCATACCGAGGATCGATGACATCTTGGACCGCTTACAGGGCTCCGCAGTTTTCAGTCGTATTGACTTGAAAAGCGGGTATCATCAGAGACGCATGAGACCCGAGGATGTGCATAAGACAGCATTCCGAACCACGTTTGGGTTGTATGAGTTCTTGGTTATACCCTTTGGTTTGACAAATGCGCCTGCCACATTTAATAGAATGATGGACAAGATTTTCAGGCCTCATAGAGAGTTTGTGGGCACATTCTTTGATGATATGATTGTACATTCACAAACTGAGGAAGAGCATAGAAGGCATTTGGCCATTGTGTTTGCAGAACTCAGAAACCATAGGTTGGTTGTTAATGGCAAGAAGAGTGAGTTTTTCTTGCAGGAGATACATTTCTTGGGGCATATTGTGTCTGGTCATGGAGTCCGTATGGATCCAGCCAAGGTGGAAGCAATACTTAATTGGCCAGCTTTGAGGACCGTGCATGACGTACGCAGCTTTCTAGGATTGTGTTCCTATTACAGGCGTTACATACGGCACTTTGCTGAAATTGCTTCGCCTCTTCATGCTTTGACGAAGAAAGCAACTCTGTTTAGATGGGCTGATCGGGAAATTACAGCATTCAAAAAGCTCAAAGAAAAGCTTACTTCGGACCCAGTATTGGTGTTATCGGACCTCCGAAAGGCTTTTGTTGTCTAGTGTGATGCATGTGGAAGTAGCATTGGTGCAGTTCTCATGCAAGAGGGACATGTCATAGCCTATGAGAGTAGAGTTTTGCAAGATGCTGAGAAGCATTTACAGGTGTATGAGAAAGAGATGTTGGCTGTAATTCACGCTCTTTCTACTTGGAAACACTACTTGCTTGGGGTTGATTTTACTGTACAGACAGATCATCAGACCTTGCGTTATTTCCTCACGCAGACTAAGCTTTCAGAGAAGCATATGCGTTGGGCAAACTTTTTGTCAATGTTTCACTTCCAGATTGTGCATGTGGAAGGCAAAAAGAATGTCGTGGCAGATGCTTTGTCACGCAAGCCACAGGTCTCTGCAGTTTTACTTGCTTATCATCATGAGCTTGATGAAATGAAAGAGCAGTATGCCCATGATGAGGATTTTGAAAGGTTGTATGATCAGATGTCTGAGGGTCAGCGGCATGAGCACTATACTTTCAGAGATGGGTTTTTATTGATGCATGGCAGACTGTGTGTTACCAGGCCATTGCGACTCAAGGTTATGATTGAAAGTCATGCTCCACCGTATGCAGGTCATAGAGGTATTGATGCCACGGTCAAAGCAGTGGAGACTTTCTTTTATTGGCCAACCTTGAGAAGAGATGTTGATGCCTTTGTGAGGCAATGCATCGTATGTCAGAAGGTAAAGTTTGACCGTCAGAAGACACTAGGGTTATTACAGCCTTTACCTATTCCGGATAGACCTTGGGAGAGCATTGCCATGGATTTTGTATTTGATCTTCCACGGACACAAACGGGAAATGATGGCATTTGGACTATCATATGCAGGTTCAGTAAGCAGGCTCATTTCATTCCCGTGCGGAAGACAATTAAAGTGGATCATATGGTGAAGTTGTTCATGGCGAACATCTTCAAGTATCATGGCTTGCCTACGTCTATCATTAGTGACCGTGATCCACGGATACAACTCTCAAGTTTTCATTGTCATTTCATCCACAGACAGATGGTCAGTCAAAAGAGGCTAACTCTACAGTGTTGGATCTCTCAAGTGTTATGTGTCAGAGCACAAGCAACAATGGGAAAAGTATCTTCCTTTGGTGGAGTTTGCATATAACAACACTGTACATAGCTCGATAGGCAAGGCGCCTTTTGAGATTGTAGAAGGAGGGAAGAAGGTACCACCCATTTTGCATACAAAGGATAAGATCTTTGAGGCTGATCAGTATGTGGAGAGCTTGGATGAAGCTTATCGGAGAGTTAAGTTGGCCCTCCAGAAAACTCAGCAGAAGCAAAAGAAAGCCGCAGACAGTCACAGACGTGATTTACAGTTTGCATTGGGTGATTGTGCTTTGAAAAGGCTAGACTCAAGAAGATGAAGGGTAAAGAGCGCTTATTCCCTAAGTTGAGCATGCGATATTATGGACCTTTTCAGGTATTGGAACAGATTGGTGAGGTAACCTATCGTTTGAAGTTACCAGATCACTGGAGGATTCACAATGCTTTTCACGTGAGTCTTCTTACACCTTTCCGTGGGGATGTGCCTGAGGATGCATCAGATGAGGCTCAGCCGGAAGTTGAGGAACTTGATGAGGTTTTGATTCCCGAGCAGATACTGGCACATAAAGAAAGGAAGGTACGAGGTAAAGTATCCCGTCGCTATCTTGTGAAGTTCAAGAACTACTCACCGATGGATGCGAAGTGGATGGAGGAAGGTGACTTAACAGATTCACCTCAGGTTTTGCAGCTTTATCTCAATGCCTTTGAGTTAGAGCCGACCCTTGTTGTGGCTCATTCAGGTTCAGCAGAGCATGGGTCTGGAGCATTACCTGATGCTCAAGAGGGGGGTCGCACCTCCACTCCCTTGATACAGACCAAGGTTGATGTGTACGTACTGTACGTAATGTACGGTACGTATTTGTACGTTGTTCCGTACAGATAAAATTTTTGTGCATGTAAAAATACGTACCATTGTAAAAAATATCAATCTATATGGCATTTCATATCAAAATAAACATAAAAAGATCCAAATACATTTTAAATTGTGAGAGAGACCTACAAGACAATCTAATAAGGTCTTTGCTAATACGCATTTGATTAGTAATCACAAAACCCTTGCCGCATGTTGTAAAACTTGTTACTTCAGAAATCAAACATCAGATACCAAAACCAGTTTTCAATCAGATGACAGAGATCAATCTTCAATCACCAATCACCACTCTTAGAAGTTAGCTCTATATAAACTGATGAATCAGTGTTCACACAACAAAAGTCTCGACTCTCATCCATGTCAAAAGGCTGCAAATGCATCAAAACAAACTGAATACAATGCACATACTACATAGCAAGCTGCAACAGTACGTCATAGAAATGTCCTCAAAAGGCCCATAAGGGCTAGTCCAGAGTCTAGACTCCACAATGAAACATGACCTAAGAGTCAAAACTCCTCATCAGATGATGATGATGACGATGCACCAGAAGAGAGCAAGTCCCCATCTGTCAAGACATTGCCCTCGTCGTCATACTCAGGCTCTGCCATCACGGGCACATGTGATGATGTGAAAGATGTATCATGAGATCCATGTGCTACATCATCATCTCCTGGCTCACTCTGAGTATGAATGAGAGTGACAGCCTCATTCGCCCGAGTCCGCTGCGTACGAACAGGCAGCTTCCCCCGACGAATGCTCCTCCGTCTAGCGCTCTCTGAATCTGCAGCCTCCTCACGCAAAGGTATCGCCAAAGCCCATGCGCGTGACCTTGTGACACGACGATCGATGCTCTCCAACTCTCTATGAAGGAGTCGTATAATATCTGCCTGCTCGTCTCTGACACGCTGCTCCACGTCGCCCTCAGTAGAGGTTGGCACCATCTTCACATGGGTCGGATCTGCCAATGGAAAAGCAAAATCCGACAAGTCAGAACCACAAGCAAAATACTTGCACTGCCATCTACGCGTGCCAGAACCAGCTTGGCTCGGCGTATTAATAACACGGATGACATTCGTGTGCTCCTGCCAGTAGGGGTTGCATGGCTTCGGCATATTGGATCCTGGAAGCTCTGTGACACAAACAAAGAGAGAGAGAGAGCTTAGAGTAGAGTACATACTCCAAAGGAAGAAAGAGAGAGAGAGAGAGAGAGGGAGAGCGTAGAGCATACTCCAAAGGAGGAAAGAGAGAGAGAGAGAGAGAGGGAGAGGGACCCCGGACTCGGGAGGGAGTGAGAGAGAGACGAGATTAATCATGTAGTACATTGGCACACACAGAGAGAGAGAGAGAGAGAGAGAGAGAGAGAGAGAGAGAGAGAGAGAGAGAGAGAGAAATGAAATGAAATGAAATGTTATATTAACGTCTTCAAAAGGCCATAATGACCTATGAGACCAAAAGTTACATCATGGTGGATCTGATACAATGTCTGGATAAAAAAACCCAGAAAATGAAAAATAAAGATGATACTACAGGCACCTAGAAAATGAAACTGGAAATGGAAGGTAAACAGAAACCCTTATAGGGTGTGAATATAGTGAGGGGGGGGGTACACTATGGAGGTGAGTGGAATATAGTGAGGGGATACAATATCATGTGGGACGGAGGGGTACACTATGGAGGTGCCTCCATCTCATAATATGTGCCGCATCGGACGCTGGCGGATCTCCTCAATATCCTCCATGGTGAGTACTCTGACTGGACGTCTCCCATGCCGTGCTAGTATGGTCCTGATCCTCTGTTGTAGTCTCCGCCGGTGTCGAGATGGGCCTCTCATCTTGGGGCGCCTGGACCGCCCCAGCTCTATAGCCCGATCAATCAGTGTACCTCTGGTGCGGCTGTGCTCTGGGGCTAGCTGCAATGCCTGCTGACCTGACTGCTCAATCTCTGGTCGAAAGAAGTCTGTAATCTGCCTCTGTAGGTGTCTCTCCCTCTCTGATCCCCTCCCTCTCAGGAGACCCTCTCTATGTCTACGCAGCTCCAGCAAGTACAATCCAAGGCATCTCTGATCCTGGTATCTCATGACTCTAGAAAGTGGTCCAAAGACCTCTCTGAACAGGCAGTGGAAACGGCCTCGTATCTCATAATATACTGGAGAGAGAGAGAGAGAGAGAGAGAGAGAGAGAGAGAGAGAGAGAGAGAGAGAGAGAGAGAGAGAGAGAGAGAGAGAGAGAGAGTACAGTACGAGACAGAGATGCATCATGAGGGACCAAGGCCATGAGCGAGAGAGCGTGTGAATTACCTGGTTGCAATGTGCACAGTGTGCAGAGACGGAGCGAAACAGAGCACTGTAGGCGAAACAGGCGAAATTCCAAAACAAGGCCAAAATCGCACGTTGAAGGTCAAAAAGGGGTTTTTTTTAAAAAATAAACGTACGGATCGATCCGTACGCGCACGGATCCGTACAGTACGTTCTGTACGGTACGGATCGATCCGTACGTACGTACGGATGCAACCCTGATACAGACAGGCTCAGATGACATCTAGAGGTCGCTTGGTGCAAATTTAATCTCACCCGAAGGTACTGAGGCTGACAGTACATGTGTTTATGGGACTTCTATGATATATGTGTACTAGTCACATGAGATTTTTGTGGATATGTATGGTTCACAGTGGTATACAACTTGGACTATTACTATGCCATTGGTTTGCAGTGAATGTTGATACATGTGTATGGCTTAGAGAGATTGGGACGCTGATCTTGCCATATTGTATATTTCACTTTGGATATTTTGTTGCATCACCAGAATGCAATCGAGGACGCTTGCCATTTTTCAAGAGGGGGGTATGTCATGGCCCTGTGAAAATGGAACAGTACAAGTGTGGGCATGGTGGTTGCAGAGTCAGAATATTTTATGATTCACATGGGGGGTGCCCGGACAGAGTTTAAGATGTGTGGACATCCCTAGGTGTGAAGGGGGGAACTAGAAACATTAAACTTTAATGTTTATAAAAGTTGCCCCTAGGCCTTAGTGGCCCTAGGGAACTTTTAAAGTTTGGGGCCCTAGGGATTATTTTGGGGAGGAGGGCCACTCCACTTTTGGAGTGTTTCTCTCTCCTCTCTCTCTCTCTCTTCCCTTTTGGGAGTCGTGGAGCAAAAGGGACACACAAGTGTGGAAAAGCACAGGGAAGAAGGAGGCGGCTGCTGTATCTGTGCTGTAGCTGCTGTTTTTCTGTGAGCTGTGTGTTGAAGAAGGCCGTACAACAGCCGTACAGTGCTGTGCGACTGCAGGCACTGCTGTGGACAGAGAAGTGCAGGGCTGTGGGACTGAGTCAGGCGCCTGCAACTGTTGAATCCAGGCTGTACAGTGCTGTACGACTGCAAGTACAGCTCTGTACTTTCTACAGGTACACTGTACGGCCAGTTCTAGGGCAAGTACAGGTGCTGGACAGTACTGTAGCAGACGGCGCAGGCAACCAGCAGCAAATCAGCAGGCGGCTACTTCTGGTTTTCTGCAGAAACAGCCCGTACCGTTCAAGTACAAGCAAGTACAGTCAAGTACAAGCAAGTACAGTGCTGTTTTTCAGATCTGTACTTTCAAAGACAGCATAGAGGTGAACACAAGGAGGAAGGTACAGGCAAGTACGTGCACATGTGTGAAGCAGGGTTGTGGAAACAAGTGCCTGCAAGTACAATTTGGTACCGTTGCTTCGTCCAGTGCTGTTTCACGAGCTGAAGTTGGTAAGCTCCGTTTCTGTTCATCTATCTCTCTTTCTACTGCTTGATGTCTGTTGCAGATATGAGTTATCTGGCCCCTTGTGAGAGGAGGGGTATGGCAGATTGACAAGGGTTGAGACAGAGTTTGGACAGCATATGTATATATGAGCTGAGATGTTGTATCATGCTCTTGAGATATGCCAGATGTATGCCCATGGTTGCCCTGCTTAGTGGTCTTGGCTGATCAGAGGGAGGCACAGTGTGTTATTTGGAGACACAGATCTGTGTGCATAGATCCTCTGTGCTAAGAAGGTTTTGTGGGCCGTCAGATTGGACATACAGGTGTAAACTCTTGGTTGATTTTTGTTGTACTCAGCCATTCATATTATTTTAATTGAATAAAGAAATACCGCAAGGGGCGCCAAGCTTTGGGGCCAACAGGTGTCGCCTTGTTTTCAGATTTGGGCACTTTATCTCCAATCTGTTTTGTTTTCACATCTAGACTACAAGTGGACGGGTGACTGCTAGTCTACCGCACTCTGGTTTCTATCTGAGGCCGGTTTCATCCATCATCACTTTGCATAAAACATAAAGCTGGACAAAACATCCACAAATGCTGAAAATGGAGCTTGCACGTGTGACACCGCATAGAGGCCGGAATGGGCTGGACCCCCCTCCCCCCTTGGAGTATTTTATTACCCAAGGAGAATAATATCATGTACAAGCTTTGAGGGCCTTACTCTCCCCACGGGAGATGCTGGAGTATCCATATACAAATGCCATAACACAGCCCAACACGAGGCAACCAAGCCGGAACATAGGCTGTAGACATGCCGAGCCAACAATATAATCCATATACCTCCGTGTGGGTACTGATTCTTCCCCAAAAACCACGGGTCTTCATGCAATAGAAAGGGTACAGCAAGTACAATTCTCCATTCAGCCGGTACAGTAGGTATAATGGCTGGTACAGCAGGTACGGTGGTTGGTATAGCCGGTACGGTTGGTTGGTACAGCAGGTACAGCAAGTATAGAAGCTCGTACAGTCAGTACAAGGGTTGGTACAGCCGGTACGGTGGTTGGTACATTGGCTAGTACAGTTGGTACGATGGCTGGTACAGCAGGTACAACAAGTACAAATGCTGGTGCAACAAGTACAATGGCTAGAAATCATAATAAATGATTAAATACCCTTGCCTCCAGTATTTCTTCACGATGGAAGCCTCCAAAACAGTCCCCAACAGCTGGTATTCTTCATGGGCAGCCTTCAAGAGAGAGAGAAAGAGAGTAGCCATCATTAGGGCAGCCTGTAACGGTGGTAGAGGCTAGTGTGCAGCAAGAGAGCCTCCATTAATGAAGAGAGAGGGCTCCAATTTATAGATTTGGGCCTCCCATGAGCTAAAATGGCAAGAGAAGGCTACGATGACAAGTGGAGAGCCACACAATAGCTGAAGCGACAAGTGTGAGGCCACTTGTCTCACTTTGATCCACTTTCTAACAAATGTCACGCCACTTGTCTCACTTTGGTCCACCTCCTTGCCACATGTCCCAATCTAAGAGATGGGTCCTTCCATAAACTTTATCTCTAAAATATCCCAACTGGTAGACATTCTGTCATAGGCACTTTGCCAACTCTTGGTATCTGCTCAATTCCAGATGTAATGACGCGAACAGAATTTCCATCGGAGTTGGGCCAAAAATAGCAACTCTCCTAAATTTTAGGAGTGTGGTCCTTTGTATTCTGGGATAATCCCCCATTCCCAAAGCTTGTACTTTCCAAATATTTAAACATCCTGGAGTCCATCAGACCCCTTTCAGACTGGGAAATGTCGAGGCTGGTGACATCCTCCCCAGCTTCTTAAAAGTTGTCCGCAACTTTAAGCTTCAAGCCATATATTCAAGATATAATCATGTCCCATCGATTGGGCGAGACGAGACAGTCTCAAAAATCCAATATAACTGAAGAATCCATGTCCCAAAGAAATGGGCGAGACTAAATAAGTCTCCATAATACCAATATCAAAATCATGTCCCAAGATAAATGGGCGAGACAAAAACAGTCCCATAAGTCCAGATATCATAATCATGTCCCAAGATAAATGGACGAGACAAATCAGTCCCATAAGTCCAGATATCATAATCCATGTCCCAAGTAAATGGGCGAGACAAAACAGTCCCATAAGTCCAGATATCATAATCCATGTCCCAAGTAAATGGGTGAGACAAAATAAGTCTCCTGCCAACAAGACATCGGTCCACATGACCCTTGGCATAGACATAAGTCCGTCATGTCCACTTTACCACTTGCACTCCGTGTTGGTACTCTGACCACACACCTTGGATGAGAGGTGGGCTCAAGTAACAAGATAAAACAATCACTCGTAGGCATAGATAACCTGGTGTTCCATAAGCATTTCTGCTACACATAGTTTATAGGCATTTCGGCCACCAATAGTTTGTAGGCATTTCGGCCACCAACTCACACTACCCTCTCAAGTGTCCATGTTCCCTTCCATCTGCTCTCTATTGTTCCACCCACACATGGTAGAAACAATCTTCAAGAGAGCACGTAGGACAAGAGAACACTACACAGGGTATGTTGTGCTTGTCACTACCCTTTGAAGTGCCCATGTTCCCTTCCATCTGCTCTCTATTGTTCCATCCTCACATGGTAGAAACAATCTTCAAGAGAGCACGTAGGACAAGAGAACACTACACAAGGTAAGTGAACCATGAGTTCCATAAGTCCAATGCATCCCAAACAAAGGGAGCCAAAAAGAATAATCCATCCCAGTAAAAGGAAGCCATAAACATAATCCCTAAACCTGAGAGATCCAAATTCCTAGAAAAGAAGTCGAGGAATCCATAGACCTGTATACCATAATCCTTGTATACCATAACTCTTACCACATACTCCGTGCTAACCACACACCTTGGAGTAGAGGTGGACTTTATCCATAAAAGCATCATATCCATGAGATAACCAAAGATTTCTTCTCTATAAACTCGGACAGATTCGTCCATAGAAATTGCTTGTGAAGCCCAATATCTATATAAATCTCGTCGAAGAAAGAAATCTCCATAGATATATTTCATCCCAATAAAGGGAGCCATGAAAAGAATTCATCCCATTAAAGGGAGCCATAAACAATGTTTTCCTGAAACCATCTCAAGGCAAACAACAACACCTTTCTCCTTGCATAGCTATACAAGGGTTAGTGAACATCAAAAACACTTCATAGTAAATAGCAAAAGCACCAACTTTGCAAACTCGAAGTATACTTAGCTGTTCTTTGCCAGGTTGGTCATGAAGCCAACTTTGCAAACTCAAAGTATACTTAGCTGTTCTTTGCCAGGTTGGTCATGAAGCCAAAAGAAATATCTCCTCACCATATCCTTAAGATATTCCGAGATATATCTCCGTCATATAGCTTGCTTGTAAGCTTGATAATATAATCCACAATATCCATATGGAAAGAGTGCTAAATGTGTGCACATAAAGCCAACTCCGTACTTCCAAGATAAATTTTGTGAATTCATAAATCCTTAGATCAACAAGCTGTCTACTGCCCATGCTCTTGCTTCATAAGCTATGAAGCGGCTGGCCATGCTTAACAGCAATGATGGTAAGTGTGGTCCCCACTTGAGATCTTTTCTCTTCCTTATTGATAGAAGGAAGCCTCCGCTTCCAAGAAAGCCTATGCTCTGATACCAATGTAACTAGCGGCGGGTGCCCGGGGGACTAGGGCCTTTGACACACTTGTTGATACCATCAATGCATATTAAAACATTTAAACATGGCCACAGCCTTAACACATATCCATCATCACTTTGCATAAAACATAAAGCTGGACAAAACATCCACAAATGGTGAAAATGGAGCTTGCAGGTGTGACACCGCATAGAGGCCGGAATGGGCCGAACCCCCCCTCCCCCTTGGAGTATTTTATTACCCAAGGAGAATAATATCATGTACAAGCTTTGAGGGCCTCTCCCCACGGGAGATGCCGGATTATCCATATACAAATGCCATAACACAGCCCAACACGAGGCAACCAAGCCGGAACATAGGCTGTAGACATGCCGAGCCAACAATATAATCCATATACCTCCGTGTGGGTATTGATTCTTCCCCAAAAACCACGGGTCTTCATGCAACAGAAAGGGTACAGCAAGTACAACTCTCCATTCAGCCGGTACAGTCGGTACAATGGCTGGTACGTAGGTACGGTGGTTGGTACACCGTACAACCGGTATGGTGGTTGGTTCAGTAGGTACAGCAAGTACAAAAGCTGGTACAGCCAGTACAAGGGTTGGTACAACAAGTACAGAAGTTGGTACAGCTAGTACAGTGGTTGGTACAGTCGGTACGGTGGTTGGTACAACAGGTACAGCAAGTACAAATGCTGGTGCAACAAGTACAATGGCTAGAAATCATAATAAATGATGAAATACCCTTGCCTTCAGTATTTCTTCGCGATGGAAGCATCCAAAACAGTCCCCAACAGCCGGTATTCTTCATGGGCAGCCTTCAAGAGAGAGAGAAAGAGAGTAGTCATCATTAGGGCAGCCTGTAACGGTGGTAGAGGCTAGTGTGCAGCGAGAGAGCCTCCATTAATGAAGAGAGAGGGCTCCAATTTATAGATTTGGGCCTCCCATGAGCTAAAATGGCAAGAGAAGGCTACGATGACAAGTGGAGAGCCACACAATAGCTGAAGTGACAAGTGTGAGGCCACTTGTCTCACTTTGATCCACTTTCTAACAAATGTCAGGCCACTTGTCTCACTTTGGTCCACCTCCTTGCCACATGTCCCAATCTAAGAGATGGGTCCTTCCATAAACTTTCTCTCTAAAATATCCCAACTGATAGACATTCTGTCATAGGCACTTTGCCAACTCTTGGTATGTGCTCAATTCCAGATGTAATGACGCGAACAGAATTTCTATCAGAGTCGGGCCAAAAATAGCAACTCTCCTAAATTTTAGGAGTGTGGTCCTTTGTATTCTAGGATAATCTCCCAATCCCAAAGTTTGTACTTTTCAAATATTTGAACATCCTGGAGTCCACTAGACCCCTTTCAGACTGGGAAATGTCCAGGCTGGTGACATGTACTCTTGAGGATCATGTTAGACACCTCATGATTGTTTTGACTATTTTAAGACAGAATCGACTGTATGCTAAGTTACGTAAATGTGAGTTTTTTATGACGGAGATCATTTTCTTGGGACACAAGATCACAAGAGACGGGTTGAGCATTGACTATGACCGAGTTCATAAGGTTTTGGCCTGGTCGATACTGCAGACAGTGAGACCACTTCGTTCTTTTCTCGGTTTTGTTGTCTTTCTTCCGAAATCTGTGCAAGAGTACTCTCAGCTCACACTACCGAGACCGACTTGTTGAAAGGTTGTGAATGTAAGTCCAATCAGCCTATCCCTTGGAATAACGATTTGGATATAGCCTTCAAACTTTTGAAAGATAAAGTCAAGGAAGCCCCTATCTTAGCACTACCCGATCCTAGTCGGCCTTATGTTCTTGAGACTGATGCGAGTGACTATGCGATCGGGGTTGCTCTATTCCAAGATGGTAGACCTGTTGCTTTCGAGAGTCGAAAGCATGGTTACTATGAAACTCGTTTCAGTGGCTTTGAAACTCATTTCACGTTTCGGTGTTGAAACGTTTCATGTGCACATTGAAATCCTATCGTTTCATGGGGAAAAAAAGGTTGTGATTTTGTGTACTTTTTATCTTTTATAATTCTTTCTCTTTCCTTCTTTCATCCTATTTATTCTTTTCTGTTCTCTTTTGTATGTCTTCTTTGTTTACTGATGATAAATATGCTAATATCATCTTATAACTATTGGCTAGGACCTTCACATTTTATGTATATGATCGTTTCGGTCCTTTGTCCATCTACCTGGTGTTGAAACGTTTTGTTCCAAAATAAATCGTTTCAGTAGTGAAAAGTTTTGCGGTGACCTTGGTCGAAAGCTGGACGACACTCAATCTCGTTGGCCAACCCTTGAGAAGGAGCTTTATGCTGTCATTTACGCTCTCAGGGTTTGGAGGCATTATTTATATGGCTCTAAGTTTGTGGTATTGACTGATCATCATTCAATTAAGTATGTGTGTGATGCGGATGATTTGAGAGGACGAAAAGCTAGATCGGCAGAGTTAATGCAAGATTTTGATTTTGAAATACGCTATTGAAAGGAGTCCATGAATAGTGTAGCAGATGAGCTTAGTCGGACCAGAGAGGTGAATACTTTGTCGCTCACCGAGATTTCCACCAACTTATTTCAGTCATTGAGAGGGCTTTACAGCAAGACTAATAGTTATTTTGGTCCATATTGGCAGAGGGTCCAGGACGGGAGCTCATTGATTTACCAAGACTCAGTGACTGAGCAGCCTGGGAAGCCAGTGGATGAGTCGGAATGGTTTACTGTTCCCTAATGACAAAATTTGGTACCACAGGTCCTGGACACATTAGGTCCAAGATTCTTAATGAGTGTCACGAGATTATGTCCTGAAGTGTTCGGTTTGTCAAGCAAATAAAGTTGAACGCTTTAGACAGGTTGGGATGTTGTATCCTTTGCAAATCCCAGGTAATAAATGGGAAAGTATTTCCATGGACTTTATTACCGGATCGCTAAGAACACATCAAGGCCATCATTCTATTTGGGTTGTGGTGGACCGCTTGACAAAAAATGGCTAGATTTTTGCCTACTCGGAAGACTGTTACAGCTACGCAATTAGCAAGGTAGTTTATCGAGCAATTGTTTAGACTGTACGGTTTACCGTAGGACATAGTCAGTGATAGGGACTTTACAAGTGACTTTTGGCGGCTTGTTTTTGAGAAGTAGGAAACAACTTTGAATCTGAGTTCCTTAAATCATCCTCAATCTGATGGCCAAACTGAAAGGGTGAATCAGAATTTAGAGGACATGCTTCGTGTGCATGTCTCCAAAAGACAAGGTTCATGGGAGGATTATCTTCCTATGTTAGAATTTGCGTATAATAGTACTAAGCATACAAGTATAATTGTACTTTTATGCTTATGTACGGATTTCAACCTAGATCACATGTTACCATGGGATTTTCAGGACTTCAGCATGATGTAGCGCGTACTGTTTTGCAAGATATATAAGAAATGTTACAAGTTGCGAAGGAATCTATTAGAAGTGCTCAAGACAGAGATAGATTTTGTGAAGGAACGATGATGTATTTGTGAGTTCCGAAAGATCTCGAGACTTTACTAAGGATGGGTCGATTTCTGAAATTATCTCCTAGATATTGCGGACCATTTTGGGTTATACGTCGAATTGGTTCAGTTTCATATGAATTGGACTTGTCTTCTCATGTGAAAGTTCATTCCCTATTTCATGTCAGTAGACTTAAGGAAGTACTGGGTGGAACAGACGGGTTAGTTACTCCTCAAGAAATCATAGATGTGGAGGATATGACATTTGTGCCACACGAACCGGAAAAGATTCTTGGATTTCGTGGAAGACGATTACGGAATACGCTACTCACGGAATACAAGATCAAGTGGAAGGATCGTGTTGAGGAGGACGCTACATGGGAGACATTGACTACCCTTCAGAGGGACTACCTTGGGTTTTAACTGAGCTCAAGAGTGAGCTCTTAGAGGAAGGGGAGTATGTCATGTGTGCACAGAGTGTACTTACCGTGTGCAACACCCACACAAGACTAGCTTCGAGGCTTGGGGAAGCTTAAAACTAGGCAAGCTGATTGGTGAGGGATAGACTGACGGGCGGGCACCCAAGTATGGATGGGCAAGCGCCTAAGTGTGGACGCCCGGTGACCGGCCAAGAGCCCATAAAAGGGTGGCCAAGGTTGGTTAGTTGTTCATAGAGTCTTGGGAGTCTTTGCGAGAGCTTTACGGTTAGGAGCCTGGATCTAGTGCAGACGTGCACCTGCTTCATGCAGCTGAGGCCAATAGCAGTCTCGAGGCCTGTGAGGGTAGCTCCGTGTGGTGGTATGGGACGTCACGGGGTAGAGATTGGTCGGTGCATCTTGCTAGTTAGCTCAGCTCGTGGCTCGGTGGGGACAGCCAAGACTTGTGGGTTTTGCCCACGGCTGTCATGGTTGGGTGGTGAGTCAGGCTTGCACCCCCTTCACGTTGTTTGGCTTTGTTGTGCAAGTTTCGAGTCGTGTTTCAGGAGCGCTCTACGAGGAGATCCGTGGGGATTTGACACACTTATAAGTGACCGGACAACTTATAAGTTGTACACACTAGACAAGACTTATTTAATACACGTGGTGCCCAAGTGGAACTCTAGATTTACTGTAGGTGCATGCTTTTTTGTGCATGGGAGCAGGTCGACTGGTTCTATAGGTTGTTATAGCCATCTACCACGACTGATACCCACCAGATGTAGGGGAGAAGTCGACTGACTCCTATTGGATGCTTCCCTACTGCTGGCCGACTGTTTTACAGCCCTGAAAAGCAGCTGGTCAGGTCATGAAACAGGGGAGAAAAGCTGGTCGATTTATATGGACAGATTCTCGACTGATTGGAGACCTTTAGGCTGGTGTACTGCTGCTGGTCGCTTTCTTCTGCGGCTACTGAGAGCTGGTCGACTGCTGTAAACAGCCCCTCAAGGCTGGTCGACTTGTTCTGTGAGCCATACAGGAGGAAGGTGATGATGCAGGGTTGTCCCGGGCTGATGTGGGAGTGCTATGGGCTGATGTGGGAGTGCTATGGGCTGTCCATAGTTGTCCTGCATGTGGTTGATGCCGGGAATGCTCTCTTGTGCTGAGGAGCGACATCGAATTCAGCATATGTTTTTCTTTTGCTATCGTACTGTACTGGAAGAGATAGGTGCTAGCCAGTGGAGAATTCTTGGGCACTTGTGAAGTTGTATTTGGAAGTAGACTCTTTTTTGGTAATCTAACCATAAAGGGAGGGGGGAGCCCATCTTCTAGTCCCTAGTGTGGTGTTCTGTGCAAAGTTGTCATCTTTCCTTTATCTGGCATGCTTATGTGTATTTTCAGTTTTCATGATTGATAAGATTTCCGTGTTATAGTTGCCCTGCTGTTTACAAAAAAACCCAACTAGAATTGAGAGAAGAAAGAACAGCCCTGTAAGTGCCACTGATACAAGAGAAAGAGGTGTACTGTTCTAGCAGATTTGAGACAAGAAACTTGGCAGTGCTTTACAAGGACACATACTTGTTTGGTTGCAGATATCATAGAAATTTGGAAAAATGCTGAGGCTGTATGTTTCGACGTCGATAGCACAGTTTGCATGGATGAGGGCCTTGATGCCCTTGGAGAATTTTGTGGTGCAGGTGAAGCTGTATCTGCTTGGACTTCCAGGTTTTCCATCTTACACCATCCCCATTGATATGTAACTGCAGATTTGTACTCACGAGAAAGTGGTGTGTTTGTGTGCATGCCTTGAAGAAGTTAACTTAGAGAAGTTATTTTTAATCCCAAGGTAGGGCCATGAGTGGGTCCGTTCCCTTTGAAGAGGCACTTGCGGCCAGACTATCCTTGTTTAAGCCTTCATTCAAGGATGTGGAGAATTTTTTGGCCAGCAATCCTCCGAAGTAAGTATCCAAACCTTTTGGGACAGGTTTATTCTGTTTTTTCATTTTTCTTATACTTTCTACCATGCTTAAAGCACTGGCTTGGAAAAGCTGGCTCAAGCTGCAACTGTTTTTGTTGAGGAAAATTTTATGTGTAGGATTACGCCCGGAATCGAAGAGCTTATCAGAAAGCTTCGATCAAAAGGCAGGGTTGTTTATCTTATATCTGGGGGATTCCATGAAATTATAGCTGTAAGTGATTTTATCTCGAGGCTTAGAACTACTTTGCATGACTTTTCTTGCAAGCAGGCATGCTCGCACTCGTACTTACACCTGTGTGTGTGGAGAGAAAGAAGAGAGATTTTTTTACATGTATGAAAGACCCAAAGGGTCTGTGAGACCAAAAGTAATGCATGTGATCTGTGGGTGATTTAATGGCAACAAAACATGAAAGAAAAAAAGGACTAGCTACCGAAAGAAGCATGACCCATGTATGCATGTACACTGTGATCAATCCAATGAGCCATTTGGTGTCCTCATCCAAGAATAGTACAGTCCTTCTCCGAGAAATGAAATGAAATGATATATTAACGTCTCTAAGAGGCCATAGTGGCCTATGAGACCAAAACTGAGAGTACATCTGAAGTTGGTGTCTCATCAAAGAGAAACTAAATGAGACTAAACAGTACAATAAACTGATTGTCCTACAGTTATAAGAACAGAACTGTAAGACTCCGAGATGATATTGAGTAGAAAATACTGGAAAATACTGAAAAATGTATTTCAGGTAGATCCATGTATGCTGATTAGTTGAAGTGTTGGCCTCTCCTTAGATCAAGTATCTTCGCCATGGGGCTGTCTAGAATGGAGAGGTCGTAGAAGCGAGGTAGGCGCCTCCTATGCCGAGCAATAATGGCTCTGATCTGGCGATGGTGAGGATGCTGTGGTCGGGATCTTGGTGGGCGTGGCCAATGAGCATGACATAAGACAACTGCTCTATCGGTGGTGACTCCCTGGGAGCGTGGTCGGTGCCCTGATGGCCCAATGGAGGAGGTATCAGGAGGTGTGTGGGCTGGGTTGCTGGTGCTGGTGCCGAAGAAATCTGTCAGGGTCCTCTGTCTAGGTACATATCCGCAAACCATGTAGGTCAAACCATGATCTCATCTGAGCGTACCAACAATGAGTATCTCCATTCTCTGCCAACTGTATGGATGAGGTCAATGCCAAACGGGAGTACCTCTGCTGAGGGAGCTCCCATAGCCGCTGTAAGAAGGTAACTGCCTGGAATAGGGCCTCGGTTACTACTGGTGGGGCACCCAGCTCAGCCTGAACAATCTCATGTGGTACTGATGATTTGCTCTGAATCATGTGGGCAATCATCATAATCAGTGGTCTCTCCATTTGCCTCCATCCCTCATCTGTCCCTCTCTGAGATTTGTGATGTATACTGGGCCCCCAAATTGGAGCTCCGTACAGGAGGGTCGGTGTGACAAGCGTATCAAATAGCCACAATTTGGTGCGTGGCTCCTAAACTGTATGTGTGCACACTGCCTCTCAAGTGCCCCCAAGGCTGCATGTCCTCGAGCTAATCTAGCTGCTGCTGCCTCCTTCAGGGAGAAACGCGGTCCTGTGAAAGTAACTCCCAAGTAGACATATGACCTGACGTTCTCTACCGGCTCCCCTCGGAAAGTGAACTGAGGCTATGATCTCGTCACCCATGCTTGTGTGGTGTTAAATACCATAACCTTGGTTTTCCCAAGGTTCACTGTCAGATCTCTATCCACACAGAAAGCCTGTAATGCATCCAGGTGTCTCTGTAGTCCCTCTGGAGAGTCTGAGATTAGAACAATATCATCAGCATATAACAAGATGGGTATCAACACCCCTGCCAGGCATGCCCCTGGGCCTCCCAATCTGTCTACATAATCAGAGACTGCATCAATGTACAATCCAAAGAGGGTGGGCGATAGCGGGCATCCCTGATTCACCCCTATCGCGCTGGTCACCCTATCAGATAGTCCGCCTGGAGCTCGGACTCTGCCTGTCACACAGACTCATACAAAGCATATATCCCCCATTGCATATCCTCGGGTATTTCAATGTCATGCAATCTGTGCATAAGCTTGGTGTTATGGCCCTGTGAAAATGGAACAGTACAAGTGTGGGCATGGTGGTTGCAGAGTCAGAATATTTTATGATTCAGATGGAGGGTGCCCGGACAGAGTTTAAGATGTGTGGACATCCTTAGGTGTGAAGGGGGGAACTAGAACATTAAACTTTAATGTTTATTAAAGTTTGCCCCTAGGCCTTGTTTGGGCCCCAGGGATTATTTTGGGGAGGAGGCCACTCTAGTGAGTGCTTCTCTCTCCTCCCCCTCTCTCTAGCTTTTGGGAAAGGAGTCGTGGAGGAGCCTTCATGCGCATGTACTCTAGCGTGGAAAAGCTGAGAAGGAAGAAGGCGGCTGCTGGAGACTGTTTGCTGCTGTTTTCTCTGTGCAAACCAGCCGTACAGCCTTGTACGGACAGGCTGCAGGCTCTTTCTTGGTCCACGCTACACTCAGGAGCTGCTGCAGGTCTTCTCTCCTGCTGGACTGGCTGCGCACAGGCTCTGTACAGACTGTGCAGACAGGTACAACAGCAGTACAACACTGTACGACTGCCGTACAGAGTACGGACAGTCAGGTACAGCAAGTACAGCAGCAGGCGGCATTGGACAGGTTGCTGGACAGGCCTGATTACGCAGATTCAGGCGAGTACAAGTGTGGACAGCAGGCTGCGTGTGCAAGTACAACTCCTGGCACGTATCCCGAGGAAGTACAGACGGGTACGGGGCTGTTTTTCAGATCTGTACATTCAAAGTCAGCGTAGAGGTGAACACAAGGAGGAGGGTACAGACAAGTACATGCACAAATGTGAAGCAGGGTTGTTGATACAAGTGCCTGCAAGTACAGATTGGTACCGTTGCTTCCTCCAGTGCTGTTTCACGAGCTGAATTTGGTAAGCTCCGTTTCTGTTCATCTATATCTCTTTCTACTGCTTGATGTCTGTTGCGGATATGAGTTATCTGGCCCCTTGTGAGAGGAGGGGTATGGCAGATTGACAAGGGTTGAGACAGAGTTTGGACAGCATATGTATGTATGAGCTGAGATGATGTATCATGCACTTGAGTTATGCCAGATGTATGCTCATGGCTGCCCTGCTTAGTGGTCTTGGCTGATCAGAGGGAGACACAGTGTGTTATTGTGGAACACAGATCTGTGTGCATAGATCCTCTGTGCTAAGAGGTATTGTGGGCTGTCAGATTGAACATACAGGTGTAATCTCTTGGCTGATTTTTGGGTTGTACTCAGCCATTCATATTATTATAATTGAATAAAGAAATACCGCAAGGGGCGCCAAGCTTTGGGGCCAACAGGTGTCGCCTTGTTTTTAGATTTGGGCACTCTAGCTCCAATCTGTTTTGTTTTCTCATCTAGACTACAAGTGGACGGGTGACTGCTAGTCTACCGCACTCTGGTTTCTATCAGAGGCCGGTTTCACCTGGCACGTGGTACGGTATCAAAGGCTTTGTGGAAGTCCACAAAAAAGCAGCAGTAATATCCTTCTCTTTTGTGCCCTGCCCTCTTCAATAAGTGCCCGAAGTGTCAGTATGTGATCCAAGGTAATAAATCCTCTCTTGAAGCTAGCCTGTCCATGTGCTCGATGACCATGCCTCTCTGCCCATCGGCTCAGCTCCGACTCCAATATAGAGCCATATAATTTGGCCAAGTAATGACCGATCATGATCGTCTTGTAGTTGCCTGGTACCATGGGGTCCCCACTCTTAAAGAGTGGTACAATGATATGCTCTGTCCAGCTTGTCAGGAAACCCTCACAAATGGCACAATTAAACACATGTACGATGAGCGGAGCCAAAGTGTCTCGTGCATATGAGAAGTGCTGTCCAACTAGCCCATCATGATCCTGTGCCTTTCCATTTTGTAACTTGTCTGTCGCATCTAGATACCCCTTGATGTTGCAGATGGGTATTGAACCCACGGGCCACAACCTCATGCTTTCCACAAATCAACCTTACCATCTCAATTAGATATAAATGTGTGCCTAGAGTTGAAAACCATAAAATAATGAATATATAACCAAGGATTAATTTGGGCCCTTGGGTGATCAAAAAGGTACCAAACGGTAGGCTCTAGATACTTATAATAATTATATATGTATGCATGGATGTATTTATTATTTTTAATGTGATATAATATTTATATGTTTATGTATGTATATACATATGTATGGATGTAATTTAATGTGATATAGTATTTATATGTGTATGAATGGAACAATCGCCATTCTAAAGAACATTGTGGATGTTAGAATGGCCCTAGGGCCATTCTAAAGCACACCATGGATGGTAGATTGGCCCTAGGGACATTCTCCCTATTCATACATGCAAAATACATGAAGATTATGCCTAACGCTATTCCACCATGCACAATGTGCTGGAAAGAATGTCCCTGTAAAAAAGGTGCTGCTAGCCGGTCTAGCTCCGAGTGGAGGGGGGGTGGGGGGCTGTCTTGGTGCATCATATAGCTCTCTAGCATAAGTATGCCATGCCTCAGGTGCAGTAATCGGAGTACCAGGTGTCTCTCCTGAAACATCTTCCATGCCCTCTTGCTGTCCTTCCCTAGGAAGAGTTGGTAGATCTCCTCCTCTAGCTTAGCCAGATAGGCGAGTTTCTTCCTCCACACAAGGCACCGACAGATCATCCTGGCCTGTCTATGCGTGTGAGACCCAATGGCAATCTTACGCTGTAGCTGTGCTCGTGTCTCACGACACTCATCATCATACCAACTGTTCTGTGGGGCAGTGCTGCGGGGGTGGGTGGAAGGGATCATAGTGCAGGGAAACGCATATGAGGCGGATGCATGTAGAACACCTGCCAATCCTCTCGTGATCTCGTCCAAAGGGCTATGCGGGTCTAAAGCGAACAAGCCATCAGATACTGCATCCCAATAAACCCCAACTGTCTCATGTCACCAATTGGCCAACCATTTGGTCCATCTCCAGATTTTGAGTCTCGTTCACTTGAGGCCAAGCCGGTGTCTCATGTGAAGAGGCCAGTATTTTGCTGACATGGACGGGAGCCAGACTGGTGCCACCCGTGTATGACCTGGACTGTGTTCGACCCATGGGATTGTCACACCATGGAAGAGCGAGTATTCGTGCCGTGTTTTGCCTATGGGATTGTCACACCATAGGGAGACTCGTGCCTGGAACTGTGTCTTACCTATGGGACTGTCACTCCATAGGAAGACCAGGTTTTTATGTTTTACGTCGTGCCAGTTTTGTGCCGACAGATATCAGCCATTGCCTATTCCCTCGCAACCTTGGGAAAGCATTACTATGGATTTTATTATGGACTTGCCTGGATCCCAGCATGGAAATGATGCTATTTGGACCATTGTGGACAGGTTTAGCAAGCAAGCTCATTTCTTGCCCGTCAAGAAAACCATCAAAGCTGATCATATGGTAAAGCTTTTTCTTGCTAATATTTTCAAGCATCATGGTATGCCTAAATTCATTGTTGGAGATAGAGATCCCAGGACTACGAGCCTATTTTGGAGGACTTTATTTGATAATATGGGTACTAAGCTTGAGTTTTCATTAGCTTATCATCCCCAAACAGATGGCCAAAGTGAAGCTGCAAATTTAGCAGTGTTGAATTTATTGAAGTGTTATGTGGCAGATCAAAAGAGTGCATGGGAGAAGTATCTTCCACTTGTTGAGTTTGCCTACAACAATACGATCCATGCTTCCACGGGAAAGGATCTGTTTGAGATTATCTATGGCAGAGTGGTATTGCCACCCATCCTTCGTACAAAGGATGAGATTTTTGCAGCTGATGAATATGTTCGTGATTTGGATGTTGCCTTTGGTCAGGTGCGGACAGCCATTGCAAGATCCCAGGATAAGCATAAAATGGCTGCTGACAAGCATAGAAGGGACATGGAAGTCAAAGAAGGTGATTGGGTTTTGCTGAAATTTGAGAAGGCTAGGCTTCGGAAGAGGCCAGGACGAGAAGGATCATATCCTAAGCTTTCTCCTCGCTATTATGGACCCTTCCAGGTGATTCACAAGATCAATGAAGTGTCCTACAGGCTTGCTTTACCTAGTCATTGGAAGATTCACAATGCTTTTCATGTGAGTCTATTTCGGAAATATGTGGGGCCAGATCCTGATGAGCCTGTCACAGAAGATCCGCCAGAAATTGAAGAGCTTGAGGAGATCCTCCAGCCAGAACAGATTGTTTTTCACAAGGAGCGAAAGCTACCTGCCGGAAAGCTTTCCAAGAGATACCTTGTGAAGTTTAAGAATTATTTGCCTATTGATGCCAAGTGGGTAAATGAGGATTATTTTGTTGATTACCCACAGTTGTTGCAGGCATATCTTGAGGCTTTTCAGTTGAGGACAACACTTTAGAAGCCCGGGGGGATGTCACCAATTGGCCGACCATTTGGTCCATCTCCAGATTTTGAGTCTCGTTCACTTAAGGCCAGGCCAGTGTCTCATGTGAAGAGGCCAGTATTTTGCTGACATGGACGGGAGCCAGATTGGTGCCACCCGTGTGTTAGCAAGATAGTGTCGTATGGACGGGAGCCAGACTGGTGCCACCCGTGTATGACCTGGACTGTGTTCGACCCATGGGATTGTCACGCCATGGAAGAGCGAGTATTCGTGCCGTGTTTTGCCTATGGGACTGTCACACCATAGGGAGACTCATACCGAGAACTGTCTTACCTATGGGACTGTCACTCCATAGGAAGACCAGGTTTTTATGTTTTACGTCGTGCCAGTTTTGTGCCGACAGATATTTTGTACTTACTCCATGAACGGGAGATATGTCCATGTTACTATTTGCACATGCACACATGATTTGCATGTTTGAAACTGTTTCCGCATGACATGTATTTTTGTGTTTGCCTGCTTGACGTGTTACTTACTGAGCGGGGACGCCTGCCAGTGAGTCGTGAAGTCTGCTCTGTCTTCTGACGAGTTTGAGTGCATGTGAATAGGTGGTAAGTATATTGCACATGTTGTTTTAATGTTACATATTCTAACCCTTTGTTTTATAAGGTTTAATGTTCACACACACTTAAAAGTGGGCATTCCCTTTGGGCACCCACTTAGGGGCCAAGGTGGGGAGCCCCACTTAAGTGAGTGTGGGGGTGGGCATGGTCACCTACCCAACCCACCTTAGAACTGGCCACCCACATGCAAATCGTGGGGAGCCAGCCAACACTAAGGTTGAACTTCACTTTAATTTTATTAAAAGAAAGGCCTTCTCCTTCAGCGTGGACATCACCCGGCGAATCGCTTCTACCATCTTTTGGCGACCATCTCTTGCGCTCGTTCTCCAACCGGCGGCTGAGTACTCTCTCTGCTCCCAGGCGGCTGAAGCTTGCTGCGCATGCTCCTCTAGTAGGATGTGCGCACCATCTGCAGCAAGACTGCTGCGCATGCTGCCTTTCCCACTGAGCATGTTACCTCTCCCACACAGGCACTTTACCTCTACAATAGGGGACTGCATCTAAGGCTGCTGACTGCCCTATCCTCTGCACTACAGGCTGCAGCCAAAGCACCTCCCCATGCTCCCCTGCAGGTGACTGGCTACTGTTCATGCTTTTCTACTGTCTATGCAACTGCTGGCTGCGCATGAACTTCTACAGGCGGCTGGGTGGCAGACAGCAGGCGGTTCTTAGCAGACGGCTGCACTTCTCCTAGGCAACTGCATCCCCACCACCTATAGGCGACTGTGCACAGCATCACCACCTGCAGGCGGCTGTGCACTCCATCTCCAATAAGGCAGGAGGCTGTGTGCTCTAACTCCAGCAAGCTGCTCATTCTCCCCACGTTGCAGCCAGGCCTCTCCTCCCTTGCAAGTGGGTACTCCTCTCACAGCAGGCGGCTGTGATCTTTGCGGTGGTACTTGTCCTAGTGGCAACACTAAGTTTATCTACAAGGCGGCTGTGCCATCTCAACAAGATTGCACCTTTTCTCCACTGGCGACTACAAGAAGACTTTTTTTTTTTTTGAAAAAAGATCCTTCTATTAGTTAATGAGAGAACGCCATAAGGCTACAAAGCTCACCTCGCAAGGAGGGATAAAAACACAGTGAACTTCTGAGCTCCACCCCCGTGGCTGGCCGCTCTCTGGGGGGGGCTACCTAGTAGTACATGTGGGAGGTGAGAAAAGCCAAACTGGAGGCCTGTAGTGCCAAGCGACATCCTCGCCCCTCGCGGTGAGGAAAGGGCCAGGCTGCCAAGTGCGGAGGAAAGCCTTGCGGCGCCCTCTCATGCGATCCGAGTCGCCCTGGAGTTTCCCCCAGTGTCCTCTCAAGGTGTGAATGACGTCCACCCAGAGGGCCTGTATGACCTCCGCCGGTGGAGTCGCCTGGCGGTCAATGGCCTCCCTGCATCGGGCTCTCCAAATGTGCCAAGCCGTCATGCTGCTGATCAACTCCCATCTGTGCCCGACCCCCTCTTGAGGGGCTGCCGAAGAGAAGTCTGGCGTCGGAACCACCGCCATCACCCTGTCAGAGACCTGGATGGTCGCACTACCAGGGACGTCCTCATATCCAAGGGCCGGGCCGCTGTCTGTGGCCCAAGCCACCGCACCCCACGTCACCAGCATCTCACCTGGTGAGCCTGCAAAAACCATCCTGAGAGCGCGCTGCCAGACCTGCTGTGCTTGTGGGCAATCCCATAAGCAGTGCCGCTGCGACTCCTGTGCATGGCCGCACCGAGGGCAGGACGCTGGGTGATTGCCGAAAGCTAGCCAAGCCCCCACAGCCAGTCCTCTATGCGCTGTGAGCCAGAGAAACAGCGTCACCTTCCGGGGCCGGAAGCTGGCCCAAAGGCGCTGCCAGAAGTCCCGAAGAAAGGCAGGGGAGAGCCCCTGTCACCGCCAATGCTCGGCCGCCGCCGGGGTGCTCGCTATCCTGTGTCTCTGAATCCGCCGCCCCAGCCTCGCTGTGTACTGAAAAAAGGGGATGCCTGGGCTGGTATGGGCCAAGTAGGGATCTCGCCAAAACCACTCACCTGGATCCCACTGAAGGCGAATAAGAGGCCTGCAGTCCCAAGCCCATAATCTCCAAGAACAGTCCTCCCCTATCGAGGCCGGTGAGGGGTCTACATGCCACTGTCTCTGATGAAAGCCGACCACCCGCACCCTCTGAAGAATACATCCCTGGAGCCCATCCAAATCTAGTCGTGTCCTCTGAAGCTGGCCACCCTCTCCCACCTCGAAAGTGAGTGGGGCGACTCTCTCCGCAGTGCCGCAGAACGCTAGAAGGATCTCATGCCGAGTAAAGACACCCATCCACTGTGGAGGTGGAGGGTCCTGTACTGGGGTCCGCCACTCCCTGGGGATGGCCGCCTCAATGTCCTGTCTCATCAACTCTCTGCCCCTCATCCCACTGAGTCTCCTCTCCTGAGCCTCTAGAGGCAGCTGTTGAAAACCTATCCAGTCGTCTAGGGACTGGGCTGGGCCTGAGCTCAGCGGGCCCCACGACACGTGAGACCGCGATCCAACCATATGGCCACTGGGGAGACGAATCAAGGGGTTCCAGATCAAAGGCTGCCTCATGCGCTCCTCATCGGTGCCCGGGGGAGTCTGGAAGAGTGACGGCCTCAGATGCGACCAGGCCCTCAGAAGGCTAGCTGCAAAACGCTCCTCGAAGCCAAGGCCCACTCCTCTGGATCGCTGCTCTGTAAAGATCCACCTGATGCTGGGGGTCCAGGGGCCGCTAAGAGAAGGGGTGCGGCTGAGCATCCTGGAAACAAGAAACTCCTTCCACGGCTCAGCGCCTGGCAGGAGGCCACGAACTACCAACTTGCCAAGCAATGCTCGGCTTTGGCAAATAGGATCAACAATGCCCAGGCCGCCTCTCTCCTCGGCTGAGTGATCACCGCCCATGCCACCTTGGCCCTGGCGGGCCGCCCGTTGCCACCGGACCAAAGAAAGTTCCTGATGAGCCTCTGCACCTGGCCAATGCATGCCCGAGAGAAGGCCCAGCAAGAAGTGATGTACCACATAGTAGCAAGCAGAACCTGGTTGGCCACAACTACTCGGCCAGCCAGAGATAAACGAGCGGTACTCCAATACAGAAGCTTCTTCCGAATGCTCAGAAGAAGGGGGGCTATCTGCTGCTCCGGAGATATGTCAATGCCCACATAGCATCCCAAATAACGCACTGTAGTGCCGGGGGGCAGCCACTGAAAACCGTCAACTGGCCTCCAAGTCGGGGGGGGGCATAGAGCTGACCCACAGCCCACACGACTTGTGCCAGTTGATCAAAGCGCCCGAAGCTCTGCAAAACCTGTCCATGGCTAAGGCGAAGCGGCGGAGGTTCTCCTCACCTCCCTGAAGATAGACAGCAGTGTCATCCGCAAACTCCGAGTCTAGGAGCTCCTCCGAGGTGCGGATGGGAAGCTGGAGGCCCCGCAAACCTGTATCCTGTGCCGTCAAAAAAGTGCTCATGGCCTCCGCCACAAAAAGAAAAAGAAAGGGCGCCAAGGGGCACCCCTGCCGCACCGAGCGCGAGAGCTGGAACCTCTCTCCGCGCACGCCCTGTATCAGCACCTGGCTATGAGCCGATGTGTAGAGTGCAGAGACCCCACGGATCCACTGAGGGGGGAAGCCCATCCTCTCCATAGTGCCTTCCAAGAAGGCCCAGTCCACCCGATCATATGCCTTCTCGAAGTCGAGAAGGAGCACTGCCAGATCCTCCTGTCGAAATCTAGCCAGAGCCGTAGCCTCCCAGAAAGAGAAAATGTTATCCAGAATGCTCCTATCCTGGATGAAGCCAGTCTGCGTGGAGTGGATGATGTCTGGAAGGTGAGGCTGAAGCCGCCTGCTGATCGCCTTAGCTAGGACCTTGTAGGCCGTGCCTAGCAAGGTGATCGGTCTCCACTGTCTAATCTCCAGTCTGTCTCCTCCCTCTTTGGGGATCAAGTGGATCAACCCCTCTGCCATGCTGTCCGGCATGACTCCTGACTCCATAATCTCCTGGAATGCCAATCTGAAGCCCCTGTGTAAGAGGCCCCAGTACCTCTGGAAGAAAGCCACCGAAAGACCGTCCTCTCCTGGGCATTTGCCCCGAGGTAATGCCTGAAGAGCCTCCTCCAGTTCCGTATCCGAGAAGGGGGAGAGAAGGGAGTGCTGCAAATGGGCCGGCACAACCGGTCTCGTGAAGCTCCAGACTGCCTCCCGAGCCTCTCTCACCCTGTCATCTGCTGGCTCAGCAGAGAGAAGGTCCCTGTAAAAATCTGTGGCTATAGCCCGAACCCTGGGAGGATCCACCACAACCTGGCCATCAGCCTGCCGAAGACGCATGAGACCCTCTCGTCTGAAGCGAGGCCCTGTCGCCTCAAAGAAATCTCGAGTCACTCTGTCTCCAGCCTGTGTCCAAAAAGAAGCCCGAGCATGGAATCGGAACTCCACCCTCCTCTCCTCGATGGATCTGATCTCCGTGCGAGCCGACTCCATCTGCTCTGAGATCCAAGGGCTCGTAGGATCCCTCTCCTGGAGTCTCTGGAGGGACGCCAGACTCCTCCGCAGGCTCCTCTCCTGCTCTCTGAAGGCCTCCAGCCGGTCCAAGGCAGCCTGTCTGAGCATCTGGCTGATCTCCTGCAAGCCACTGGCAAGATCGCTGGCTGCCGATCCTCTCCTGAACTGCAGCTCCTGCCAGACCTGCTCAACTCTGATCGCAATCTCGGGCTCCTCTATGAGACAATCTGGAATCCGGACGCTCTGGCCCTGCTCTCCTCTCGTGGGGTCCTCGATCTGGAGAAGCACTGGATAGTGGTCTGAAAACGAGGAGCCTGCAAGTATGCCCACTGTGCCACCTCTATCACAGGCCCACTCATCAATGTAAAACCTGTCGATGCGGGATAGGTTAACTCCTGTGGCCCGTCTATCCGAGCGCGAGAAAGATAGACTCCCCTGCAACCTCCCAAACTCCGGGAGAGTCCACGGATCCTGGCCTCTCACCTGTAGCACTAGTTCCTCCCAGGCAGCGAGCTCCGGCCCATGAATGGTCTCCTGGCTGCCCCCCATCCTGTCCTCTGCATCCTCCAGCATGTTGCAATCCCCTCCGAGGCACCAGTGGTCTGCCAAAGGGAGGGACTGCCTAATGGTGCTCCAGAACTCGGCTCTCCCGGTCGCCCCATTAGGGGCGTAGAAGTTGAGGAAGCCAATGCGGTCTTCCCCAACCCGAAGGATGATCCACTGCGCACGACCCTGGACCAGAATGCCAGAGTCCACAACCTCGGATAGAAGCTGCTCGCTGACTGAGATGCATACTCCACCCTGGTTCCCCTGGGAGCCATATGCCGGTGACCAAAAAGTGTGACTCCTGCCTGGCAAGATCTTCCCGCAGGTGCGGGTACGCCCGGCAGAAAGGTGGTGCTCCTGGATGAAAAGGATATCTATGGGTCCTCCAACGAGAGCCCTCTGGATCTCCTGGCGAAGACTGCCCCGACCAATGTAGCAGCGATGTCCACCGAGACCCTGGATGTTCCATGAGAGGATCCTCATGGATGAGCTATGGCAAGTGAAGCAGCCTCCACTGGCTCACCCCTCTCAGCCGGCCCGGATGATCTGCCCTCCACTCTGTGAGTCTTGGGCGCCGGCTTGGAGGGAGAATAATCACTGTCTGTCCGGGTGCGGAGTCTCTCCAAAAAGAGGGTGACCTGTCTCTGTGTCCAGCCCCACTCCGCCTTCGCCCTGTCCAGGGCATAGGCGTGAGACCAATCCTCTGCATATATGTATCTAAAGGTAGGCTGCACCCTCGGGGCGGCATGGAGGAGAATCAGAAGCACCGCCTCAACTGAGGTGTGGACCGGATCCGCCCGCCAGTCTCCTATACCAAACAAGCTCATGCGGGCTGAGTGTAATCGGGTCTGCAATAGGTCCGTGAGCCCCAAGTCACTGAAGTGGTGAGAAAACTCCAGTATCTGATCACGTAAAACTTCCTCTACAGAGTTGCAATCCCATGCTGTGTCTGGGGCAACACTGAGAGGAAAGGAGAAAGCCACCATGCTGCTCACCACAGAGGGAGAACGAGAGGGATGGCACACCACGCAAACTCGCAAGGGCGCGACCAGTGTCTCGAACGGGCCAGCGTCCAGCTGGAGGCACCTGAAAAAACCGTAATCCACTGGTAGCCCCATCACTCGCGGGGGCCCCCCAGGGGAGGCTGGAGAGAACTCTGTGGCGGGCGAAGCGAGGATCGCCATCTCCACCGGCCCGGAGTGGCGGTGGAACAGCCGCTGGACTGAGCTCTGGCCTACCCAGCTGCGCTGCCCCGGGGCAGTGGGTGGTCTGGCGAAGTATCCTGGAGAGGCCGAGGGAGGGATGGGGGCTCGTGGCGAGGAGGGGGGAGAGCGAGGAGAGGATGGAGAGGCATCTGCCAGAGGATAGGTGTCAGGGGGGGCCGCCGGGGGAGGCGGGAGGGGGGGGGGCTGGGGGGGGGGGAGGGGAGGGTGGAAGGAGTGCTCTCCGGGTGAGGGGAAGGGGAGCCGGGGGTCGAAGAGTGTGGCCCAGGATCCTCAGGAATCTGCTCCAAGGAGGGGGCGGGGCCCCCCGCGGGGGGAGGCGGGAGCGGGGTCTCCACGTGGGAGGCTCCACCAGCGGCCTCAACGGGCACTGAGTCTGAATCCTCGTCCATCGGGGTGGGACCTGCTGGCCGCCTATCCCTGACAGGAGCATAAGTGCGGATAGGTGCCTGTACGCCAGCCGGAGTCGCCTGTCCGCCAGCCTGTGCTGCCTGTTGGCGTCTGCGACGACGGTCCCTGCGGGCCGGGCGTTTCCGCCGGCGAACCTCCTGCCATCCGCCAGCCTCCTGGGACTGCGCGGCATCCTCCGCCGGGGCCTGCTCGTCAGATGATGGCGCTTGCTGTGACGAGCCAGGGATGTCCGGTCTCTGAAGTGGATGGCCACCCCTCGGGTCTCCTGCAGGGTGTCCAGAGGCGGCATAGCGTGAAGGATGAGCCCCCTTGCGGGGACAGGCGCGTGCGAGATGGCCCATCTCCCGACATATGTAACACTGGCCGGGGAGGCCCGAATACTCCACGCGCTGTATCATATGTCCTCCAGAAAGACAAGGGAGAAGGATCGTCTTCGGGAGGGACTCCGGTGACGGAACCACAACCCGAATGGCCGGGAGTCCTGCTGCCCGAGCAATCACTGAAGCCGCTGTCTGAGGCGTCTCCACCACCTGCCCGAACGCCTTGCCAATGGATGACAAGAGGGGCAAGTACTCCCTACGGAGTCCAGGAAAACAGATAGTGACGGGGAAACTTGTCGCGCCTGCTAGCGGGTCAGAAGCGGGTCGAAACCATGAGTCCATCGCGCCAGGAACGCCCGGGATGAGCGGAGGGCAATGGGGCTCCGAGCCAGCACCATCTGAGCTGCCTGTGGGGACTCGAAATCCACCTGATAGTAGCCACGTCCCAAAAAATCTACGCTGACGATCTTGGCGGGCACGCCAACAAGGCTGCCTTGCAGAAGGTCGCGAAGCTCTCTCCGCATCGGACGGCTACCCACTATCTTGCAGACCAAGGAGGAGGCCTCAAGAGCGGAAACTGTGGAAACAAACAACTGAAGATCTTCAGCTGTGAACTCCAGACGGAGACCGGAATCGGCAGGGTTAGTCGGAGCGGCTTCCATGGAGTCCTCTAGAGGGAAAAAGCCAGAAACCGGGGTCACCAACGGGAGGGACACAGCCCTGCGAGGGAAAAAGAGAGGCGGAGGGCTACAGGGGCGGGGCGGGGCGGGGCGGGGCGGGGGAGCTGAGGCGGGGAGGAGTTAGCGGTGGGCGGAGGGGCGAGACGGAAGGGAGGAGAGAGAAGGCGGAGGGGGGAGAGGTGGCGGGGGAGAGAAGAGAGGCAGGGGAGAGGGAGGCGAAGGTGGTTAGAGAGGCGGAGGAAAAAAGGATGGGGGAAAGGCGGGGAAGGCTGCGAGGAAGGTGGCGAAGGAAGAGAAGGCGGGGAAAAGAAAGCGGACAAGAGGAGGGAGGCGGGGGAGTGAAGGCGGGGGAATACGCTAGGCAGAAGGCGGTGGAGAGATGGCGAAAAGGGGCGCGCTGAAGAAGGCGGGGGAGAGGGCGGAGGAGACAGCGGAAGACTGGCGGGGGGGGGGGGGGGGGGCGATGGCGAGAAGCAGCGGGGGGGGGGGGGGGGGGGGGGGGGGGGGGGGGAAACGGAGCTCGCAGGCGAGGTCGACAGTTTTCACTGCATAGATTACAAGAAGACTTCACATCTTCTGGGTGGCTACATCTTCTACACAAATACCACGGGTATTGGTTCTCTATCAGCCATCCACAAGTAAGTGAATTTCAGATTTAAGTAAAGTATTTTGTGTTTAAATCTGATAAGGGATTCCCGACTCCCTATACGGCCAACACCCGTTTGGTGCCGGGTTGTCCAAGCTCTATTGGAGAACCTCGGTCCAAAGGTGCTGAGATCGGGAGAGTCAGGCGTTAGTACGAGAGCGCCTGTTTGTGCATGGTCTCGGAACACCAGTGAGGCGCTCTCCTCAGAGTCCAATGAAAGCACAGGACCGTAGAGATTGGACCACGCTAGTGGTCATTCTGCTTCGAGCATCTACATCGAATTTCGACTTCGAGCTTATTTTGTTTTGTACTGTTTTCATATGTACATGGACATCATCTGGTTCTTGGAACCCATGGAGCATTGTATTTGTTAAATACTCCCAATAAATATATCATATATTGAGGGGGGGGTCGGCCCGTTCCGGCCCCAGTGCTGGTGTCCATCTTTCCATTTCATTTTCATTGCAATTTCAAGTTGAATTAAGTTGTCCATTTCAAATTGTGGTTTTAAAGTTGTGCTATTAAGCATGTGGGTGTCCAATGGAGTCTTTCCACTTGACGGGATCGGTTTCACTCACGTGTAAACTGATATCTCGGGTACCTGGGTAGATGAGTGGCTGGCCCATCTCTCTTGGATCTACCTACTAGTGTGAAACTCAGGTATGCATGATCGGCTGCTATGCCAATGGGCCTACTGGAAATCGTGAAACCCTGCACATCAGGTATCAATGAAGGAGATCCCATCAAGTAGTCCACTATGCTCGCTCCCCCTTTAGAGTTCCACAGTGTGAGAGCATCTGATCCTTGCCATCTCGTTAAGCCATTGTATATGACCAACCCATGTGCACTCTCGAGTGTGAGAAAATGCCTGCCATAATCTGTAATCTCCCCCTTATCCTGTGTTGATCTCTGCAACCCTACATCCTCTGCCGTGATCTCCCGGTACATAGCCTCTTGAGTATCATACAACTCTGTCTGCTCTGTGCCTGTATGTGCATTAAAGTCTCCCAATAGTAATATGTCTCCCATGCTGGCAAACCTCATGATATCATCATATAGTAGTATATAGGGCGACTCTCCTGATGGTGCAAACCTGGAGTGGGCTGGGGGAAAGTAGCATACCGCCACATATAGCTCGCGGAGCCCCCCTCTGCATATTCGGACCCACATGTACCTCTCATCTGCATCTCTATGTACCACATGTATTTTGTCACGAAGCTCCTCCTTGTAAAGTATTGCCACTCCTCCAGATCCTCTGGTACCTCCCACTATGCGTGGCTGAGGGCGGAAAACTGATTCCCATCTATAACCCCGGACGTCAGGAAGCCTCTTGTTTGTGCACTGATGGATCTCCGTATACATAGCAATATCACTATGTCTGAAAGTATCCTCAAAGTATCCTGCATTTGTTCTAAGGGCTCCGTTGCAATTCCACACCGTGAATCGCAAGGTCTCATAGGCCACGCACTGTCACCAATTGGCCGACCATTTGGTCCATCTCCAGATTTTGCGTCTCGTTCACTTGAGGCCAGGCCGGTGTCTCTTGTGAAGAGGCCAGTATTTTTGCTGACATGGACGGGAGCCAGACTGGTGCCACCCGTGTGTTAGCAGGATGGTGTCGTATGGACGGGAGCCAGACTGGTGCCACCCGTATATGACCTGGACTGTGCTCGACCTATGGGATTGTTACGCCATGGAAGAGCCAGTATTTGTGCCGTGTTTTGCCTATGGGACTGTCACATCATAGGGAAACTCGTGCCTGGAACTGTGTCTTACCTATGGGACTGTCACTCCATAGGAAGACCAGGTTTTTATGTTTTTATGTCGTGCCAGTTTTGTGCCGACAGATATTTTGTACTTGTTCCATGAACGGGAGATATGTCCATGTTACTATTTGCACATGCACACATATTTTGCATGTTTGAAACTGTTTTCGCATGACTTGTATTTTTGTGTTTGCCTGCTTAATGTGTTACTTACTGAGCGGGGACGCCTGCCAGTGAGTCGTGAAGTCTGCTCTGTATTCTGACGAGTTTGAGTGCATGTGAACAGGTGGTAAGTATATGGCACATGTTATTTTAAATGTTTCATATTTGTAACCCTTTTGATTTATAAAGTCTTTTGTTCACACACACTTAAAAGTGGGCATTCCCTTTGGGCACCCACTTAGGGGCCAAGGTGGGGAGCCCCACTTAAGTGAGTGTGGGGGTGGGCATGGTCACCTACCCACACTGGTCACCCACATGCAAGTGTGGAAATCACTAGTGTAACTCCACCTTAATTTTTATAAAAAAAAGGCTTCCTCCTTCAAGCGTAGAGAGATCACCCGATTCCACCATCCTCGTGAAGATCAAGATACGGCGACCATCTCCTACGCTTCTGCTCCTACAGCAACCAGGCGGCTACCTCTGCTTCTTCTCTCTCAGGCGACTGCTTCTCCACATGCTGCTGAGTCTCTAGTACAGGCGGTTGTTCTTGTTGCAGGTGGCTGCGCCTACACCCTCTCCCCTCCTACAGGTGGGCTGCGCAAGTTGCAGCCAGGCATAGCTGAACTGCACAGGCTGCGAATACCCCATAGGCTGCAGCCCCAGGCGCCTGTGTACAGCAGCCAGGCGTCCCTTTTCTCACAGGCGGCTGTGTGCACCTCTACAGCCGGTCGTTTCCTTTCTACACAGGCTGCGTTATATCCCCAGCAGGCTGCCTCCATATGGTGCTGCTCTTGTAGGCGCCTGTGTGCTCACGTGCTGCGCCTGTCTTCAGTAAGGCTTCCCACCATCTATAAGTGGACTGCCCACTCTCAACTGGCGGCTACCTCTTCAAATCAACCGGTTCATTCACGCTGTAGCCAAGCCTCTCCTTCCTTGTTAGTGGGTGCTCCTTCTCTCACAGCAGGCGGCTGTGCTTTTTGCGGTTGTACTTATCTTGGTGGCTGCACTAAGTTCACCACGAGGCGACTGTGCCATCTCAACAAGGTGGCTTTTTCTTCACAAATACCTCGGGTATTGGACTTCCTTCTGTCATCCACAACAGGTAAGTGAATTTTCAGATTTAAATAAAGTACTTTGTGTTTAAATCTGATAAGGGATTCCCGACTCCCTATACGGCCAACACCCGTTCGGTGCCGGGTTGTCCAAGCTCTATTGGAGAACCTCGGTCCAAAGGTGCTGAGATCGGGAGAGCCAGGCGTTAGTACGAGAGCGCCTGTTTGTGCGTGGTCTCGGAACACTAGTGAGGCGCTCTCCGCGGAGTCCAGTGAAAGCACAGGACCGTAGAGATTGGACCACACTAGCCTCTTGGCATAGTTTGCATATCCTCTCTGCTCTGGGAATCCGTGCTGCCCTACCTGCCTCAATCTCAAGCTGGTGTGATGACACTCTGAGCTGGCCAATCACCACTCGGGCACTGTGAGGCATGTACACATCCATGTATCTAGGTCTGTATGAATCCATCCGCTGAGATACGCATAAACTGATCTCTCTAGTATAGCATCTTCCGCGGTAGAGGCTGACTGGGTGTAATCCAAGTCTCTTGAGTGTATCGCTGCCATAAATCCTGCGGAAGGACTCTGATCCTCTCACTGTGAGAGAACTGGATGTGTGGTGCATGTATATCATACTGGAAAGGTGGCAGGTGATCTATGTCAAGACCATGCTGAGTGAGCCACTGTATCATCTGTGAATACCATGATCTCCTATCTCCACTCTCTGCGAGCTACCTGGACGCCTCAAAAGATCTATGTGAGTCGATCTGATGGCATATCTATGATCCTCTGTATGAAGCAGATCGTCTGGAAGAGGGCCTCTACTAGCATAGGAGGTGCAGCAAACTCCGTCCGGACAATGTCATGTGGGACGGAGGGTTTGCTGCGGATCATCCATGAGAGCATGAGAATCTGAGGCCTCTCTATCTGAGACCATGTGGAGGTGGCAAGCCTAGGTGCCCATACTGCTGCAGCATACATCAAAGCAGGGGTGACTAGTGTGTCAAACAACCACCCCTTCGTGCGGGGCTCTTGTAAGTGTGCTTGGTGACACTGTCTCTAGCATGGCTAGAGCTGCATACCCTCGTGTGAGTCTATCCTTGGTTGCCTGTGCCATAGTAAATCTTCCTGGCGGAGTCGTAAATGTAATCCCCAGGTACAAATATGAGTCTACCACCTCTACCTGTCCTCCTGCTATATATATATATATATATATATATATATATAGATATATATATATATATATATATATATATATATATATATATATATATATATATATAGATATAGATATAGATATATATATATATATATATATATATATATATATATATATATATATATATAGAGAGAGAGAGAGAGAGAGAGAGAGAGCTTTATTAACGTCTACTGGAGGCCGACGTCGGCCTATGCGACAAAACAATATACAATTGTCAATGTCCTTTGGGTATCCAGATAATAGAAAAAGATACAAGGTACAAAGCTGAAAAGCTAAAAAGCTAAAAACTGAAAAGCTAAGGATCGATGGGAGAGTGGACCGTCAAAACTGACAAGGGATGGATGGAGCTCTATCACTAGGGACTCAATGTGCAGTACTGTATGCATCGGGTATACAATCATGCTATGCTGGACCAATGAAAGATAATATTCCCATTTGGACTACTGGTCATGACAGAATGACTTGAGAACATCAAAGGCCAATTGGTTATAGATTTTTGTCTGGTCGTCTGTCTATGGATGGAATGCACTAGACAACCATAACTTGGTCCCAAAGTCCTCAAAAAATGCAAGATGAACTTAGAATCCCTGTCTAATGTCATGGTGCTAGGCAAACCACAAATGGGATACCAATGTTTGAGAAAAAGCAATGTCCTCGACTGTGGCTGTATGCTTGCATGGGACGAGCATGCAAAACTTACTAAAGCGATCCACGATGGTAAAACACTGAGTGTTGTGAGATCCGGTGGATGCTGGTAGAGGCCCTACAAAGTCCATAGAAATGTCGATAAAAGGTCCGTCAAGAATAGGGTGAAGTAAAACAGCCTTTCTCGTATGTGGAACCTTGACCTTTTGACAAATCTTACAGGCTTGAACGTATGAATAAACATCACGTCTCATTTTTGGCCAATAAAAGAACCTTTCCAATTTCTCTAGGATCTTGTTGATACCTCTATGGCCTCCAACTAAGGAGTCGTGGACATCATGGACAAGAGTTGCGTGCTTTTCTCGAAGGACACAAAGACGATTCTCTAGAATAACCAATTGTTTTGCACTAAATAATGGCTAGGCTCAAAATTCAGGGCCAAACTGTATTGAGTACCAAACTCTGTGGAATCGACATACTGATCTTTCATGCTATCCAAGTCTTTCATGCTATCCTTCATGCGGAATCAACATACTAATCTTTCATGCTATCCAAGTCTTTTCCAAAGATCTCGAGAATGGTAGACTCTTGCATGGTCTAGACGTTGGTCTTTCTACTACGAGCATCTGCAACAACTGGGTTATGCTTATCAGGGATGTACTCAGTCGTTCCTCCAAACTGTTGGAAGATTTGACTCCATTTGGCTCGCCGATCACTCCATTGGGCACTTGGCATGATCTGTAGCCACTTAAGTGCTTGGTGGTCTATTTTGACTGTGAAAACCCATCCATAAAGAAAAGGCTTCCAATGTTTGAGCGTTGTCATCACACTCAAAAGCTCTCTATCATAAACTAAATAATTCCTTTCGGTAGCATCCAACTTTTAGCTGTAGTAGGCCACGGATCTACAATGGCTACATTGTTGGCATCGGTAATGACCTCAAAAGATTCATCCCAAGATGTTAACTTCAAAACAAGCGCTTCTGAGGATGCACAATCAGGTCCACATTTTTGAAGCTGACATTCCAAAAATAGCTTTTCGGACAGAGTGTGGTCACTACGAGTTCGTAGTCATGCCGTTTGGACTTACCAACGTTTCGACAACCTTCAATAAAATGATGTTCAGGATATTCGCAATGCATATTGGTAAGTGTGTTTTCATATTTCTTGATGACATACTTATATTTTCAGCACTGCGGAGCAGCATGAGAAAGATGTGGAGAAAGTCTTGCAACTTTTGCGAGATAATGGACTCTACATCAAGCCAAAAAGTCTATCTTTGGCGTTACAGAGGTTTAATACTTGGGCTACAACATTAGTTCCTCCGAGATTCGATTGGACCCCACAAAGGTTCAAGAGATCTTGGATTGGAACATTCCTAAGACCCGCCCAAGAGATCCGTTGTGGGTCTTTGCTAGGCCTATAGTAGACATGTTGACTAGTTTTCCAACCTTGCAACACCTCTCACCGACTTGCTCAAGGGGGTGAAAACCCATCGGCAAAAAGCCACAGTTATAGACAAGGCGCTTATGCATTCTGTGCACTTCAAATAAACCACTTTTGAGATCTATTTTAGTGAAAAACTTTGCACCGTTCAAACGCTCCAAAATGTACTCAATCCTGGTGGGCATAGGAAACTTATTCTTGATGGTGAGCTTGTTTAATGCCCTATAATCTACACAAAGGCGTGCAGAATTGTCCTTCTTTTGGATAAATAGGATGGATGCAATAAATGGTGAGGAAGATGGCTGAACGAATCCAGCTCGGAGGAGCTCAGATAACTGCTTTTCTAACTCACCCTCTAAAGTCTTGGAAAGACGATAGAGAAACTTGTACTCAAAAATGTACTCAATCTTGGGCATAGGAGACTTATTCTTGATGGTGAGTTTGTTTAATGCCCTGTAATCTACAGAAAGACGTATACACTTGTCTTTCTTTTGGACAAATAGGATGGGTGCAGTAAATGGTGAGAAAGATGGCCGAATGAATCCAGCTCGAAGGAGCTCAAATACCTGCTTTTCTAGCTCAACCTCTGAAGTCTTGGAAAGACGTTAGAGAAACTTACTAGGAGGTTCTACCCCACGGACCAAATCGATACGATGATCCTCAAGATGAGAGGGTGGAAGACTGGATGGAAAATCGTCCCCAAGCATAATGTCCTAATGTCGAGAAAGAAGATCAGCCAACTGAGGGACTGAAGAAGAAGATGAGACAGCTCCTATCGATGAGGTCGAGATTGTCTGAGCACAAACATAAATCAATGCTCCTTCCGCTCCCTTGTGGATAGTTCGTCGGGCCTAGAGATGAGAAATCAAAGGAATGCCAAGAATGCTCCTATCCCCACCAATCATTACGGGCTCAGGAAAACCTTTACAAATAGTAAAAGTGTCCTGTCCCCAATCAAGAATGGGTTCATACCGGAGAAACCACTGGATTTCTAAGATCATGTTACACCCCAAAAGAGGTGAGACAATGAAATCTCGCTGGAATGAGGCCTTTTGTGAATGGAGCAATGAATTAGGGTTTCATGTGGGAGACATACACAGAGAAAAAGGGAGAGAGAGAGAGAGAGAGAGACATATGGGGATAAGTCAACTCATCAAGTATGAGTGTGTGACTCCCCTATCACACATGTATATTTGCACTAGTACACATAGTGCACTTAGTACATTAAAAGTACTAACTGTACTATGTACTATAACTTATGGGCTTGAACACACTATAAGGGTGGGCATAATGCCTTTACCCCAACAACCTCCCACTTAAAGGCAAAGTGCCCTTAAATGAACGAAAAGAAAAAATCAGCATGTACATGATAATATACAAGGCCATATCAAGGCTGAAGCTGGCCTCATCCAATGCCCATCAAGTGTCTGCAATGAGCAAACCGCTCCGGAGGCAAACTCTTTTTCAACAGATCAGCTGGGTTGTCATCCGTATGAATCTTAACAAGCTGAATTTGCTTGTTCTCTATCACCTCTCTGATGAAGTGATACTTCACATCCACATGCTTCGTCTTTGCATGAAAGACAGGGTTCTTTGCCAAGTGGATGGCACTCTGACTGTCACAATGCAACAATGGAATATCCCCTGTATAACCCAAATCAACCACTAACCGAGATAGCCATAATGCCTCCTTGCAAGCCTCTGTGGCTGCAATATACTCGGCCTCTGTAGTAGATAAGGCAGTGCACTTCTGCATCCTGGATATCCATGACACGGCCCAAATCAACCACTAACCGAGATAGCCATAATGCCTCCTTGCAAGCCTCTGTGGCTGCAATATACTCGGCCTCTGTAGTAGATAAGGCAGTGCACTTCTGCATCCTGGATATCCATGACACGACACCTGCTGTGAATGTAAACACATAACCGGTAGTCGACTTCTGGTCATCTGGATGACCGGCATAATCCGAATCCGTGTAACCATGCACTAATGCATCTTGTTTACCAAAGCAAATGCACATATCCTGTGTGCCCTTCAGGTATCTCATGACACCTTTCACTGCTTCCCAATGCTTCTTGCCAGGTTTAGCCATGTATCTAGAAACCACTCCCACTGCAAATGCAATGTCCGGCCTAGTAGCAACCATGGCATACATGAGACTGCCACAAGCTGAAGCATACGGAATCTTGGCCATATCAGCCCTGTCACTATCCAACTGTGGACTGTCCATAGCACTGAGTTTCACATATGGAGGCAAAGGAGTACTAGTCTTCTTCCCCCCGTCCATATTGAACCTCTGCAAGACTTTGCCAATGTATTCCTTCTGAGACAAATACAACACATGCTGATTTCTGTCCCGAAGTATCCGCATACCCAAAATGTGATTTGCATCACCCAAATCCTTCATATCAAAGGTTTGATGCAGCCTCTTCTTCAAGGCATCCATCTCTTTACGAGATTTCCCGGCAATCAACATATCATCAACATACAAGATGAGTATCAATAGACTGCCATCCAAAGCTTTCTTGGTGTATAAGCAGTGATCTATGTCACTTCTCTTGAAATCTTGGGATTTCATGAATGTATCAAATTTATGATACCATTCCCTTGGTGCCTGTTTGAGCCCATAAAGACTCTTTTTCAGCTTGCATACAAGCTTCTCCTTTCCATTCACTGCATAACCCTCTGGCTGTTGCATATATATCTCCTCATGGAGATCACCATGAAGAAAAGCAGTCTTCACATCCATCTGAATCAAATCCAGATCATCATGAGCAACCAAAGCTAATACAGCTCTAAGTGTGGTCATTTTGACCACGGGAGAGAAGATCTCATCAAAGTCCACACCATATTCCTGCTTGAAGCCCTTAGCCACTAGCGTGGCTTTGTATCTTGGCTTTGCATCTGGTGCAACTTTGAGCCTGTAAACCCACTTGCATGGCAAGACCTTCTTGCCTGTAGGCAAATGCACCAACTTCCATGTTCCATTTTTGTGCAGAGAATCCATCTCTGACTTCATGGCACGCTCCCAAAGAGCCTTGTCTGCCCTCTGTAAAGCCTCCTTATAACATGAGGGCTCCCCGCAGTCAATAAGCATCAAGTAGTCAATCCCTGAAACAAACCTGTCAGGGGCTCTCGAGGGTCTTGTGGACCTCCGTACACAATGACCATCATTTACAGTTGCTGTCCAGCCTGCATATCACCTATTGGTGGCTCCTGTTCCATGCCATAAGGTTGAAATATCATGCCCGGTATCTCCTCTAACTGTGGTATATCCATAGGGATATCTTCTGCCATCTGTGGCTGTCCATTTGGACCATTTTCAGCACCATTTAAGGGCTGGTTTTGTTGCTGTAATGGCTGATTTACAGCCCTTGGTTGTTGTCCATGATGTCCATCATCATCAAAGATGACTCTGCCAGGCTCCTGTTGCCTTGCAGGCTCCTTATACATGCATGTTTCATCAAAAATGACATCATTGTTGCGTATAATCTTTCTATTCACTGGATCCCAAAGTCTATATCCCATTTCACCTCTGTCACCATATCCTAGGAATATGCATTTGTGAGACTTAGGATCAAGTTTGGTGCGTATTTCCCTGCGTATGTGCACGTACGCAACGCAACCAAACATTCTCAAGTGCTTGTATGACGGAGGCTTCCTTGTCCATACTTCCTCTGGCACTTTCCCACCAAGCCTCGTGTTAGGTGACCTGTTTATAAGATGAACGGCTGTCATAATAGCTTCAGCCCAAAAACCATGAGGTAACGCAGCATGTGACAACATAGAACGGACCTTCTCGTGAATGGTCCTGTTCATCCTCTCTGCTGTCCCGTTTTGTGGAGGATCATAAGGAGTAGAGAGCTCCCTCTTGATGCCTTTAGCATCACAAAAGTCCTGAAACTGTTTGGACATATACTCTCCACCATTGTCGGAACGCAAAGCCTTCAGTGTTTTGCGAGTTTGATTCTCAACATGAGCAACAAACTTCTGAAACACTGAGAATGTATCACTCTTCAAACGAAGAGGATAAACCCACACCTTGCGTGTGGCATCGTCAATAAAAGACACAAAATATTTTGCCCCTCCCAAAGAAAGCTGAGGCATCTCACATACATCTGTATGCACAAGCTCTAACTGAGCATCTTTCTGTCCAAGAGCTTTCTTGTGGGGGCACTGGAGTTGCCTGCCATATATACAATGCTCACAAAACTGAAAACGTGAGAACTTTAGAGAAGGCAAGTAACCAAAACGAGACAATTGCTCCATTCCTTTGACACTTATGTGTCCCAACTGGCTATGCCACATAGAAATTCCCGACAGCTCGGTTGCATTTACATTAGCATGGTGACAAACACCTGCATGCATGAAGTAAAGAGTGTCCACCTTAGAGCCTCTGGCAACAACCAGTGAGCCCTTACTAATCTTCCACTTTCCACGACCAAATGTGGTAACATAATCAGCATCATCAAGCTGTCCAGTAGAAAGCAGGTTCTTCTTGATCTCAGGCACATGCCTGACATCATGGAGCATAAGCTGTGAGCCATCTGAAAACACAAGCCTCACATCACCTCTGCCAAGAATCTTGCATGCATGGTTGTCACCCAAATAAACTACTCCTTCATTGCCAGCAGTATACCTGACAAACAAGTCTCTACAACCTGTGACATGAAAGGAGGCACCTGAATCAATGATCCACGAGTGCATACCATGACCATCTCCTGCAAGAAGTGAATGGGCATCAAGTGAAAACGTGAATAGGACCTCATCCTCACTGTCACTTGCATGTGACACATTGACTTCTTCAATCTTGACTCCACTTTTGCCCTTTGGCTTTGCATCTTTGGCTTCATCTTTGTCTTTGTCTTTTCCTTTGCCCTTTTCCTTTTGATCATTCTTCCATTTGTAGCATTGCTTTTTGAAGTGTCCCTTCTTGCCACAATAATGGCATTCCAAGTCCTTTTTGGAGCGGGACTTGCTCCTTCCCCGTTCTTGGCTTTTACCGCTTTGCTGGGATCTCCCACGTGCATTCATTGCATTGGACTTTCCAACAGAATTGTTCTTCCTGTTCATCTCTTCTTGAAGAAGAGCACCCTCCACATCTGCATATGACAGCATAGCATTTGAATTGCTAGTGGCTGTCCTGAATGTGTCCCAACTCTCTGGCAAAGTGCATAAGAGAAAGGTGGCTTTGAACTCATCGTCCATTGCCAACTTTTGATTGATGACCTGGCTGACAATACCATTAAACTCATTTAGATGGGCTGCCATAGACGCCCCTTCCTTCATTTGAAGACCTATGAGTTTCTTCAACCAATACACTTTGCTTGAGGCACTTTGCTGGGCATACAAGTCCTGCAATCTTTGCCACATTCCCCAAGCTGTCTTCTCTTCATGAATGCTGAAAAGTAAAGAGTCTGACACAGACAACATGATAGTAGATCTTGCCAGCTCATCCATATCTTCCCACTCTTCAGCAGTAAGAGAAGTGGGCATTACACCCCTTTCTTTGATAGGCTTGTGCTGCTTCTTCTGGAGCAACACATTATAGCACTGGGTTTGCCAAATGTCATAGTTATGTGAGCCTTCAAGCTTCTTGATGTGAAGCAATGAAGAGCTCTCACCTGTGGTTGCCATAGCAATATGCAATCTGTACCAGCAAGTATAGCAGTAATAAATGCTCTCCTGGCTGTCCAAATGAGTGAAAATCAGACTTTTACAGTCCCCACCATTGCATACAACAGTCCCGAACAGAAATTGGGCAAAAGCCCCTTGACTGCAAGTGGATTTCTGAGGATTCAAGGCATAAAAGTCTTGCCTGCTGCTTTGCCAAGCTCAACAAGCATAAAATCTTGAAAAGCCCCTTGATTTAAGATCAATTTCTGATCATACATGGTACATTAACGCACATGAAGGCATCCAGAGTCTTCACAGTGCTTCCCTCTGGCCACATATACATCCAGTACATAAAAGCCTCTTGATTTACAGGCACATTGAGTGCTTGACAGGCATCAACACATTGCCCAAAGGATCAAATGCCAGTGCCTGCATGCAAATCAACTCAATTGGCACAAAAGCCCTTTGATTTGCACATCAATTTCCTGCAATTTTACCCGAATGTGAGATTTCTCACATCGTACAGCATGTATGAATGCCCAATTGCACAATTACATCAAAAGCCCCAAATTTTGACATCCAATTTCTTGCAAATTGACGCGGAATGTGACCAATGTCACCTAATTGTTGCCAATTTTGCTCAAAATTTGAGCAATTTGAACCTGTACCTGCTCAATTGATGATTGGACATGCAAAATCCCAAAAAATTGAAGCAAAATACCTCGTACAAATTTCTGATTTCTGTTGGGCAGCACTCAGGGAAACTCGTTAGTCTGGACTCTGAAGCCTTGTTTCTCTCTCTGTTGAAGGGAGAGAATGGAAGAGAGTAATGGAAGCAATGGAAACCTTCGTCTACAGCAACACCTTTGCAGCGCTAAGTGCAGCACTTCTTGCCGCCTTTGCAGAACCAAGGGTGCCGCCCGTGTCTGCAACGCTAAGCAGTTTCGATGGCTGTGACTGCTCTGTGTTGTGTCGATCAGCAGAACTGCTTGTACCTGCTACCGTCTTTTCAGCACTTGCCACCTGTCGTGCACTATTGTGCGCTGCTTTGTTGCGTCTGGTTCGCTACCTGCTGTGCGCTGACTCAATGCCTGCTGTGCAGCGCTTTGCAGCACCTGTGCCTACTGTGCTTGCTTTGCTGCGCTGCCTGTCATGGCAGCTCTGCTGACACCTGCAACACCCAAGCCAGCCACCTGTTGCCGCCAGTCACTTGCTTCGCTTGTGTGCACCTTGTGTCACCTCAACAGCACTGTCAAGTCGCCTCAGGAGCCACGAGATACAGAGTGTCGCCTGGCTACAACATTACTGCAGTCCGAAGGTTGAAAGACAGCTTCGCAATAGGTAGGGTCGCCAACTTGGATCTGATACCAGTTGAATGGAGCAATGAATTAGGGTTTCATGTGGGAGACATACACAGAGAAAAAGGGGGAGAGAGAGAGAGAGAGACATATGGGGATAAGTCAACTCATCAAGTATGAGTGTGTGACTCCCCTATCACACGTATATATTTGCACTAGTACACATAGTGCACTTAGTACATTAAAAGTACTAAGTGTACTATGTACTATAACTTATGGGCTTGTACACACTATAAGGGTGGGCATAATGCCTTTACCTCAACATTTTGAACCTGAAAAGAAAATTGTTGTGCCTTTTAAGATATATGGGTGTAGGGACCACGTGTAAACCCGTCCACATCCAAATGATAGGGCACCAAGGTACAGCTCATTCTGGTAGCCAACTGGGGAGAGATGACATCCTCAGAATTGCCCATGTCAAAAAGGACTACAAACTGGCGACCCTTGGCAGAGCCATAAGCTCGGATCAAGCTTTTTTGTGCAATCTCACCCTCACTCTCCTGCCTAGCATCAAATACCACGAATTGCATGGGAAGCATAGAAGGTAAGAGTTGAACTACGTTGTGGTAGTAGGCGGTGCTCGCCAAGCGGGAGATGTTGTGGCAACTGTGGAAGAAGGCTACTTGGAGGCTTGCTCCGCTTGCCATTTTTTACAATCCTTCTTTCCATGCCCCAATGTATGACAGAAGAAACAACGGTTCTCTGTCTAATACTTTCTTTGCTTCTCTCGAGGAAGGTAGCCTCCAATTACGCCTGCTTTAGTCTTTTCCTGGGGGTTTTTCTTAGGCTTGGATTCCTTATCCTTCTTACCCCTGAACTAGAGCTAGAACTACTATCCTTCTTAGCATCTTTAGAATTGCGAAGAAGACTGCTGTAGCTGGGGTTTGGTACCAGACTGCGGTTGTTTGGCTTGCCTCCATTCATCTTCATTTCTTCATTTTAAGCAAGAGTCAAAGCCCTATCATAGATACTGGGTTCAAAGTTACAAACTGTGAACCGAATGTTAGGATCCAATCCATGAATGAATTGATCCATCTTGGCCTGCTCAGATAACCTTAACTGTTGCGAGTAACATTCGCTCATGATCGAGCTCTCGGTGGTGCTCTTGAGCTGCGAGGTCAGCCTGACGCTGGTCTTCTTCAAGCTTACGTTGGGCTTCCTCATAATCCCATTTGTCTGCTTTTTCTTGTTGCTTTCTTGCTTCTCTTCCCGCCGTTTCTCTTCCCGCCGTCTCGCCTCATCTTGCTCTTCCATCTGAAAGAAAAGAGAGATGAAGTCGGGGGTAGCTGATGGATTTGGTTTTGCTACAGTGGCCTCCAAGAGTTGGTTATCAGCTTTGAGAAGAGCTAAGGGATCTTTGGGTGGTGGAAGAAAATGATCTCCTTTGAGGGAGATGTCTTCCTCATGATATGCACTCTCCTCTTTAGACATGTTGCTGAAGTTGATGGTCGTGCCGGAGAGAAGTTGGGCCATCCAAGGATGCTCTCACACTAGGATGCGGTGTGTGTGGACAAGATGAATCTGATACCAATGTAACATGCAATAGAATTATGCATAGATCAAATGATCATGTCACACAAAGTCTCACACCGCCTTCTGTATCCGAAGTTTCATGAGTCTATAGCAATCCACTTTATCACTTCAAACTTAGAGAGAGAGAGAGAGAGAGAGAGAGAGAGAGAGAGAGAGAGAGAGCGATCTATACACAATATTGGGTCCCAATTATAGTGATCTCTACACAGTATTGGGTCCCAATTACACACTAAAGGACCCCCTCCTATTTCTAGGAGTATTTGCTTTATTTCTTTGAAGAGAGTGACTACAAGACTGACTTTGAGACTGTAGATCATCCAAATGCAAGACCTTCAGAAGACCGAGAGTAGGGCTGACTGCACACTGCTGTAGAGCCACCAATGATGACCAATCTCAATGCCAATGCAGTCTTCCAAGGGACTGTAGGAGGACTACAATCTATGGCTAAGAGAAGACTGAATTGGGGAATGTTTCTAGGGCTGTGAGGGACTGTATATACATGCGTTTTCCTTCACCTGGGAGGATGGAGAAGAAACGATGAGATGCTGAATATGCAGGCTGAGATGTGCTGCGTTTTCTACAAGAGAGGAGCAGAGGGATAATGCGTTTCAGCCTGGGGAAGATCTATGCTTGACAATGATCGTTTCTTGATGATTGAATGAATGAATAAGCACTAGGTATATATATTCATCAAGGGAGTTGGTCTGTTTGCTATCCAATCACGGTGCCAAAACCAAGATTGTTTTCTATATCAATACCCTGTACCTTTTCCATAACCCAGAGAGAGAAAGATAGAGGACGTGTCAAGCAACCCTTGAATACACATAAGTTCAAGACGAAGAGGAACAATACATCTCTTCCATGAACATCCTCCCGTGCATCTTAGCTTGATCTTCTGTATCCCAATCTCTTCAACAAGGCCTGCAATCCACTATGAGGGAGAAGTGGCCGCTGGCTGTCCCCACGTGTGTGCCTCTTTTCAGTCCTGTGGCAGTTTGTCCCTTTCCAAAAGAGAAAGAGAAAGCGAAACTCTGCCTGCAACTCTGTGCGCCACCTTCTGCAGCAGCCTACAACCCTGCGCCGCCTTCCCCCAAAGAGAAAGAGAAAGCGTAGTCCAGTCTGCTGTTCAGCCCGTGAGCGCCACCTAGAGACTGCTCATCATGAAAAAGCCAGCCCCTCTGTGCGCCCACGTATACTGCAATCCGGCTCCTATTGCACAAAAGAAGATGCCTATGCATGCTGCAGCGCAGCCCGGAAAAGCCCATAAAAGGTCCTGCGCTGAAGCTCTATTTGTCGCTTGTGCTCTTTGGCGCCCAGCCATACAAGGAGAAGAAGCGCCCGCACACACCACACACCGTTGACTCCACCACCCTTCCCTTAATAAGGAGGCGCCTCAGCCCGCTTTTCTCCAAAAAGCCAAAAACTAAAAGCAATAGCCCAAAAAGCGCATCCATTTTTAAATCATCTTAGGTTATAAAACCTCATAAACTTAAATCCTTTTGTCCGAAAGGTTATAAAACCTTTATACTTTAATTCTTTTTGTCCCCTTCACACTTGGGGCTGTTCACACATGGGTTTCCTAACTGATGCCATTCACAGTGTCCATCCTGTCCCCTTGCCCACCTGCATACTGTCTAGAGGAAAACACGGGGTCGTAACAGCGTGTATGTCGCATCCACGAACGCCAAAACCTGTAAACCAGCCCATGTGGCTCATCCATGAATGCATAAACTAGTGTAACAGCATGTATATCACATAAAACCCATAATTTCAGCAAGCTGTAGGACTGTTTTGCTGAAAAACAGCCATCCGGGGTGTGCAAGATGGTGTAGAGTAGTGAAAATCTTCTTCCCCAAGCATGATATGGCTATAGTGGGCTTAGAAATGAAGAGAAATGCAAAAAAGTCAGAGTTTTCAGCCTCCAAAAACCTACTTGAAGCTCAAACTTGTGCAAGAGATAACTCTTTCATGTTCAAATAAGCAAGAATCCCCCATTCCCAAAGCTTGTACATTCTTGATCTTATGGGCATCCAAAGCCCTTCCACACACATGAATTCTGGAGATGCCCAAAATGGTGACATTTCCCCTAGTTTCTTAAAACTTGTCCTGAACATTAAAGCCTCAAAACATATATCAAGATATAATCCTTTCCCATCAAGTGGGCGAGACCAGACAGTCTCAAAAATCCAATATGTTTGAAAGAATCAATATCCTAAATAAATCGGTGAGACAAAAGAGTCCCGTAAGTCGAGATACCATAATCATGTCCCGAAATAAATGAGCGAGACAAAACAGTCTCATAAGTCGAGATATCATAATCATGTCTCTCTATCCATACTCCAAGTCGAACCCAACTCCAAGAAGTAGTTACTCGTTTCCCAATCCCCAGTGTCACGCATGCTACTCTCCACTGGCTTCCATGCTTACACTTGCAAAGACCAGGCCAAGAAATAGAAGATTGATTGACCGTGCACGCGGATATAGAACGTCCACTGGATCTGAGCACAGATGTCAAGTCCCTAGCATACCAGATTCTAGTCTACTGACACTTGGCATAGACATAGTTCCCTGCCAACAAGGTGTCAATCCACATGACCCTCGGCGTAGACATAAGTCCCTTGCCAACAAGTTGTCAGTCTACATGATCCTTGGCGTAGACATAAGTCCCTTAGCAACCAGGCGTCATGTCCACTCTACCACTTGCACTCTTTGTTGGTACTCTGATCACACACCTTGGAGGAGAGGTTGACTCAAGTGTGTAACATAAAAAAAAGAATCACTCGCAGGCATAGATATCCTAGTGCTCCATAAGCATTTCTACTACACATAGTTTATAGGCATTTTGGCCACCAACTCACACTACCCTCAAGTGCCCATGTTCCCTTCCATCTCCTCTCTATTGTTCCATCCATACATGGTAGAAACAATCTTCAAGAGAACATGTAGGAAAAGAGAATAGTACATAGGGTATGTTGTGCTTGACACTACCCTTTGAAGTGCCTATGTTCCCTTCCATCTGCTCTCTATTGTTCCTGAGTTCCGTAAGTCCAATGCATCCCAAATCAAGGGAGTCATAAACGATGTTTCCCTGAATCATCTCAAGGCAAACAACAAAACCTTTCTCCTTGCATGGCTATACAAGGGTTAGTAAACATCAAAAACACTTCATAGTGAATAGCAAAAGCACCGACTTTGCAAACTCAAAGTATACTCAGCTTTTCTTTGCGAGGTTGGTCTGAAGCCAAAAGAAATATCGCCTCACCATATCTTTAAGATATCCCCGAGATATATGTCCATATAGCTTGCCTGTAAGCTTGAGAATATAATCCATAATATCCAGGTGGAATTCGACTTGCAAACGGCGTCAGACCGAGTCATGCAGCTGAGTCCCCTTGCATTGCGTACGGCACATACCTTTTTTGCGCGGTGGTGGCAATCCTCTGTCCAGCCTCTGTTCAAGCTGTAAATCAGCCGGCCAGCAGTGGAGAACATGCAGAAGGAGTCGGCCAGCACCTCCCATGCACCTCTTAGGTTTTTGTCGCGATAAAAGGCTGTAAACGGGAAAAGCAGGCGCCTCACATAAAATTGGAGTATTACTCAAGATTAGAGCTCCTCCGCCAGTTTTAGCTCGCACGTGTGCTTTTTAGGTCTAGAAGGGGGCTCCAACTTGAAGGAGGCCCAAATAATGTCTAGTGCCCAATTTTTGGCCACCACGTGTATTAAATAAGTCCTGCTTAATGTGTACTCACTTATAAGTTGTCCGGCCACTTATAAGTGAGTGTGAACCTGCATCAATAATTATTAGCATGTGAACTCATAAAGCTATAAATTGAGTTTTTGGGACTACTCACCACCTGCAAAACACATGTAGACCACTTGTCAGTCCCAAACAGGTGTGCACATACACGTCCACAGGGTGCCCAGGCATCCCCGATCCCACGGACAACACAGGGAGAAATCTCAGGCATTGCCCAGGCAAACAAGACAAGTCATCCAAAGATAAAATCAAGATCATGTACACATATGAGCGCAGTTATATTGGAAGAAACACCCATCTGCCGAGTTGTATTCAATAAAATGTCCAGGACTCATGATCCTTCCGGAACCTTCCCAGAACATAAATACAAAAGATCTCCAAGATAGCTAGTTCCAGAGAATTTCATGATGTCAGGCTCCATGGGCCATACATGTACAGCATGTCAGGCCCCACAAGCCACACATGTACTATCATGTCAGGCTACACCAGCCATACATGTACTGTCATGTCAGGCTCCATATGCCACATAGACACACCATGTCAGGCTACACCAGTCATACATGTATGTCATGTCAGGCTCCACATGCCACACATGAACATTAGAAAAATAGAAGCTGTAAGGAATTTTGTGACATTCCCCCCGGCTTCTCAGCTGCTGACCGCAACTGAAAAGCTTCCAAGTAGGCCTTCAGAGGTTCCGAATAATCCGCAAAATAATCCTCGTCCATCCATTTTGCATCCATAGCCGAATAGTTTTTAAACTTCACAAGATACCTGCGCACTAGCTTGCATGCTTGCGCTCTTTATGAAAAACTATCTGCTCAGGTTGCAATACCTCCTCAAGTTCATCCACTTATGGTGGATCTTCCAAAACTGGTTTCATAGGAGGTGGTCCCACATAAGGCTTCAGCAAACTGACATGAAAGGCATTGTGTATTTTCCAGTGATCGGGCAATACCAATCTATATGCCATGTCATTTATTTTCTGCAAAATTTGGAATGGCCCATAATACCTGTTTGAAAGCTTAGCAAACCGGCCTTCCTTACCTGGCCGTTTCCGAAGACGTGCTTTCTCAAACTTAAGTAATACCCAATCACCTTCCTTGAAAACCACCTCTCGCCTATGTTTGTCAGCTGCCTTTTTTTGCTTAGCTTGAGATCTTTCTATGGTTGTCCGAACTTGTACAAACGTAGTATCCAAATCACGGACATACTCATCTGTTGCAAAGATTTCATCTTTGGTTCGTAAGATAGGTGGAAGCACCACCTTGCCATAGATTATCTCAAATGAAGCCTTATTAGTTGAAGAATACACTGTGTTATTGTATGCAAACTCAACCAATGGCAAATACTTTTCCTAATCTGACTTCTGCTCAGATCCATAACACTTGAGCAAGTCAAGCACAGCTGAATTTGCAATTTCACTCTGACCATCCGTCTGTGGATGATAAGCTGATGAAAAACTCAACTTTGTGCCCATATTATCAATCAATGCCCGCCAAAATAAATTGGTAGTTTGAGGATCTCTATCCCCCACAATAGACTTGGGCATGCCATGATGTTTGAAAATCTGAGCTAAGAACAACTTTGCCATGTGCTCTGGCTTGATTGTTTTCCTCACAGGAATAAAGTGTGCCTGTTTGCTAAAACGATCTATAATAGTCCATATAGCATCATTTCCATGTGCCGATTTCGGCAAATCCATAGCAATGCTTCCCCATGGTTCGTGTGGAATGGGTAAGGGCTGAAGCAAACCAGGTGTCTTGTGTCTGTCAAACTTGACTTTCTGACACGCTATGCACTCTCGCACATAAGCTTCAATATCCCTGCGTAGAGCTGGCCAAAAGAAATATCTTTCCAAAGCCTGTGTAGTAGCGAGAATACCACGATGACCAGCATATGGTGGAGCATGACACTCTTCCATAACCTTTTGGCGTAATTCACACACTACACAAATACGATTTTGCATCATCAAAAACCCATCTCTAATTGAATAAGATGGGACAGCAGTACCATGATTCAAATCAGCCCAAATAAGTTGAAAATCTGTCCAAAGCATACATATCTCGCATCCTTGATAAGTCCTGGTGGTAGGCAGTAGTTACAACATGCACTTGTGGCCTGCGTGACAAAGCATCCGCCACCAAATTCTTTTTGCCTGGGGTATGCAAAATCTGAAAATGGAACATGGACAAGTAGTTTTCCCACCTTAGATGTTTTTCTGAGAGTTTAGGTTGTGTCAGAAAGTGCCGTAAACTCTGGTGATCTGATTTTACCATAAATTCAGCCCCCAAAAGATAATGCTTCCATGTTTGAAGGGCATGAATAACAGCTAACAACTCTTTGTCATAAACCTGCAAATACAATTCCGCATGTTGCAAGCGACAGCTTTCAAAAGCCACTGCATGTCCCTCTTGGTTCAAAACAGCTCCCAAACAATCTCGACATGCAGCACACTCGACCACAAAAGGTCTATGCAAATTTGGAATAATAAGAATTGGCCAAATACTCATATAATCCAAATGATGTTCGGAAAGCCATTTTGTGCACATCTTGAGGTACCACTCGAATTTGATGGTAACCACTCTTAAGATCAATGCGACTGAAACAAGCAGCTCCATCAAGAATATCAAGAATATCATCAATTCAAGGAATCGAAAACCTGTTCTTGATAGTAATCTTGTTAAGGGCCCTATAATCAACACACATTCTGTATGTCCCATCCTTTTTCTGCACAAGTAAAGCTGGAGAACAATAAGGCGAAGAACTTGGCCTTATCAACCCCTTCTCAAGCAAATCATTTACTTGAGTCATGATTTCCTCCTGTTAGGTAGCACTCACCCTATAAGGAGGTCGGTTAGGAGGAGAGCTCCCAGGAATTATATCAATACAATGATCCTCTGGCCTCTCTGGGGATAACTGTCCTGGTATTGAATCAACAAAACAATCAGCATATTCACTTAAGAAATCAATCTTATCTTGATCTACGGGGGTTACAGCATCATGCTCAACATTATCACATACAAAGACCAAGTAAGAACAAGCTGATTTCTTTATTGCCTTTGAAGGATATATGGCTTACAACGGGTATGGTACTCCCAATAGTACCCGCATCAATACAAACTTCCCCACCCCTATGAGTTAACATAACTTTCTTTTCTTTGTGCAAAATCTTGGGATCCAAACGATAATGCCAAGGCATCCCAAAAATCACATCACATCCTGTAAGTGGTGCTACGAGGAAGTCTTCATGATCCAAATATTCCTGTATTTGTATGTGAAGGTTCCCACTAATGGGAGTAACCTTAGCTTCCTTGCCCTCAAAGGCAGCATCTGCATGAAAGTCTATGCCCATTTCCTCGGGCTTTAACCCAAGAGCAGCACCCATTTGTATGGATATGAAGTTATCTGTATTATCAAAAAGGAATAAAGCTGTTTGGTCCTTTAACTTGCTCCAAGCTTTACATAAGATTTTGCTCTTTGGTTCATTTGCAGTGTTACCCTGAACATCGGGTATAACATTCACACTCGGTTTGGCATCCTGCATATTATTCTTTTTGAGATTCTGGAGGCATTGAGCTTTCATGTGATCTTTGCTCCCACATGTGAAGCACTTCCTCTCTCTCATGCAATCAAAGATATGCTGTCTGTGTTAGCAGTCATCTCTTGTCTGTATATTTACACCAGGGTCTCTGTTGTGGGTGTGGCTGTCCGATTTAGGTGTTTTCTCATTTTTTTCCCACTTTTGATATTTTTTGATATTTTTTTTCCACTTTTGATATTTTTTCCATTTTTTTTCCTGGTGTGGGAGGCTGTTTGTGCCTGTCGACTGTTCCAGATGTTGGCCGAATGGACACTGGGGACCCGACCTAGTGTGCTAACTTGGCCGACTGCACCAAAGCTGGTCGTGGGCATTTTTGCATGCTGTCGGTTGTTTTTCAGTAGGCCGACTGGCTGCCTGGGGCCATATAAAATGATCCCTTGCCCCCCACACTATTCACTTTGTATTCTGGGATTTTCTTGTGTATATAGCAAAGTTATACGCTTCTCTCTCTCTCTCTCTCTCTCTCTCTCTCTCTCTCTCTCTCAGTTCTGCGTTTTTCTGTTGTGCACTTGCTCCTGGTGTTTTTAGATCTTGTCTTCATCTCCGCTGCATATTCTGACACGGTATCAGAGCTCTAGGCTCTTGGAAGATCTTGGGAACTGTGTGAGCAAGAGGGGGGCTGTTTTAGTTCTTCATTTTTTCCCACCCACCCTCCCTTTTCAGTTACACCCCCGTAATGGCAGATTTACTTGAGATGGTTAAAAAGCACGTGAAGATCTCGACACTCCCCACGTTCCCGGTGGACCGTCAGTTGTTGGACGGGAACAACTATGGCATATGGAAGGTAATGATGGAATCTGTTTTGGAGTCTTACGACCTTGCTGATTTCATTGTAGTCGGGGTTCCACGGCCGGAGTTAGAGGAAGTGGAGTTACCTTCTATTCGGAAGGAACGGGAGGCAGAGGCACAGTGATGGGATCGTGTCAATGCTAGAGTCCGTTCTTTCATCCCACAGGTAATCAATCATATCAAGCATATGACGCTGGCCAGAGGTATCTGGCAACATTTGGCTTCTCTCTACAACAGGGTACCACCCATGAAGAGAATCTCCTTGGAAGTTCAGATTGGGGGATGAATCTTGAAAAGTCGTCGTGCGGGAACACATCAACAAGTTGCAGGCTCTTCAAGAGGAAGTTCTCCAGGCAGGGAAAGAGATATTGTCAAAGGATATGGCCATAACGTTGCTGTCACATTTTTCCTCTCAGTACTCAGCCTTTTACTCTTCGTTGATTACCAGTGGAAGGCTTAGCACCATCACATGGGAGGAGCTTGTGCCCATGGTCTTGGACCAGGGAGAGCATTTCACGAACCCTCCACAGGGTGGAGGTTTTGAGGCCTTAACTGGCCAACAGTCGAAAGGCTGTAATAATAACAACAAGGACAAAGGGAACGCTTCATCGGAGAAGTCTTTTGGGAGGAAGTTCGACTCAGACCGAGAGAAATTGAAGGTCGAGAGGACCTGTAATGATTGTGGCGAGAAAGGCCACTATTGAAGGAAGTGTCCCAAGCGGACTGGGAAGAGTGTTGATTCTTCAGCTTCAGCTGCAAAGACTCTAGCCTTTGTGCACTTGGAGATGTTGGACACAGACCTTTGGAGTTGGTACACACTGACTTGTGTGGACCTATGCAGACAGCATCCTTGGGAGGTTCTTTGTACTTCATGCTGCTTGTTGATGATTGTTCGAGATTCACATGGGTTTATTTCCTTTCACTTGACACCAATGACAGCAGCAGCACATTGGCAGTCATAGGGCCTCTCAAAACGTTTCCTCTCAGATTTTCGGAAGAGGCTTTGGGACAATTTTCGGCCTAGAAAGATCACCCTCTTTCTTTGACTGATGGCACATAGGAGCTTGGCGGTTGATACTTGGCTGGTAGTTGGACGTTGGCCAGTAGCTTGCCCGAGGTGCAACCACTCTCAGAAGTCTCAGTGTCATTGTCTTTGGGACTTTCCGAAGGCTCAACAGATTTGGCGGTGGATTCTCCGCATTTTCACTATGGACAAGGCCGCAACCTGGATCATTACATGGGCACTGTTGCTTGGGCCACAGAGGTTGTACCAGTCACAGCCCCATCTACAGACTATTGGCGACGAGGCTCATGCAAGAGATGGGAGATTTGCAGTAACATTGCAACATGGGACATTTTGCGAGCTAGATGCAGCGAGGCCATTGAGGGCACTCCGCCCTTGGAGTCCATTAAGAGCATTTGGCTCGACATTATTCCTACCCTCTACGGTCAGTAGGGAGAAGTTATAGGGAGGTTTTGACCACATGCAAAAGCGGCGGGAAGCTTTCTTGAAACTCTGGACGCTTGGCCCTTTCCTCATAGATCGAGGTGGTGACCCCACTTGGCATTACAGACCGCCTGTGTGGGTGTTGCTCCCTCCCCCCCCCCCCCCCCCCCCCCCCCCCCCTCTTCCTTTATGAGATAGCCTTCTCCTCACAAAGCGGTCAGTCTTCTCCTATGATCATTTGATTCCCTCCTCATACATGAGACGAGTTTGTATCTCGTCCATTGTGGCTTTTTTTCATTAACTAATAGAAGGATCTTTTTCCCAGAAAAAAAAAGTATGTAGGGTCGGAGCCCAGTGAATAGCTCATTGAGGATCCACTAAAAGTGGATGAGCTCGAGGAGATTTTGCAACCAGAGCAGATTGTGTATCGAAAGGAATGCAAGCTTGCTGTAGGCAAAGTTTTCAGGTGTGACCTTGTGAAGTTCAAGAACTGTCTTCCCATTGATGCTAAATGGATAGATGAAGAGTTCTTTAGAGATTGCTCTCACTTGCTTCAGACGTATTTGGATGCTTTTCAACTGCGGACGACTGTTTAGAAGTCGGGGAGATGTCACCATTTGGCCACCCAACTGGTCTACCTGTGCTTTCTCGTTATGTATGTACATTGGACTGGCGTCCATGGCAGTTGCATATGCCGGGGATTGATGCCCACTCATGTGATACCGTGGACTTGGCTTTCCGCTAGGACTTATGCCTATGTGTACATGCTGGGAAATGTATGGAGGGTGTTTGTGTTGTCTCTAGTATCACGTTTACTTGCCTGGAACACGTCTATTTTGGTATAGTCTCATGGGTAAGGGAATGTCGCTTGTGAATCGTGTGTGTGAAACTGTCTGCTAACATGGTTATGTGGCATGTGACAGGTGGTAAGTATTTGTCAAAAACCTAGTCTTAGGAATTAGCATTAATTTATAAGTGAGTGTGTACACACTTTATTAAGTTTTGGGTGACCACACACTGATGTCCCGAGGTGGACAAAACTCAATGTCCACTGCCTAGACCTAATTCCCTTTGTACAAAGGAAGAAACCATGTGTCCATCCTAGCTCGCACCACAAGTCACTTGTCCTCTCTAGGGTGGACATCTCATCATCTCTCTCTCTTCCTTCTCTCTCCCCCCCCCTTAATGAGCCTCTTTGGTTGTATTTTTTTGCACTTTTTCCTTCCCAACTCCATATCCAAGCTTGCTAGTGTATTTTCCAAGCTTTCAAGAGTGTTTCCAGGTGGTATTGACTCCCCTACACCCTCCCAATGTCTGAAATTCAGCAAAATAGCTCTTACATGCTGTAATTTTTGGTCTTTTGGCTGAAAACCGTAATTTCAGCCTTCCTTTCTCAAGTTGAACCATAGGGGGAGTTTTCCCAAGGTTCCCTTCATCCTCTTGAAGACTTTTGTAGCAAAGGATCGCAATAGATCGAAGATTTCAACACTCCAGACGCTCCCATCTCGAAGACTTCTGCTGTCATCGACTCTACTTGCAATTGGTAAGCTTTAATGCTCAATTATGGAAGCAAGTAGTATGAGGGAGGAGTAGGACTCCATGTTCACATACCGTGTGTAGTGTTCTCTTGTCCTACGTGCTCTCTTGCAGATTGTTGTTACCATGTGTTGGTGGAACAATAGAGAGTAGATGGTAGGGAACATGGGCAATTGAGAGGGTAGTGAGAGTTGTAGATCTACATCGACAACCATATTGTTTTCAAGATTGTATTCATATGCATTGGTATTGAAATTTGGCTAGAAATGTCCATGTACTTGTATTGAGCATGTTGTCAATTAAGCATCTTGGTGTATTTAGGTGTATTGATTAGCATTGTGTTCATCCAAGTATTCCACACCGATCAATGGAATTACAACGGGCATGACATTGACGTGTGTGGGACGTGCACGACTCACTACCCCTTGGCAGCACTTGGTGCTTCGTCCTTGGACAAGGGCTCACAAAATGCTTGGTGTCTGCACTTAGCGACTTGTACTTGAGTTGTAGTATGTCCATGGCATCCAAGTGCAGGATGCACGTGTTGCACTGAGCAGATGCCTTCTATTGACTAATAGGAGCCTTTCTCTTGTTTGGGGTTTTGGGGAGGGGGGGGGGTTGCTGAATTTTGCTAGAACTGTTCTGATGGCCAGGGAATGTGAAGCCTCTGTGATGGGAGCATGTCATAACCGTGGCGAATCTCCTGGGTCTGCCTCGGTCGGGTGGACGGTCGTGGTACTCTGGATTGAGGGTGTCTGGCCTGCAGGGGGATAGATTCACACTGTGTGTGTGTGTGTGAGAGAGAGAGAGAGAGAGAGAGAGAGAGAGTTTGGGGGGTAAACTTAGTTGCTGCGAAGGCCTAGATGGGCTAATCATAAAGTTTTTTCGACTTGTCAACTGATAATTCTTTCTACTTTGTTTGCTTTTTGTATGTAGCCTGTGGCAAAAATTCTAGAGATTCCAGAAGAAAAGGTTTTTGCCAACAGACTGCTCTTTGACAAGAACGGTGACTATATGGGCTTTGATACTAAGGAACCTACCTCAAGAAGTGGTGGAAAAGCTGCAGCCATTGCACATATTAAGCAGGTATGGAAGAATGTTATTAATGGTCAATTCCATGTACCATTGGAAAGTTCAGGTTTTATAGGAGGGTGCTATAACTTGTGTTTATTTGATGAATACTAAGGCTGGTTACACAGATGTGCGGGGTGCCCATCTAGGGCTCCCAGTTTGGGGATGGACAGACAATCTGGCCTGCCCAGCTCCCTGCCTGTCTTACAGGCAGGTATGATTTCTTATTAAATATGTCGGGCCATCACATGAGCATAAATCTGAGTCTAGTTTTTTGTTTCAGAAATTACACTACAGCAAATTGGTCATGGTTGGTGATGGGGCGACAGACCTTGAGGTAATGTCTTCACTCGCCTGCTTGGCTGCAATTATGGATCAAAAGATGCTTTAATCATGGATCAAAGGATGCCTTGATCAGGAGTTAAAAGAGGGTATTCACATGATAAATGGTGAAAACATTTTTGGAGTGCTTACAATCTCAAGTAGCATTTCCATGTTCATTAATTATTTCAACATGCTTGTATTCTGCTCGTAACTTCTGTGAGCTTGTATGTTCTTTTTTAGTTTAGTTTCTCTTGTGTAGTGTCATATATCTAAGACAATCTTTTGCATTATGAAGGCCCGCCAACCAGGAGGGGCGGACATTTTCATTTGCTATGGTGGAGTGCAGTTCCGGGCGCCTGTTGCAGTACAATCTGACTGGTGTGTTTTGACTTTCAAAGATCTGATTGAGTCTCTAGACCAGCCAGTTTGCACCTGAAAAAGTTGAAAAAGGGCATGACCAATTTGAGGCTTATATATGTAACATAATGTGCAATAAAATGCCATTTTTGAAGGCTGAAGCAAAGGTACATGTGTAGCATTATTTTGCAATAGGGGTGTCATTGTGTTCTTACAGCGATAACGATTTGCATAAAGAAAGGCTGTTGCCAATTTAATAAACAACATTTTGTGGGTGTCTGATGTGCCCGTGGAGACCATGTTCTTTACTCTTACCAAATCATTCTAGAAGAGAGACTGCAAACTCAAGAAGGTTCATAATTCAAATGGGGATGCTATTTGCCTCCTTGGTTACAGCCCAACGGTAGCACTCTTGCCTCCCTCCTATGTGGAGTTACAGGTTTCGAACCTACCCCTGTTGCATTCAGAACTTCAGTCTCAATACAAAAAACGGGGATGCCGTTTCAAATTCATATTATTAACAAGCTTATGATGTATGAAGTTTGATGTAGCTTTTGCTACATTAAATATCACTAGAAAGAAAGAAAGAAAGAAAGAAAGCTGTATTAACGTCTACTAGAGGCCGAACTCGACCTATGAGACAAATCAATGTACAACTGTCAATGTCTTTTGGATGTCCAGAAAAAAAAGGACAAAATGAACATGAAATAAACTATGAAAGTACTGAGCTAGTGGGGGGGTGTGATGGATGGAGCACTACTGCTAGAGGCAACCTATATGCGCAGGGTTACAAGAATGCAATGCAGATCTGTCTAGCTCCAACCAGTACCATAATGGGGGTTGTAGTATGTGATACATAGGCGATGGCGAGGCAAAAATACCTCGGAGCATGATCTCCGAGTGTGAGTGTAAGTGAGCTAGCCGCTCCTGGATATGGTGCTGATGTCGAGCCCATATCTCTGTGATCTCCCTCTGATGTAGTTTGGGAGTCTCGTAGCTTGGTGCTCTCGGTCTCCGTCTGGCTCGGAGGTCCGTAGCACGCTGAAGTGTAACCCCCTCCTGTGTCAGGGTAGGCACTGGGATAGATCTCTAGAAGAAATCAGTGAGCTGGAGCTGTCGCCCACCTCTCCCTGTGGTATGAGTCCGTAGCAGTGTCTCTTTGTGGCGCTCTCTCTCTAGCAAGAACTCGCCAAATCTACGCTGGTCTGCGGACTCCATGATCTGGCGGAGTGAGGGATGTCCATTGAAGATGGTGGTGTCTCTCTCTCTAATGACACTAAATGCTCTGCATCTGCATACATAATGTTCCTTCTCACTGTCAACCTCCTCTTGGCATAGTCTGCATATCCTCTCTGCTCTGGGGATCCGTGCTGCCCCACCTGCCTCATCTCAAGTTGGTGTGATGACACTCTGAGCTAGCCAATCACCAATCGGGCACTGTGACACATCCATGAATCCAGGTCTTTGTATGAATCCATCCGTTGAGATACGCATAAACTGATCTGTGTAGTATAGCATCTTCGGCGGTAGAGACTGACTGGGTGTAATCCAAGTCTCTCGAGTATATCGTTGCCATAAATCCTGTCGAAGGACTCTGTTCCTCTCACTGTGAGAGAGCTGGATGTGTGGTGCATGTATATCATACTAGAAAGGTGGAAGGTGATCTATGTCAAGACCATGCTGAGTGAGCCACTGTATCATCTGTGAATACCATGATCTCCTATCTCCACTCTTTGCGAGCTGCGTGGACGCCTCAAAAGCTCTATGTGAGTCGATCTGATGGCATATCTCTGATCCTCTGTATGAAGTGGAGAAAGCTCGTCAGAATCCAGCATGCGTTGGTGCTCGCAGTCCCCCCTCCTCTGCATATGAGCTCAACTTTGCCTCGAGCATTGTGCCACAAAGTTTGGTCAATGTATGACCAATCATGATAGTCCTGTAGTTGCTGGGGTCTAGCATGTCTCCCGCTTTGTGGAGAGGCACGATGGTGTGCATAGTCCACTCAGCTGGTAGGCCCTTCTCTAGTGCCCTATTAAAGAGGTGAGCAACAAAGGGTCTCAGTGTGTCAGCCGCATAAATAAGATGCTCACTCTGTATACCTGTGTGGTCAGCCGATCTCCCATGCTATAACCGGCGGATAGCTCTCTCTGCCATCGAGGCGGTAAAGAAAGTAGAGGTGGTAGGGCGGGATTCCTGTGGTTGTGGTATGGGCGGCTGCTGAGGGATATGGTAGAGGCTCTTTGCATATGTGTGCCATGTGTGTGGATCCTCAATCTGGGTACGAGGGCGAGGCTCTCTCATCCTGCGCCATGCAGTGGCTGCATCTCTGCTCATGAGTAGGTGGTATATATCCAAGTACTGTGCCTCCTCATATGCATGCCTCTTACGGCGTGTGAGGATCCTCATCTGTCGGCTCGCTTGGCTCTGTGTAATGGTCCCTAGTGCTCTCTGGGCACGGAGGTGTCTATATAGCTCTCTGCACTCATCATCATACCACCGATTCTGGGGCATGCTCCCATATCTATCTATGTGTGCAATGTGTGTATGATGGGAGAAGCTGCGGGTGGCGGCCGTATGTAGTAGAGATGACAGTTGGGTGGTGAGTGTGGCTAGAGGTGACAGGGGATCCATCTGGAATAGCCCGTCATATACATGATGCTCATATATGTTTGCCAAGTCATGGGTGAAGTAGAAAGTTGTATGCGATGCCTGTGTGGGTGTTGGTGTGGAGCTCGCCAGTGACAGTAAGAGGTACGTGTGATCCGGATTCCGCACCAATAGAACAGGGGGGGATGGTGAAAGCTGTCACTGCCTGTGTGGTCTCCATGGACCCCATAATGTAGTGCATTGTGCTACCTCCCCCCCCTCGATCGTGGAAAGCATGTCAGTGCTCCTGAATCTTGCCACTGTCTCATCCCTTTATAAATAACGAGATGGTGTCGCGCTCCCAGCTCAAGTAAGTGATGACCATATCTGGTGTTATCCGGCCCCATGTCCTCTGACACCCTGCAAGCTCCTGTGTCCTCCACCTCTAGTGTGTGCATCACCTTGGGGTGCTCGAAATCATAAATGTCACACTGTCGGCTCTGTGTCCGTGCATTGAAGTCCCCCATAAGGAGGACTTTCCCCAGGTTGAATTAGTGTATGATCTCATCTGAAAGGGCTGCATATGGTGACATAGGCCGCCTGGCGCTAATCGGTGACCTTGCCATCGATGATGCATCGCGATAGAGTGCTCTCTTGCTCTCTTTCCGGGCTTGTAGGACTCTCAGCATGCATGTTTTCCTGTGTTCTAGCTGCATCCTTGTAAGGTCGTCATCCAAATAGATGGGATTGTAATCCTCGTAGAATCACCCTCTTCCTCATGAAGGTGACCCTCTTTGTCTCTCCTGCAAACTGTAGGATGAGGGCTAGCTTGCGTGTTGAGTCTTTCCCGGCTCTCCATGCTTTGGTGAAGGGGAGAGGGTCCTCTTTCCTGTAGCCGAGCTTCATGAGCTGAGAGTTCTCACTATGTACCTTGGTAAACCAAGGTGATGATCTTTAACACTCCACACTGAGTAGACGGTCGATAATCTTTCAAATACAGAGGTAAGTTGGATGATGTTGGCACTTAATGCATTCACTTAGGTGCCACTTTTATTGGGCTGATCTTCACCATGTGACCAATAGCTCATGCTCGGTTAGTGAGGGGGTACACCACTCTTCATGATTCGAGTTTTTTCAAGCACATTCTTTAGAACCAAGAACCAGGAATTAGCTTTTTTACTTTAAACCACAAAAAGTAGGAAAAAATAGCATTAAACTCACGAATTCTCTCGCAACGTCGATTTGTCCATTGAATAGTAGTAACACCGGTTTCAATCGCCATATCCATGATCCACGTGCAAATCAACACAAATCAATAAAATAACATTTTTTGTTTAGTAAATATTAAAATTTACTTCAAAAATATTAAATTTACAATAAGAAAGAAAAAATGACAACAATTAACTAGAGATTGCTCTGATACCACTATTAAAATCGTAAAATCTCTCTAGATAATTGTTATGCATAAACATGCATAAATCAAGCATAAACTCATCCACCCGACCACGAGCCCAAGGGATGCACACATGAAATATAATGGAGTTTCATTTTGTAGTTTGACTTGGTTGGAGAGGATCGGAAGAGAGATTACCGATGATGGTTATCATGCATGAGCTAGAGCAAAATGTTGATGCCTCATGAGATAGACTCTTTTCTAGATGATTAATTGCATACATCATCTATTTACTTTGGATAGAGAGTCTTTCATGGAAAGAATTAGAATCATTGAGAAAATTACCATAGTAGGAGTGGAGTAGGGTTTGGTACTCTTGTGTTTCTATTGGTTCTTGTCATACCACATCCATATATTCTCTTTTCTTTTTGGTCCAACTTGGATGCCACATATATTAAAATCGATTACCTTCATTTACACAAATCTCAGTCAACTACACCTTAGTAGGACTTGGCTACTCCCCAAAAGCCTTCACACAAATCTTTACTTATAATTAGAGAGTGTCCTTAGTCTCAATAATCGATTTATTGAGAAGCCCAAGTATCTCAGCAAATGCATGTCTTTCTACCATGAGGGTAATGATTCACCAATTGAGACTGGTTGTATTGGCTTCAAATAGAGATCATGAGGGCAGAGAGCGTTTCTAGGTAAGAACAAAAGTGCAGAATATGTACCACGAGGAAGATAGGGATAGAAGAACATTTGTTCTTGTCTAAATGAGGGACCATGAATAGTCAAATCAAATGGAAATATCTTTAACGGTGAAGACAATCCCCTAACGCATATAAGAGGCCAACATGGAGAGCTCATAGTAGTAGCTTTAGAGAGCCAGGTGTACCTATTCACAAGGATGTGACGTGTCATCATTATGATAGCTCCAAATCAAGCACTTTCTTGAGTGGCACATGAGTACTACACCACATTATGTGGCGATGACAATGACAATGACAATGACAATGACAACGAGTACTACACCACATTATGTGGCCATGACAATGACAAATGGTTACCCTATTGGACACCTTTGGTGCAGCTTTGAGGCCTTTTGATGTAGTACATGGTATATTGTGTTGTGCTTGATTAGTTCAGAGTTTTACTTTTCGTAGCATGACTTTTAGTCTTTCATAGTACTACTTTTGATCTCATAGGCTATTTATGTTAATATATATATCCTTCTTTTGCGCACACAGTATTCCTACCTACTACTCTCATATCATTATGGAATGAATATCCACTTCTCCTCCTAAAGAAAAAAAGATTTCTGCCTAGGTTTCCTTGAATGAGGTGGTGCTACGACATTGCAAGGCATCAGCACCTAGTCATCCACTTTTATTGCTCGTTCTCTCTCTAAAAAATATTTGCATCACTTTTTGTCAAGTCTCATGTTCAGCCTCAAAAGACCTAAAAATTCTATATCCCCCCTCCCCTCCCCCCTCCCCTCCCCCCTCCCCACCCCCCCCCTCTCTCTCTCTCTCTCACACACACACCCCCCCCTCTCACACACACACAAAAGCATTTAGTGATGAACTTTACTTACACACCTCAAATCTCCATAGAACATTTTGATAATTTGATGCATAAAATTAATTATTGGTTAATAGGCCACACATGCTCATCAATACTTGGGTGCTAACTCTTTAGGAAGACCAGCTCAGTGATGAAGTTCAAGAAACTCAAGATAAATTCTTAAGAGTCCACTTAGGAAAGTAAGTGGGTTTCTTCTATTGAATCAGAGGAGATCGTAAAAAATGCCTAAAAAACATTGAGAGTTTTTAAGCAACTCCTTGTTTTCATGTTTAACTAATTGGGTGATTAATCTTTCTTCAAAGAGATGAAGGTACTGATTACACAATAAAGGGGAACATGATAGTCTGAGCTACCTTATGGTCAATGAACATACATGGATTTCTTAATCACAACTATTCCACCTTCTCTACAAGTGAATACTTAAAGATCAATAATTTCATAGCGCAGTAGCAATAGGCCTATTGATTGGTCCCATAAAGTCAGTCTCCAAAATTACACCCATCTTGTATACTCACTACAATGTTGAAGGTTTTTTCACCTTATCAATAATTATATCAAAGTCTTTTGCTCCAATGGGTTTAAAAGGCCTAGAGAGACTAGTCAAAATGGCCCTCACTAAAACTTTTGTTGTTGAACCTTACATGCATCTACAACAATGTTTTAGTAGTGGGCATTAGGACCTATGTACTAGAGGGACTAGTGTTCTTAGTACATTTACCTTTGAATCATTCTATGGGAGGTAGGTTGGGATGTATTTTTAGCGTAATTATATTGCACAAAAACTTCAAAGTTTTACAAATACTTTGCATCATACACAAATACTTTTGAGTATTACTTATTATGCAAAAAAATCTAAGTGCTTTGGTTTCGTACCTTGCACAAAAACTCATAAGGTTTTCTTATCTTGTGTTATCTCAATGTATGGACTCAAGTATTTAATACCTTAATATCTTAGATTATACCTAAGTTTTAATCTAAGGGTTTATATTCTTTCACGAATACCTTAGGACATTACTAGACATGTCTACCTTGCACAAATATCTTAGGACATTATGAAGGTTTATCCTCCATAATACCTTATATTATTAGTAAAGTTTTAAAATCTTAAAGGTATGAGATTTTTGCTTCTCTTTGTAAAGGAGTATTTTGATGGAAATCAATGCCTCACTCTCGTCATTATGATTGTGCAGGGGGTTGTTGTATTGCCCCCTTCATGAGAGGAGAAGCGACTTTGTGTTTGAGCATGCCCAAATGCCCAACAATGGCTAGTTTAGAGTGTGGAGTTGGCCATAGGTATGATGGATAAGAGGCAGCTTATGTAGTTAGGCACTATGCCAAGTAGGATACATGTGTGTGGGTTGATAGACCATACTCTAGGATAAAAGGAGATCTTCATGGAGCACATCGTTTCGTGGATTGTAGGTCGAAACAAGCTTACATACACCCTCCAATGGGTATGGAAGTTGTGTTGGAGGGTATGGAAGTTGTGCCTAGAACTTCGGTCTGGTGTTTAGTTTTATATTAGCACAGTTGGGTGACATTGTTTGATCCATGTAGATCAGGCATAGGATATAACTGGACCTGTGAGATGACCGCTCTCCTTCGGTATTATATATAGATGTGTTTGGAAACTCCTTACTCGTATTCAGGTCATTAGATTCACTACATTATGCATCCTTACACTATTGTATGACATCCTCCGCCTTAGAGTCTGCCTAGACTACCAAAAGCTCCCTACCTAAAGCACATGGGTGGGGGGAGATGCCAGTTCAATATTGTTCTTCTTTAATTTCAATGTATTGTGGAAGATCTTTCTATTTGTGTGAACGCAGCAGTTACAGTTTTTGCAAATATTTAGAGACAGCGCAGCGGTAAGGGCTCTAGCCCTACCTCGCGAGGGCTTGAGTTCAATACCCGCTCCATCCTCCCGCATGCATAATATAAAAATATCAATGATTAAATAATACCCTCTCAAAAAATAACTTTGAAAAATACTTGGTGGAACCATTTTTTAAAGCCTTGAAAATTAAAGCTAGCAAGGTTTTTTACATTTCCTTCTGATAACTCTTGACAAAATGCAATTATTATTAAGAATGGAAGGCATATCAAGCCACTGCTGCCTATATAAGACATGTAAGCAGTTTTAAGCATGTAAGACCTATCGGTCTACATGCAATTTGATAGATCTCATAATTGTAGTCTTCTAGTTGCCTTGGTTGATACTCTCCTAGTTATTGAAATATTCGAGCTAACTAGTAAGCTCTAAGATAATTAGGTAGATTGCAATTTAATTCACTTAGATTTGAATGACATGGCTAGTTTTTTTAACTTGTAAGAATTTTTAAGTTTCTATTTTCCTTAGTAAGTTCATAATATAGTTGGTGTAGGAATTTAGTGGATTATGACTGTGTCGTCTTGATTTTTACCATGTAATAGTTGCATTTAGTATATTTTTGGTTGTGCTTGTAAAATTTCATATTGCATCCAAGAAATAGGATGGCTAGATTTAAATTTTTAATTTATGAAACACTTGAAACGTATTCTTTCAATAGGATTTTTAAAATAAGTACTAGGAAAATAAATCTTTCTCTTCTGTTTATAGAATATATATATAGAACCCATAATGTGGATGGTTGGCCTAAAATTGAACCTTTCCAAACCTTCACCTTCAACTTTAAGACTTGAGAAGTACTTTGGACATTATTTTATTCATTTGAAAGGCCTCAAAATACTTTGGACATTATTTTTATACATTTGAAATCCACTACTCTAATCAAAGTACATTGAACAGATAAATTGTCATGGTGGGCCATTGTGGCCTTCAAATTTAAGCACTTAACAATACACTCACCATGGTACTCAAGCAGCTAAGAAGCTGAATAAAAGCTACTATCAATATCTATGCATGCATAAATCAATCAAATATTTAATACCTCTTTACCCTTTGCAAGAAGCCAAAGTATTTGATAAGTTACTCAACCTATTCATTTGCCTCTTCCATTAATCCCAAGTTACTTTCTCATATTATTCCTTGATATTCTTTTCATATCATACATTCCTCATCTGATATTGTGCTAGTATCAACAATGTTCCTCTTTGATATGAAAGCACCTTGCCAACTAGCTAGTGAATACATTTTTTAGCAGCAGCTAATGTTCTCTTTGCTTCCATTTGTGAGCTGGTTGCCCACAAAGTTTTTGGATAGCATTTGGTCTTGGCTCTGGAAAGAAATCTGGGCATGATTCTCGTTTTTATTGTGTGGAAAGTTGCTCAGTATAGCTGTGGATAATCTAGTGCTATGCGCATTCTCATGTTGAGTTCTTGTACAGGGGTCGGTTGTTCCGAGTTTGTGTGTTGTCTTTATATTTTTGTGACATCATACTGTGTTCATACTTTGATTGCATATTTGAAGTATTTATCTTTTGTTCCAGGTCCCCCATCGATTACAGTAGTATTAGAGCATAGGCTTTCTTAGAAGTAGAGGCTTTCTTTCATCAATGAGGAAGAGAAAAGGTCTCAAGTGGGGACCACACTGACCACCATCCGTTGTCTATTGAGCATGACCAACTTATTCACTTATTGAAGCAGTCATGCGTCATGAGCATGAGCAGTAGATAGCTTGGACTTAGGATTTATGGATTCACAGATTTTATCCTCGAAGTATGGAGTTGGTTTTATACTCTTGTGTTCATCACTCTTTCCATATGGATATTGTGGATTATAAATCAAGCTTACAAGCAAGCTTATATCTCAAGATATCTTATGGTGAGGAGATATTTCTTTTGGCTTCATGATGAACCTAGCAAAGAAAAGCTAAGTATACTTTGAGTTTTATAAAGTTGCAGCTTTTTGCAATTTATTGAAAGTGTTTTTGGACACTTTCAATAAATTGTGGATTATAAATCAAGCTTATATCTCAAGATATCTTATGGTGTGGAGATATTTCTTTTGGCTTCATGATGAACCTGCAAAGAAAAGCTAAGTATACTTTGCCTTTTGCAAAGTTGTTTTTTGCAATTTATTGAAAGTGTTTTTGCAAAGTTGCTGCTTTTTGTAATTTATTGAAAATGTTTTTTTTTGGACACTTAATCCTTGCATGCCCGTACAAGGAGAATTGTGTGTTGTTTGTTTGCTTTGAACTGTTTTTCAGATATGTCCCATGACCATGGACTAAGTTTTTCGCATATCTTTGCTCGAGCATTTATACATATATGATGGCTTGGCACATCTATATGGTTATCATTGGCTAAGTGATTCTTAGGCTTTATATACAGCTCTTTGGCTCCCTTTAACTGGGATGGAGCATCTTTTTGGCTCCTTTCTTTGGGATGCATTGGATTTATGGAACTCAAAGATATCTCATGGATCGAGGAATTTTCTATGGATTTCTATTGGCAGCCCCAAAATGCCTGTAAAACTATATGTAGTAGAAATGTTTATGGAGAACTAGGATCTCTATGCCTGTGACTCGTTCTTATCTTATATTATGCACTCGAGCCCACCTCTCTTTCGAGGTCTGTGATCAGAATATCACCACGGAGTGCACGTGTGGTAGAGTGAACCTGAGCCCACCTCTCCTCCAAGGTATATGGTCAGGGTACCAACATGGAGTGTACGTGATAGAGTGAACTTGAGCCCATCTCTCCTCCAAGGTGTATTCTCTGAGTAGTACCAACATAGAATGCATGCGGTAGAGTGGACATGATGCCTCGTTTGGTAGGGGACTTGTGTCTATGCCAAGAGTCATGTGATTTAGCATCTCATTGGGGGAGTGTCTCTACGCCAACTGTGGATGAAATCACTCATGGAAGGGTTGGTGACCCTGATGAATGATTCTGTGAACTCATGGAAGGGTGGTAGCCCAAGTGAGTGTCGCATCATCGCATGGAAGGGTGGTAGCCCTACTAAGTGTTTCATGAATTCATGAAAGGGTCGTTGTCGTATTGAGTGAAGTCTCATGAAAGGGGAAACCCTAGCGAGCATATTTGTCTTCATGGAAGGGTCGTTGCCCTGGTGAAGCACTTGTACTTTTGTGCAGAACGCACGAGACTCGCTTAGTCTCACCCATTTATTTGCAGCATGATTATATCTTGGATACATGCATTAAAGCTACAGAAGATCTCAAAGTATTCTTTTGTATGGCTATGGTTGGATACTACAGATTGGCACTGGATCTATTACACTTGATGAGTATTCTTGTGGTACCAAGCTCATACAGTTGTGGACAACTTCTTATAAGGCGGAGGGGACGTCACCATTTGGTCCCTTCACCAACCTTGATCAGTGTTTTGGGGAAAGCCCGCACATAGAATAGAACCAAGGCAAGAATGGGGATTTTCCACATAAGGAGTAAGCTGAAGCATTCACTAAGATGGTCACGATGCATGAATGTCATGGGATTCTAATCATTTATGTGACTTATGAGGTTTATGATTCAATGTGTTTAGACATCATCAAAGTTTGGTCGGACATATTATTATTTGGGTATGAACCATGGACAAAAAGAGGCACCTACTACAAACTTAGGGAGCAAGCTCAGGAAAAGCTAATAAGTGGGATATTTTGAACAAACACACCCACTTTTGACAAAAAGGAAAAGAACAGCTAAAAAGAGAGTTGGTCGACTCCATAAAAAATAGGAGGGGCTATTCTTTTAGATTAGAGCTCATGGGAGCATTGGTGGGCTATAGTAGATGGTCTCTTTTTCTCTCTTTTGCACTTCAGAGTATACGCCGACATAAGCTATTTTGATCTCTCTCTCTCTTATGCGCAGAGGTGTATGAGTCGGCAGTAGCTATTGTTCTCTTTTCTTCTGTCTCTGAGCTGGCAGGACAACTGTATATTGGTGCTTTTTCTGATCACCCACATAGAGTTTTTGGATAGCTTTCGGTCTTAGCTTTGGAAAGAGATCTTGGCATGAGCCTTGTATTTGCTATGTGGAAGGTAACTCAGTATAGATGTGGAAAATCTGGTCCTATGTGCACCCTCACCTTGTGTTCTTGTAAAGCTTCTAATGAATAAATAAGTTCTTATGGGGGGCGGGTCATTCTGGCTTAGTGTGATGTCTTTATATTTCTGTGGCTTCCTGATGTGTTCATACTCTGTTTACATATTTGAAGTATTTATCTTCAATTCCGGGTCCTCAATCAGTTACAGTAGACCTACTAGCATGCTTGCCTTAGCAAGGCTTTTTTCTTCTTGATTGTAGCCATATTATAGTGATGTGTGTGAACACACTAAGACCAATCGGGGTGCTTTTTCCCTCTTTAGGAAGTTTTTTTCTCCGTGCTAGTATACACCCATCTTGGGCTATACTTATCATCTTTTGTACACCACACATTCATTATCTGTCTAGCATCTCATTGTGTGCTCCCTTGAGCTTCACCACTATGTGTGTGTGTGCACGCATTCCTGCAACCCTATTTCCAACATTTGGCATCAGAGCGCCTGCGCTCTTTGCCCTTGTGTTGCTTGGGTGGCTACCCTTCACCTCGAGTCGTATGTCTTCTTGAATCGGATCAATGAGACTTTTGGGAGAAGAAAGAGGATCGTGAAGTGTGTAGTACTTTGTACTACTGTTTTTTGGTCAGATTTTCGTTTCGGGTGCGTTTTGGGGGTCGCTCGCACGGTTTTTGGTTTTTAGTAGACAACTTCAGGGACCGGATTCTCAATGTTCTTCATCGGATCCTAGAGTAGTTTTTTCAGATCTATATAGAGACGGGTGTGCAGATACACAAGAAACCATCAAAAGACACTCACCATGTTAGATCTAGTCTACAAGCGACATTGATCTCTACATTTTACGAATAAATTTCTACTCACTTTACTCTGCATTTCTTTCATACACCTTGCAGGTCTCCATTGTCAGCAACATTATTAGCAGCCACCTTGGTTGCATAAAAGTAGCACTAAGCACTTTGAGCAGGTTGCATGATTACTTGCTTAGGTATTATCAGAAATGGTAGAGAGTGATGTATTTTGGATGTTATCCATTAAGGATAAGCTTGTCGGTACCAACTACCTGTTTTGGTCTATATGATGCGACATGTATTGGTAGCCAAAGGGCTATGGAATATTGTGGTTGGTATTGAGAAACATCTTGGTGCCTCTAATGAACATGATGCAGAAGGCACATTTGCAGACACAGACCCAGCTTCACATGGTGCATTATCACAGCACAACATACCTCCTACACAATATCAAACAAAGTGGGATGGAAGAGAGCACATGTGTTGCTTTCTTTGTCAGTTAAGAGGGGTATCATTCCTCACATTCGGTCATGCAGGATTGCTAAACATGCTTGGGATGCACTCGAGTCATTGTACCATCATGTATGTAATGAAGCACGTGTTACCTGTATACGCAAGCAATTAGAGTCAGAGCATATGGATGAGGGAGACTCCGTGGATAGTTTCCTTACAAAAATCAAGGATTTTAAGGAGCAGTTGGCTAGTGTTGATGAAATATATTCTGACAGTTCATTGGTACCTACTGCCTCTTGAATATGTTGCCAGACTCATATCAAGGTTTTGTTTCTACCATCAGACTCATGATGAAAGACAATACAAATGCCTTGAAGTTTGAGGAATTGGTTTCTGTGCTCTTACAAAAAGAGTAATCCAGGAAAAACATATCTATAATGCGTATAGGAGATTAGGTTTTTGTTGCCAGTCCAACAGAGGCAAAGGTAAATCCTTTCCTCATCATAGTTACAAGCAAAAATCAGAGTCATCGAGCAAGCCTGCAGACAAGGAAGGCGACAAACTAAAAGTTCAAATGCAACTATTGCAGGAAGCCTGGTCACTACATTAACGAGTGTAGGAATTGGCTGGAGAAGGTGAAAAAGAAAGACTCGGGTATGGCTATAGTAGCTGATGCATCAATGTCTAATGTGGAAAACAATGAATCTGCAAACTATGCACATGATGATTGGGATTTCATTGTTCAATGTGTTATAAAATATGTGATCTAGCATCCATTCTTAGTGTGATTTCCTTAGTGATACGTTAGAGTGTCTTGTTCTAAGGTTAGAAGGCTCATTTACTAGAGTAACTGAGTGTAGGTCTAGTAGATACTTTCCTATGATGGAGGCATCACCTTTTCGGTGATTCAGTGAGAAATCTAATGGGAGTCGAGAGATTCATGGGCCCTAGATGCCTCCTTCTCCTGAGCCTCTTTAAATAGGGTATACTACTCATACTAGAGAGAAAACTAGAGAGCTAAGTGGTAGAGAGTGTAATGCCCATGATTTGTGTATACTAAGTGGTACTTTGTGGAAATACTATCCTCTTTGCATTTTCCATTATCTTGTGTTTATGTGATGCTTGTGGTGGTGACCTTGAGTACACTCTATTACTCATTGGTTACATCTAAGCAATGGCATGTGTTACTCTAGTGGTGTGAGTTTGCTTATGTGATAATCAGTGATCCATTCAATCATTGTCAAGCTTAAGATCACACCATGTCTTTTAACATGGTATTAGAGCTCCTTTCTATGGGATTGTGCTCCGTGAGTTGATAGGACACATCTTAGTGTTTGTGGGTTTTTTTACAAGTGTTATTCTCTTATCATTTTATTGCAAAGCGGTGAGAGTTTCATTGTTGCATTTGTTGTAAATTGAGGGCTGGTTATTTGCATTTGTTGCTTCATTTGGTGGTATGCTTGAGTAGTAAGAAGTCAAAGTCATCTTTGTATAAACTTCTTTGTGAAAACATTGCTTTGTGCAAACCTAAAATCATCACTCTTATTCTTAGTGAGTGGCATTAGTGAGATTAAGAGAGGGGATTTAATCCTTAGGGTCACACCATTGTGGGTGTGAAGAATACTCTTGGTGAGAAGGTTATTTGTGAAAAATTCTCATATGTGAGAGAGGGAAAAGCTTAAGAATTTGAAGGAAAAGCTCTTGGAGCAATTAGAGAAAGGTGAGGAGCACTTGAAGGAATTATTGCAACCCTCAAAGAACAAATCAAGAAGGTACAAAGGTCTCGATTTTTTTGTGTGAAAAACTGAGTGAAAAAAGAGCCTTGGTTGGTGAATTCAATTGAAAGAACTCTGATTTTTAAATCTTGCTTTGAGTAAGAGAAGGTGTAGCCCATCTTGTGGTCTTGTGCTCTATATATTTAAAGTGAAGAAATTGCCTCGAATATGTCTACTGTAGACAGAGGTATCAAGCTTTTGTGGTGTGCAAAAAAAAGAGCATGGTTGCTAATTCGTGAATTTTTTAATCAACAACCGACTGCATCTCCATAGGGCTTCAATAGCCTATCTCGGGGCATTGGGGCTAAGCACTATAGCCTTCTGTAATTGCTAAAAATTGGTGTCAACAACGACGAACAGTGTGTTAAGAGACTAGTTCGCAGGAAATTGGTTAATTATGTGGCTAATGTGTCATTAATTTCATGCATTCATTTCTTAAAATTGGGCCTAGTATATGCACTCTATGCTAAAAATTGGTGTCAACAACGAACAGTGTGTTAAGAGACTAGTTTGCAGGAAATTGGTTAATTATGTGGCTAATGTGTCATTAATTTCATGCATTCATTTCTTAAAATTGGGCCTAGTATATGCACACTATGCAGGTCCAAAACTGCAAACTGTAGAGTAAAGGGAGCTTATTGGTGAGCTTAATCAAAGTGGATTAAGAAGTTAATCAATTCCATTAGTTGATTTAACCACTGTTGCGCAACTTGAAGTAAACCATTCATGATTCTAGCATTATATGGTAGTGATGTGTGTGAACACACTTAGGACTGCCGGGACACTTTTTCCGTCACTAGGAGGTTTGTTCCCCCATGCGTATGTACACCCTTTGATCTACTCATTTTGGGGTGTGTACTTATATTTTGTATCTAGCACACATTTGTTTATTCTAATCTAGTGAGTTTGTGTGCTCTCAAGCTTCTCTATCTCATGTATGTGCATTGTTGCAACCCTAACCCTAATTCCAACAATTGGTATCAGAGCCAAATTCCTTGACACTTGATCTAGTAGTCTACCTCCCTCTCCTCTCACGACCTTGTTTTTCTGTCTCCAATTGAGTTACCCTCTTGAGTTACCCTCTTATTAGGAGAAGAAGTATATACTGTAGTGTTCTGTATACAAAGTATATGAAGTTTTTGGGGTCCGAGACATAATTCGGGTGTGTTTTGGGCACCAGAAGGTTTCTGCAGACATTCTAGAGAGGCATCATTTTGGATGCGTTCTGCTCGATTTTGGGTGTTTGGGCTGTGCAGCCACAAAGATTTTGTGTGTAACAACATCTACAATGTCTTCAACAACATCGACCATCATACTTTTGCTAGTTACACTCTATTCTCTACTCTGTGTTATTTTTCATACACTTTGCAAGGTGATTCAGTCAGTTAGCAATCTGAGGTTACATTCTGCGAATGCTGAGTTCTTGTAGTGTGTTAAAAGATTTTGCATTTTGTAGTAGATAGTCATGGCTAGGAGTAGTGATGTATCAACATGTTGTCTGCTGAGGATAAACTTAATGGGTCTAACTATCCATTGTGGTCCTATATGATGAAGCATGTACTAGTTGCTAAAGGCCTTTGGAATGTGGTTAGTGGTAGTGAAACTTGTCCTGCTTCACAAGTACTAGTGCAACCAGGTGCTACAGGTACATCTGAAAAGTAGAATCTGATGCAAATGTGGCTCCTCCACATGCACCACCAGTACCTCCCACTGCTGCTCAAATGAGATGGGATTGAAGAGATGCACAGGCACATGCATTGCTTACACTTTCTATAAAGAGAAGCATTATTCCTCATATTCGGTCATGTAAGACTTCAAAATAGGCATGGGATACACTCGCTGTATCATACCAAGTGCACAATGAAGCACATGTTGCATATCTATGCAAACAATTGGAGTCTGAGCACATGAATGAGGGAGACTCAATAGACAGCTTCTTGACAAGATCAAAGATTTTAAGGAGCAGCTTGCTAGTGTGGATGAGATATATCCTGATAGTGCATTGGTGCTCACAGTTCTCAATGCATTGCCGGATTCTTATCAGAGTTTTGTCTCTACCCTTAGACTCATGATGAAGGGAAATCCAAATGCCCTTACATTTGATGAGCCGGTTTCAGTACTCTTACAAGAAGAGCAGTCTAGGAAAAACAGATGTGTTATGCGAGTTGGTGACCAGGCTTGTTTGCCAATCAAGGCAAAGGTAAAGCTTCTTCGCATGGTGGCTATAAGCCAAAATCAGAATCCTCAGGTAAGGATACAGAGAAAGAAGGTGATAAGCCTAAAAAGAAGGGCAAGTGTCACTATTACAGGAAACCAGGGCACTACATAAATGAGTGCAAGAAAAGGCTAGAGAAGGAGAAAAAGAAAGAATCAGGCATGGTTGCTGATGCATCTGCACCAAGTGCAGAGAAGAAGGAATCTGTAAGTTTTGCTCAAGATGATTGGGCATGGAGTGTACATTGCAGTTATGGCTCTTTTGTTCATGATGTATGCATGTCAGTGGTAGAATCGGATGCTTGTTGGTACTTTGACAGTGGTGCTAGTAAGCACATTACTTCAGAAAAAATTTGTTCTCGTGTCTAGAATCTATCCCAAGTGTAGGAACTGTCACATGTGAAAATGGTTCCTCATATCCTATCAAAGGAGTTGGTAGAGTTGTGCTCACTATTGCAAATGGGGACGCATTTACTCTTTCTAAAGTTTTATATGTGCCAGGCATTAAGAAGAACTTGCTGTCAATTTCAGCCTTAGCCTTGTCAGGCTTGATGATGAAATTTGTGGATGATAGATGTACACAGTTTAGGATAGAAATGATGGTTATTTTATTATTTTCTCAAGTACCTTATTTCATGGCCTATACAAGATGGATGTATTTGAGAAGTTACAGCATGATGCTTGTTCAGTCTCTACAACTCGTGCTATGAGTGATGCAGAATTATGGCATGCATGATTTGACCATCTGAATTATGGCAGTTTGTTATGCCTTCAAAGGCATGATATGGTATTTGAGTTGCCAACTCTTGAAACCCCTGCTAGACATGTATGTGAGAAGTGTATTCTTGGTAAAATGCATCGGCATCGTTTTCAAAGGATGAATCTGTGAGAGCTGTCAAGAAATTACAATTTATACATAGTGATGTATGTGGTCCTATATGAGGAAACCATCTATTGGGGGATATCTCTACTTCATTACTTTTATTGTGACGATTACTCTAGATATAGCTGGGTGTATCCATGGCTGAAATGCTTGGAGTAGAAGTCAGAGGTTTTTATGTCTTTAGGCACTTCGTATCCATGGCTGAAAATGCATGTGAATGTAAAGTTGGCACCCTTCATTTAGATCGAGGGGGGGGGGGGAGGGGGGGGGAGTATATGTTGAAGGAATTTCATGTATATATGGCTAAAAAAGGCATAAGGCATCAATGTACAGTGCCATACACACCTCAACAAAATGGTGTGGCTGAGCGGAAGAACTGTTCTCTAATGGAGATGGCATGATGTATGGTGAAAGCCCAGGATTTACCTCATGGTTGTTGGTTAGAGGCAACTATGTGCATAAACTATGTGTTGAACAAATGCCCTACCAAGGCCTTGCAGTCTAAAACTCCTTATGAAGCTTGGCATAGCAGGAAGCCTTCTGTGGCTCATTTGCATGTTTTTGGTTGTCTTGCTTATGCTCGTGTGCTTGAGCAACAACGTGGTAAGCTTGATGATGATAAGGCAGTTAAATGCATATTTGTGGGATAGAGTTCAGAAAAAAGCAAGGGATACAGACTCTACCATCCAGCCTCAAAGTGAATTTTGGTAAGTAGAGATGTTTTTGTCAAAAATCAGTTCAACCCATGCTTTCACGCAAAAAAGAGCAGAATGTATGCTCACAGACATGTTTGATTCGCTCCTACCTTTGTTTAATGGAGGACAGCCATATATAGAGCAATTGAATGCTTAACCAAGTGCTAAAATTCAGCCTTTGCAGGTTAAAATTAGTAGGATGTAGTGGATGAGGAGAGAGTAACCATAGAAGAATCTAGGCGTATGATGCCAAAATGTCTTGTGCAGACATTGAGGGATAGCAAGTTGGCAGCTCCTTTACCTAGCAGAACTCGTGCAGGTTCTCATTATGTAGATTATTTTCATGTGGATCATGTTCTCATTTCTACTTTATGTAATGAGGAGGAACCTGTTTCCTTTGAGGAAGCACAGGATGATGATCATTGGATGCATGCTATGCAGGATGAGTATAACTCTATACTCAAGAATGACACCTGGTATTTACAGATCTACCTCATGGCAAGAAGGCCATTGGTACTAAGTGGGTTTACAAGTTAAAACGCAAAGTAGATAGTAGCATTGATCGCTACAAGGCTAAACTTGTTACAAAGGGATATGCCCAGCAAAAGGGCATTGATTATGATGAGACCACCCACATCTCGTATGACTACCATTAGGTGTCTCATTGCTTTAGCAGCACATCATGGGTGGAATGTATATCAATTGGACATTAAGACTGCATTCTTGCATGGTGATTTACATGAGGAGGTGTATGTATCACAGCCTCTTGGTTTTGGTGTGAAAGGAGAAGAGTCTAAAGTATGTATCACAGCCTCTTGGTTTTGGTTTTGGTGTGAAAGGAGAAGAGTCTAAAGTATGCAGGTTGAAAAAGGCTCTTAAGCAGACTCCTAGAGCATGGTATGAGAAGATTCATGCATACTTGGCTGCAAATGATTTTTGCAACAGTCCAATAGAGAGTACCCTCTATGTGAAGAGGAGTAAGGACACATTTTTGGTCATAGTTCTATACGTTGATGACATCCTGCTCATAGGACCCGATAGAGATCAGATTCTAGCCTTTAAGGATGATTTGCAGTCTTCGTTTAAGATGTTAGATTTGGAGCCGTTGCATTACTATTTGGGGATTCAGTTAATGATGGCATTGTTATGCTGTAGTTTAAATATATACAGAAGCTATTAAAGAGGTTTAATCTTGAAGACTGTAAACCTGTGGCTACACCTATGGAGACAGGTACTCGACTTAGTCTTCAAGATGCAGGAGACTCTTTTGATGCTAGTTTGTATTAACAGGCTGTTGGATCCCTTCTTTATGTGTGCAACATGAGGCTAGATATACAGTATGCGGTCTCGTAGAGTTGAGCAGATTTATGCATAGCCTAGGTACAAATCATTGGCAGGCTGTTAAGTGGGTTTTCCACTATTTACAGGGCACTTAGTATTTTGGATTATTTTATCCAAAGGGGGTTGAGTCACACTTGCATGCTTTCAGTGATTCAGATTGGGCTGGATGTTATGACACACGAGTGTCCACTAGTGGGTTTTGCTTTCACCTTGGTGATTCATGTATATCATGGCTCAGTGAGAAGCAGCCTACAGTGGCCACTTTGAGCTATGAAGCTGAGTACAATGCAGCTTTTACAGCTACAGTTGAGTGTGTGTGGCTCAGAAGTTTTATGGTGGCTGCGCATTAGCAGTTGCGAGGAACTCAGTGTTTCATGCTCGCACTAAGCACATTGAGATGCATTACCACTATGTCAGGGAAAGAATCTCTACAACAGAGATCAGCTTGGTCTATGTGCATACACATGATAACATGGCAGATTTATTCACTGAAGGCTCTTCCTCATGAAAAGTTTGAAGATTTTCGTAAAGCTTTGGGCGTACTGACTTTTCAAGATTGATTGGCCATACCCTATACATGTTCACATTATCACTCTAGGGGGGATTTTTAGCATTACATGGTAGTGATGTGTGTGAACACACTTAGGACCGCCGGGGCACTTTTTCCCTCCCTAGGAGGTTTTTGCACTTGTGCGTATGTACATCCTCTTATCTACTCATTTTGGGGTGTGTACTTATCTTTTGTATCTGGCACATTTGTTTATTCTAATCTAGTGAGTTTGTGTGCTTTCAAGCTTCTCTATCTTGTGTGTGTGCTTTCAAGCTTCTCTATCTTGTGTGTGTGCATTGTTTTAACCCTACCCTAATTCCAACAATGATTTGGTGTAGAAATCATGGTAGAATCTAAGCTCCACCGATTGCAAAAATCTCTCCTCATTTTTTTGTGAAAGTGAAAGTTTCATTTTATAAGGTTTTTCGACCTTAGTGGTTGGTCATAAGGGTTATTCAAACCTTGATCTCCTTGTGAGATTCAAAAAGGCTCATTGCATTCTCAGTGAATTTATGGCACTCATGATGTACAATGATCTAGCACTATAAAGAGCACATCTCATCTTGCATTGCTTAGTGAAAATGGGTTGAGGGGTTCTAGCCAAATGCCAAAGTATTTGAACACTAAAACTAAACCCCAAATTGCATTAGCCAAAGGTTCCTAGACCAGTTTCAAGATAAGGCAAAGTCACACTATCTAGAGCGTTCAAAGTTCATGTGTACACATCTTCACTTATTTGGTGAAGGGATACTTGAGTAGAGCATTTCTGGGCGAAAAGACAACCTCCATTGTAAAGTCCTAAAGCAATAAAGGACTTTCCTATTTGTAACACTCTATGTGTGTGTTAGGTTAAGTACCATGGCAACTATTGATAAAATAGATAAATTTGATGGCTCCAATTACCATACTTGGGGAATCAAAATGAAAATATGTCTCATAGAAAAAGACATGTGGGGAGTGGTTAATGGGACTGAGAAGAGGCCAAATAGAGATCCAGATCTCATCTCACTAAGTGGACCAATAGAATAATGTTAGGCCTGAATACCACCTACCAAAATGTATGTTAGAAGGAATATTAGAAAAAGAGGCTAGACGATTAAAAACTAGTCTGATTGAAAACTTTCTCCACAATTTGAGCTTACTTCTCTTTGTTTCCCACCTCTCTTACAACATCACTTATTTCCACCATATCTTCTTCTTCTTCTCTCAGCCTCTCTTTTCTTCCATCTTAATAGTCTGGTAAACTTCGTTAAGCTATGTTTGCTTTCTTTGTGATTTTATTTTGTTTGTTATGTTCGTTAACCTTCTTGACCATGATGTCATTTGTGAAAACTTACAGGGTTATTTATAAACTTGACTACAAAGAAAATGGAGTGCAAGGTTCACAACATGTCTTTAAATTGTTGAGACCAATGAAATGGTAATAATATTCTATTTTGCCTTTGTAGATGAGATCTAGGAGAAAACACATTAGCAGAATTGAAAGTGTGGAGCTTTTCAATAGGAAGGATGCTGATGGGCAGGCTGGATCCCTCAGCGGTTTAGGAAGTCAGACTAGATCATGATGAGACCTAGCACTCGAGGAGCATTCAAGGTAAAATGAAAAGATATTGGTGATCCTAACAAGCATTGGAAAGGTAGGATCGTGGAGTTCTGGCGATCAAATGGTGTAATCCAGTTCCTTGTGCACAACATGTTTATATACAGAAGACGGACATGATGCTACATGGTACTGCAGGTACATATGAAGTAGAATTTGATACAAATGTGGCTCCTCCACATGCACCACCAGTACCTCCCACTGCTACTCAAACAAGATGGGATGGAAGAGATGCACAGGCACATGCATTGCTTACACTTTCTATAAAGAGAAGAATTATTCCTCATATTCGGTCATGTAAGACTTCAAAATAGGCATGGGATGCACTTGCTGTATCATATCAAGTGCACAATGAAGCACGTGTTGCATATCTGTGCAAACAATTGGAATCTGAGCACATGAATGAGGGAGACTCAATGGACAACTTCTTGACCAAGATCAAATATTTTAAGGAGCAGTTTGCTAGTGTGGATGAGATATATCCTGATACTGCATTGGTGCCCATAGTTCTCAATGCATTGCCGGATTCTTATCACAGTTTTGTCTCTACCCTTAGACTCATGATGAAGGAAAATCCAAATGCCCTTACATTTGATGAGCTGGTTTCAGTACTCTTGTAAGAAGAGCAGTCTAGGAAAAACAGATTTGTTATGTGAGTTGGTAACCAGGCTTTTGTTTGCCAATCAGAAAGGTAAAGGTAAAGCTTCTTCGCATGGTGGCTATAAGCCAAAATCAGAATCCTCAGGTAAGGATGCAGAGAAACAAGGTGATAAGCTTAAAAAAAAGGGCAAGTGTCACTATTGTGTAGGAAACCAGGGCACTACATAAATGAGTGTAAGAAAATGCTAGAGAAGGAGAAAAAGAAGAATCAAGCATGGATGTGGCTGATGCATCTGCACCAAGTGCAGAGAAGAAGGAATTTGCAAGTTTTGCTCAAGATGATTGGGCATGGACTATACATTGCAGTTATGACCCTTCTATTCATGATGTATGCATGTCAGTGTGGTGGCAGAATCAGATGCTTGTTACTTTGACAGTGGTGCTAGTAAGCACATTACTTCATAAAAAAAATTGTTCTCATCTCTGGAATCTGTCCCAAGTGCAGGAACCATCACATGTGCAAATGGTTCCTCATATCCTGTCAAAGGAATTAGCAGAGTTGTGCTCACTGCTGCAAATGGGGACGCATTTACTCTTTCTAAAGTTTTATATGTGCTAAGCATTAAGAAGAACTTGCTGTCAGTTTCAGCCTTAGCCTTGTCAGGCTTGACGAAGAAATTTGTGGATGACAGATGTATAGTTCAGGATAGAAATGATGGTTATTCTATCATTGCCTCAGGTACCTTGTTTCATGGCCTATACAAGATGGATGTATTTGAGAAGTTGCAGCATGATGCTTGCTCAGTCTCTACGACTTGTGCTATGAGTGAGGCATAATTATGGCATGCACAATTTGGCCATCTGAATTATGGCAATTTGTTACGCCTTCAAAGGCATGATATGGTGTCTGAGTTGCCAACTCTTGAGACCCCTAACTAGACATGTATGTGAGGGATGTATTCTTGGTAAAATACATCGGGCATCATTTCCAAAGGATGGATTTGTGAGAGTTGTTAAGAAATTATAGCTTATACATAGTGATGTATGTGGTCCTATGAGGACACCATCTATTGGGGGATATCTCTACTTTGTCACTTTTATTGATGATTACTCCAGATATAGCTGGGTGTATCCATGGCTGAAAATGGTTAAAGCAGAAGTGAGAGGTTTTAATGTGCTTTAGGCACTTCGTATCCATGGCTGAAAATGCATGTGAATGTAAAGTTGGCACCCATGGCTGAAAATGCATGTGAATGTAAAGTTGGCACCCTTCGTTCAAATCGAAGGGAGAAGTATATGTCCAAGGAATTTCAAGCAAATATGGCTAAAAAAAGGCATAAGGCATCAATGTATAGTGCCATACACACCTCATCAAAATGGTGTTACTAAGAGAAAGAATAGGTCTCTCATGGAGATTGCATGATGTATGGTGAAAGCCCAAGATTTACCTCATGGTTTTTGGTTAGAGGCAACTATGTGCGCAAACTATGTATTGAATAAATGCCCTTCCAAGGCCTTGTAGTCTAAAACTCCTTATGAAGCTTGGCATGGCAAGAAGCCTTCTATGGCTCATTTGTGTGTTTTTGGTTATCTTTCTTATGCTCTTGTGCAGCCTGAGCAACAACGCGGTAAGCTTGATGATAAGGTAGTTAAATGCATATTTGTGGGATACAATTCAGAAAGAAAGTGATACAAACTCTACCATCCAGCCTTAAAGGGGATTTTGGTAAGTAGAGATGTTGTTTTTGTCCAAAACTCAGTTCAGCCCATGCTTTCATGCAAAAAATAGCAGAATGTATGCTCACATGACATGTTTGATTCACTCCTACCTTTGTTTAATGAAGGGCAGCCATATGTAGAGCAATTGAATTCTCAACCAAGTGCTGAAATTCAACCTTTGCATTTTAAAATCAGCCTTTTAATGAGGCAATTATTGAGGATGTAGTGGATGAGGAGAGAGCAGCCATAGAAGAATCTAAGCATATGCCAAAATGGCATATGCCTAGAAGAATCTAGGCATATGCCAAAATGGCTTGTGCAGACATAGAAGAATCTAGGCATATGCCAAAATGGCTTGTGCAGACATTGAGGGATAGCAAGTTGGCAGCTCCTTTACTTAGCATAACTCGTGCACGTTCTCATCATGCAGATTATTCTCATGTGGATCATGTTCTCATTTCTATGTTATGTAATGAGGAGGAACCTGTTTTCTTTGAGGAAGCACAAAAGATGATGATAATTGGATGCATGCTATGCAGGATGAATATAACTCTATACTCAATAATGACACCTAGTATTTTGACAAATCTACCTCATGGTAAGAAGGCCATTGGTACTAAGTGGTTTTACAAGTTAAAATGCAAAGCAGATGGTAGCATTGATTGCTATACAAGGCCAGACTTGTTGCAAAGGCATATATTAGGTGTCTCATTGCTTTGGCAGCACATCATGGGTGGAATGTACATCAGTTGGACATTAAGACTACATTCTTGAATGGTGATTTACATGAGGAGGTGTATGTATCACCTCCTGGTTTTGTTGTGAAAGGAGAAGAGTCTAAAGTCTGTAGGTTAAAAAAGACTCTTTATGGCCTTAAGCAAGCTCCTAGAGCATGGTATAAGAAGATTTATACATACTTGGTTGCAAATGATTTTTGCAACAGTCCAATAAAGAGTACCTTCTATGTGAAGAGAAGTAATGACACATTTTTGGTCATCGTTCTATATGTTGATGACACGCTACTCATCACAGGACCCGATATAGATCAGATTTTAGCCTTTAAGGCTGATTTGTATATTGTCTGAGATGTCAGATTTGGGGCCGTTGCATTACTATTCGGGGATTTAGTTTATGCAGCGCAATGATGGCATTATTATGCTACAGTTTAAATATATACATAATCTATTGAAGAGGTTTAATTTTGAAGACTGTAAACCTGTGGCTATGGAGACAGGTACTCAACTTAGTCTTCAAGATGCAGGAGACTCTTTTGATGCTAGTTATTATTAGTAGGTTGTTGGATCCCTTCTTTATGTATACAACACGAGGCCAGATATACAGTATGCGGTCTCGCAGCAGTTGAGCAGATTTATGCATAGCCCAAGTACAAAGCATTGGCAGGCTATTAAGTGGGTTTTTCACTATTTACAGGGCACTCAATATTTTGTATTGTTTTATCCAAAAGGGGTTGAGTCATAGCTGCATGCTTTTAGTGATTCAGATTGGGCTCGATGTTATGACACATGCGTGTCCACTAGTGGGTTTTTCTTTTGCCTTGGTAATTCATGTATATCATGGCTCAGCAAGAAGTAGCCTATAGTGGCCACTTCCAGCTGTGAAGCTGAGTACAGGATAACTTTTACAGCTATAGTTGAGTGTGTGTGGCTCAGACGTCTTATGGCTGATTTGGGTGTTGGACAGTTGTCTAGCACTATGATTTTCACTGACAGCCAGAGCGCATTAGCAGTTGCAATGAACCCAGTGTTTCATGCTTGCATAAGCACATTGACGTGCATTATCACTATGTTAGGGAAAGACTCTCTGGAGGAGTAGAGATTAGCTTGGTCTATGTGCCTACACATGACAATATGGCAAATTTATTTACGAAGGCTCTTCTTCGTGAAAAGTTTGAAGGTTTTCGTAAAGCTTTGGGCTTATTGCCTTTTTAGGATTGATCGGCCATACCCTGTACATGTTCACATCATCACTCCAGGGGGGATTTGTAGCATTATATGGTAGTGATGTGTGTGAACACACTTAGGACCGTCGGGGTACTTTTTTCCTTACTAAGAGGTTTTTTCCCCCAGGCATATATACACCCTCTTATCTACTCATTTTGGGGTGTGTACTTATCTTTCTAGCACACATTTGTTCATTCTAATCTAGTGAGTTTGTGTGCTCTCAAGCTTCTCTATCTTGTGTGTGTGCATTGTTGCAACCCTAACCCTAATTCCAACAAGGATGATGATAATAAAGACCTGGTATTAGATTGCCACATGCCATACAAGTTATATTCTAAACCACAATTAATACCTCTATGAAATAAGACTCAAAGTTTATGAAAAAGATTTAGATAGGGCAGTATAGGGATGCAGACCATGGTCATCATGGTCATTTTTTATAACAACATTTATTATACTGACTACACAGCCACGTACACATATGCTTTACACCCTGTATTACTTAACTTTAGATCATTCTATTGAGTATTTATGAACTCCACCATTCTAGATTAAGAGGAAAGAAATGCTAGAACTGTTCATGCCACCTAACCTCCCCTCCACACTAGCTAATTTTGAAACCATATCAAATAGTTTTTCTTGGTGATTCAAGACTCAGGGGTGGCTTAAGGCATACTTCATAGAGGTAACACCACCACTGCCCATTTCTTTACCATCACATTATCCTGGCGCACACATATTATGAAATAATTTCCTCTTACATAGTATGATGATTTTGTTAAAATTCGTGGTGCTCATGCTAGATCAACTATGTGGTGGAGAGAGACTCACAAAATACAAGAAAATATCTTGCTTACTAAGTTGCTCAAATACAACTAGGCTTCTTGCTCCATACAAAATGCCTCTTAGCTTCACCTTTAAATAGATTAGCTAGTGGACCTTAAGTCCCTTCACACACACACCCTTCTCCTCCCCTTTTACATAACCTTAGTCTCTTAATACCCCCCCTCAATACCAACTATGAAAGAAATTGGAATAGGTGGTATTGGACATAGGATGCCTTTATAACATTAGGCATACAAGGTTAGGAATATAGGTGTGGTTACATTGAGATTTAAAACAATTTCTCAGTGGAGTTAGAGGCTGATATAAAGTTAGCCTCTGACTCTTTGTTAGGACATTTAGAAGTGATATGTCCCGTTTGTTTACACTTGTTATATTTCATTTTGTTGGGATATTTGATCCAACAATTATTTGCCAAATGACCCACCTTTTTGCAATGGTGGACACATCTTACTTTGATCACTTGATGACAAAGCTTGTTCGATATTCGATGAAGTGGTTGCATTTGAAGATTCAGCTCCTCCCTTTGGCCTCTTTTCTTCATCAAGACAAGATTGAATGACTCCTTCACATCAAGGGTGGGATTAGGTATGTTCTTCAGTGGTGACTAAGGTAGGGTACACCTTCTTGCAAAACAGCCACTGCATCATCTTCATCCATTCTCGCATTCACTGATGCAAGTTGAGCCATAAGGCCCTTCAAGTGAGAGATGAAGGCTCCAATGCCATCTCCCTCTTTGAGTTCCAAGCTGAAAAATTCAATTTTGAGTGAGATCTTGGAATTCTTACCACCACGAGCTCCATAGAGCTTATCAAGCTCATCCCATTTCTCCTTTGCAGTGTCGGAAGCTGCTCCACATGGTGAATGAGAGCCTCATCAAGATGAAGCATGATGATGGCTTGTGCCCTCTCATCATCTTCAATATCTTCAGCCTTAGTTCGATCAATAACCTTAGTGCCGGAGATGAATGGCCAAAAACCTTTGGACATCATCTTGTATTTGACAAGGACTTTCCAAGTGTGGAAGCCCTCTCCTGAGAACTTCTTAATTTGGGTGTTGTCCTTTGACATTGGGTATTGAAGGAGGTTACTAGAGAGTAATGGGCTGATATATGAAGAGGAAAAAAAACCAAAAATTTATGATATTTAGGCTTAAGTAGAAAGAGAAAGGCTTATGAGAGTGCAACAACCCTTAATCAAGTCAAGGATGTTACAAAAAATAGGAGATTAAGATGGTAAATTTTATGGTTTAGCACTTAGGGTTTGTGCCCAACCAGTAATTTTGATGGAGATTAACTTCATTAGTGTTAAAGAACACTTTGTTTGGTGATTAAGATCACCATTAGTGTTTAAAAACATGATTAGTGCTTAAGAGCACATTTGTAGCATCTAATGACACTTGCATTGGTGATTAGATTCATCGTTAGTGTTTAAGAACACTCTTAGTGTTTAAAAACACTTTGGAATAACTCCCCTATATTGGATTAGTAGCCTCATTAGTGTTAATAACTCCCCTATATTTGATTAGTAGCCTCATTAGTGTTAATCAACACTATTAGTGCTCATAAGCACACTTTGAAAAAACTTTGTGCACTTGAAGATGATGTTAATGATGGAGCTTGATAAGAATGAGGCTCATGAATACCTCAAGGTGTATGGCCACCGCTTCAAAATCAAAAATAGGATCAGCAACAACAAGCCCTCACAAGAGAACTTATTAGGTGATTAGAGCAAAGAAGAGGAGATTAGTGAAAGAGAATCGCTATTAATAACAAGCTTTCATGGAGAAGAGAACCAGTAGGCGCTTGGTTTTTCTTTGATTGTGAGAGCATGAAGCAGCCATTAAAGCTTGAGCAAGCTTTCATGGAGAAGAGAACCAGTAGGCGCTTGGTTTTTCTCTGATTGTGAGAGCATGAAGCAGCCATTAGGGCTAGAAATAAACTATAGACTCCTGAGGCTATGGGCTTCAAAAGCCCTAAGCCAATGTAGCCTGCAACTGCCTATACACGGTGTATTTTTATACGGCCTCCAGCGTAGCAAAAAGCCGGCACACTCAGGCGGAAATGCCACAGCAGCGAAGCAGGAGATCTAACGATTGGCTGTACAAAAATGTGCGCCCGGATGTCCTCTTCACTTTCTTAGTTGAGAGCTTCCCAAGATTTTGCCTCCATGAGCTGCTAGGGCTCCTCCATTGGCAGGAGGTCCACACAAGAGACCTATTCTACACCACAAAAGGAACCTAATCAACCAAAGCTCTAGATACCATGTTAAAATTCATGGTGCTCATGCTAGATCAACTATGTGATGGAGAGAGACTCACAAAATACAAGAAAATATCTTGCTTATTAAGTTGCTCAAATATAACTAGGCTTCTTGCTCCATACAAAATGCCTCCTAGCTTCACCTTTAAATAGATGAGCTAGTGGACCTTAAGTCCCTTCACACACACACCCTTCTCCTCCCCTTTTACATAACCTTAGTCTCTTAATAGATTTGATAAGGGTTGAAAATTCAATGTTGATGAAAGCTATTCTTCAAGGTTTTGATGCAAATAATACCCTTCAACCCAACAACAAGAATTTTTTATAAGCTTACAGTCTAGTCTCCAAAAAATACCGGCCTGTTGATGCTGCCAGACTGGGAAGAGCTAATGCCCATGGTAGAGGAAGGTACATTGTGGGTAGCATTCAGCACAAAGCTCACCAATCTAGCTATAAGATTTGTTGAAGATTTGTATATGGTAGCATATATATGATAGCTTATAGCTACAAAAGATTAAAAAAAAGTAGCATTCAGCACGCACAAAGCTCACCAATCTAGCTATAAGATTTGTATATGGTAGCATATATGATAGCTTATAGCTACAAAAGATTAAAAAAAAGTAGCCGCTCTTGTACATACAAGGGGGGCTACTCAAAGATAGAGATAGATGATGAAAACCCCAGTATTGAGTGAGGACCTCGGCATACAACCAGAATAATATGGACAAATCTATAAATGGGCATCAACATGTAGAGTGGACCCACTTTAGATGGCTAATCAAAAGGTGGTTCACCCGGACAGAGCTTGCAGATGAACAAAGGAAGGATTCTCATGTTTTCTATAGCTTTCCTTTGTTATTCAACAAGCTTCAATAAAGCCTATTGAAGGATACCCATCCAGCAAGACGATTGTAGCATCATGCAGATTTTGTGAAGCTAATTGTGGTACTCCTTAACCAAAAGAAGGAAGTTGTGGAGAACTTTGATAAAGAAGTCTTATGCTTTGACATGAATAGAGGTCTAAAAAAGGAGAAAATCATGTACTACTATCATTTCCTTCGATGCTTACTAGGTTACATGCATATCACATTTGAAAATATGATTGATACATCATTTTGGACCCCACATCCTTATTCAAAAAAGGACACTACGTAAGCTACAATCTAAAAGGAGCCATTACAAATTCAAGCTTGGAGACCAAGCCTTTACGATGTAGCAAAAATCTGAGAATGAAACTTACATCAAGTAGGGGGAATGTTAACCCCATTTTAGAATTAACAAAAGCACTATGTGCCATATAATAAGAGAGTAGCAACAATAAGTAGCCAATGCTCAAGTTTATTAGTTAGTTCTTAAGTTTTGGCCAATGATCAAGCTTATTAGTTAGTTTTTAAGTTTTGGCCACCCAAATGTGAAATAAGAGCCAGCTGTATATAAGACACTTTCTCATAATGAAAATACACAATTCCCCTTTGTGTTAAGTCAATTCTTGCTATCTCCTTGCTCTTGCTCTTGCTCTTGCTCTTGCTCTTGTGTGTGTGTGTGTGTGTGTGTGTGTGTGTGTGTGTGTGTGTGTTGAGAGGGCATGCTTGCTTACTCCTAGTATGTGTGTGTGTGTGTGTGTGTTGAGAGGGCATGCTTGCTTACTCCTAGTATATGTGCCTTTATTTATGAAAGAGAGCATAAAGAGTGAGAGAGATGTGTCCTGGCAAGAAGTTGTAGCAAACCTTTTGTGTTGAAAGCAAGAGGGAGGCTTGGAAACTTGGAGTTAGTAACTACTATTAGTGAAGCCTCATGATAATTATTTTATGTTTCTATACCTGCACAAATGAGACAGAGTTCGTGTGTGTGTGTTGAGAGGGCATGCTTGCTTACTCCTAGTATATGTGCCTTTATTTGTGAAAGAGAGCATAAAGAGTGAGAGAGATGTGTCCTAGCAAGAAGTTGTAGCAAACCTTTTGTTGAAAGCAAGAGGGAGGCATGGAAAGGGCAAAAATATCTTGTATGAGGGGATAAACAGGAGTAAAGGAAAAAAAGATAATCTTGTATGAGAGAGAGAGAGAGAGAGAGAGAGAGAGACCCATTTTATGATGAATACCTCTTTTATTAATGATGTACTCATTCATCATTGGTTTTAAATGTGAGATATTGTGCGTATATGTTTTTTAAGATGAGAGCCTCATTTAATTGCAAGTTGTACTCATTTTGCATGGAAGTGTTTTAAATGTGAGATATTTTTGAAATCATTACTACATTGTAGATTTGTACAATTGATTTTTTGGCATTTATGCAATATTTATTTTTTACTTTTTCTTCAGAGAGAGCATTATTTAAAAACTTTTTGTTAAATCTTAAGTGTTAAAAATTTGAAAAATACTTTGTTTTATTAGAAACATTATGCTCTATTAAGGAGTTTGATATCGTTCTTTTTTTATTTTTGTATGTGTGAGCTTGTCTCCAACTAAGTATGGGTAGAAACATTACGATCTATGGGCATTTACCAAGGCAAAAACTAAGCCTTGAGGTTGAGAGCAGGCTATTTGAGCTCAAAGTGCAAGTCCTTTAAGGAGTACTTTGATTTGGAGGGATTGCCTTCTTTGACACTTAAGCCACTATCTCTAAGTCATGAGAGCATATTAAAATAGAGTCAGTACATCTATCTACTGGTGATGAAGGATTCTTGCTCGACATAGAGATGCATCAATTTTATAAGGTATTTATAGACATTGCTCTGAATGAGTTGCGTGTAAGAAAACATTAACTGCAAAGATTCACAGTGTGTTGGAATTGATCAAAGGTTTGCCTTTGAATAGTAGTTTGCATGTTGCTTTGCATAGTGTTGAAAATATTCAAAAAGTTAAGGAACTGCCAAAGTGTTATGATGGGTATATCACTTTTGAGCTTCCACCTTGTGCTGATAAGTCTGCAATGTGTGGGATGGAACAAAATAATGATGGTCACTCTTGGATGGAGTATTTCACTTGTAGTTTAGATTGTTTTGATGGTGTTGTGCATTTGAGTCGATGTTCGGGTCACTTGAGGTGTGTCAATATTGATTATCCTTACTACTCTAGGTTGCATTATCAAAAATGAGACACAGTGGAAAAGGAGGTTGAAATAAAGTTATCATGTGGGTCTTGTAGATCCTCAATATAGTAATATTTCTTGCAAACATTGCTCGCAGATGCCTGAGTGTGTTAAAGTGTGTCATGTTGTCATTTACTATTGCCTACCTAGAGACCATTACTACACTACAAGATGTGCTATACACTTGGGTAATCACATGAACACCCTTATGAAGAGGTTGTGAGTAGGGATATTGAATAGCAGATAGAGGAGAAGGTAATGTCTCGTGCTAGAATGAATCCTTTCACTACTCCAAAGCAATTGGAGAATGTTGTTGCACAAGATGTTATTTTGGACATGCTCATGGGTGACCATCAACATGGAAAATCAAAAATTGGAGAGGATGAGTTTACAAGCATGCTTGAGTTTGTAACTCTACTGTCGGATAAAAAGAGGATTGGTAGATGTCTGGAATATGTCAAAAGAGATAAGCATATCACTACAAAGGGCCTTAAAGCCCTGCTAGACCTGAAGAATCATTGTAGATACACTTTCATTCATAGTGTGCTCTTCCCTGGTTGAGCGATAAACATTAACTGCACGTTTTAAAATGTCCACAAAGGGTCCCGGTAGTGGACTGGATTTGGTGAATAGAATGAGGAGAGGTGGAAATTTTCAAGATATGTGGGTGCATTTTGATCATGTGTGTTCACAGAGTGTCTAGTTGGCCTACAATGTTAGCCCATGTTTATGATCCTTTCATGCATTCACTTTTGACCATTTCTACCTGTGAGTTCAAAGACTTGGAAGATAGGTTTGCTCAGATTGAGTTCTAGAAGATGCTTAATTCTGTGGTGCAGGATAATGGCTTTGGGAAGCTTGAGTTTTAGGGATTCATGGCGGATGAGGCAAATGCTAACTGGATTACAGTACATATAGTCTACTTTGGAGGGGGGGAAAAAAGTGCCAAAGAGAGAGAGGAGTTGTATTTTTCATTGGGAGAAAAGCATGGTCCGTCGTCGTACACATAAGTGTATATGTCCTTCATTTCAAGAGGACCATAAGTGCTTGTGTCGAAAATGGAGAAATGCACCATCAAAAGTGGCCATGGAGAATTGCAAGAATGAAATTATAAAATTCTGGCATGTTGGTCATGCAATGCAAGGCGAGATCCCTTCATTGGAGACTTGGCTTGCTTGGTGGGAAGTCATAGCTTTTCACTGGGGATATCATCACATCTATTCATCTCATATTCTCATCACTTCTATTCATATCACATCCATCCATCCATTCATTCCCATCTATCTGATTCACATCACATCTCATCACATCTATTCACTTCACATCTCATCACCTCTATTCACCTCCCATTCATTCCCATCTATCTGATTCACATCTTATCTCATCACATCTATTCACTTCACATCTCATCGCCTCTATTCACCTCACATCCATCCATTCATTCCCATCTATCTGATTCACATCTTATCTCATCACATCTATTCACCTCATATTCTCATCACTTACATTCACATCACATCCATCCATCCATTCATTCCCATCTATCTGATTCACATCACATCTCATCACATCTATTCATTTCACATCTCATCACCTCTATTCACCTCACATCCATCCATTCATTCTTCCCATCTATCTGATTCACATCTTATCTCATCACATCTATTCACCTCATATTCTCATCACTTCTATTCACATCACATCCATCCATCCATTCATTCCCATCTATCTGATTCACATCACATCTCATCACATCTATTCACTTCACATCTCATCACCTCTATTGATTCCCATTTATCTATTCACTTCACATCTCATCACCTCTATTCACCTTAGAACCATCCACTCATTCCCATCTATCTGATTCACATCTTATCTCATCACATCTATGCACCTCATATTCTCATCACTTCTATTCACATCTTATCTCATCACATCTATGCACCTCATATTCTCATCACTTCTATTCACATTACATCCATCCATCCATCCATCTATCTGATTCACATCTTATCTCATCACTCTATATCACATAATTTAAACATAGAATTTAAGAGAATTCTAATTTTTGATATAAAGATCCTTTACGCATCTATTTATGCATAAATTTAAGGAAAATAACACTTTTGAAATAAAAATAAATCCTTTATGCATCTTTCTATGCATAAATTTAATTTTAATGAGAATAACACTTTTGAAATAAAATAAATCCTTTATGCATCTTTCTATGCATAAATTCAATTTTAATGAGAATAACACTTTTGAAATAAAAATAAATCCTTTATGCATCTTTCTATGCATAAATTCAATTTTAATGAGAATAACACTTTTGAAATAAAAATAAATCCTTTATGCATCTTTCTATGCATAAATTCAATTTTAATGAGAATAAAACTTTTGAAATAAAAATAAATCTTTTATGCATCTTTCTATGCATAATTTTAATTTTAATGAGAATAACACTTTTGAACTAAAAATAAATCTTTTATGCATCTTTCTATGCATAAATTCAATTTTAATGAGAATAACACTTTTGAAATAAAAATAAATCTTTTAGAATGCACAAACGGAGGGGATTACTCTTTTAGAATAACCTAATGATAATTTTTAGTTCCACAAAATTTAAGAAAACTTTGCCATAACCTCCTTTGTATGGCTGACCATTTCTCAATTTTTACATTCTAACATCAATTTAAAATTAATCCCAATTTGAAGTAAAGTACTCTAATCTACTCAATTTTCACTTTAAAGAGTAAACAATAACAAAAGTTTAAATCAATTTATTTGTTACTCATTTTAGGATATAAGAAAGGCTGAATTCTTAATGAAGAGAAGGGGGTGGCCTTTTCATCAAGGCATAATGTCCATATTCACATTAAAAAAAGCAAGAATCAAAAAACCATAGATTAGAATTTAAAAAACGTAGAATTTTTAACTTACATGGAGTTTTTGTGAGCTTTCCTTTGGCTTGAGGGATTGAGGGTTCTACTCTTGTTTGGATCAAGAGTGGCCACCAATTCTTTGTAGTCAAAAACAATAGAATTATCAAGTGAATTCGATGTTTTTGGCTCTGGGGAGGAGTAGAGTAACAGTGCATAAACACTGTTAACCTTTTACAAAGGAGGAGGCTTCTATTTATAGGAAAACATGAGCCTCTAACGAAGCAAATTGATTCTAGAATTTTCTAGATCAGTTTGGTCAATTTTTGACCATTTTTAGGTCAGTTTAGCTTACTTTTTGGATCTAGTTGAAACAGGAGAGAGGAGAGATGAAAATATCTCATTATTTATGAGTTTAAATTTCCTCCACACATGTGAAATAGGTGCCTCCTTCATGAGGGGAATTCCCCACACTGAGGTGTCAAAAATGCATCATTTCCTCTAAATATCTCTTCTTTTTTATCTAATAAACCTTGTCCTTAGTCAACTCTTCATCTTATGTGAGTATTTACTCATTTTTGGGAGATTTTTTTTTATTCTTTAATTTAGTTTATATTATTCAAATCCTTATCACAAGAATGGTCCATTAGACTGAAATTTTCATCTGAACATTCCTCCATGGGAATTTTCAATTTTACAGATTTTTAATTTGACATCCCTTAACTTGATCCACTGGGTCAAGTGTTAACAGCAGCAATCTGTCAGCACAATCCACTAATCTCATAGTGATTTGCTAAAGTCATTAACGTCATTCCAGTTACGAACATCATCACAGGGACTCGTCCCATTCATCCTCATTGTGGTTTTTCTCAGCTTATTACATTTCAACCAAAAATTCAGGAATCATCATTTTTTAATCAGAATCCAATTCAACTCATCAGTTCTCAACCATAATTTAAAATCATATCAACCACATTCGAATTCATCATTTGGATAGCATTTTTGCTTATAATTTCAAGTCTTAGATTTACTCGTATATACTGTCAGAGCTGCAGTTATACCCTCGGTATATACGGGTAGTCACCGTCCTTGGAACTATAAGGTAAATACCATCATGTCTAGGCATCAAACAAGTCAGGTATTCCATGCAATTGCGGTACGTTCATCTGAAGACCCAATTACTAATTTATGAATTTCAGTCTGAATAAAATTAGTATGAATTTTATCACACAATTACAACCTTTTACTGCTTCTTCATAAAATTTTGACATTTTTGGCTTCTCGGTTGATCCATATTAGCCAATTTGTTCTAATACCAACTGTGAGATCCCTGTCCCCTCCGCGCAACAAGTTTAGGGGTGTTAGCAACGGAAGTAGCACTTCTTGCGCGGGGTAGGGTCCCTCACTCGGGGCCTCGCCCACGGATATCCGGACAAGAGACTAATCCCTCGATTTTTCCAAAATCGAACCCGGAAAAACTTCCCTCGCTCGAAAAGCATAGGCGATTCCTCCATGATAAAATTTACTCTAACGTAGTCAAAAGCCTTAACTAACTGAACCGATCTGACTGAACCCGCAAGTCTCGTAGTCAGATCAAGGAAAAGATTGTACTTGGATCATAGAGACCAACGCTTTTTTCCTCATTGAGAGGCACAACCGTTGATTCTTTTCGATAGAACAATTTTTATCCGGGATTTATTTCATCTATTGTACCATAAAAGAATTGAGTCTCATTTTAGGGATCCATCAGTCCAGCCTACCCCATCCAGTCCTGTGGGTTAGCCAACTGCAAACCACTATAGTGATGGGATCCAATTAAGAATTTGGTTAGGTTTTGTCTCGGGTACCAGGGAAAAGAGTTCCCAGGACCCCTAGCCGGGTATTCATGCAAACTTAAAATTAGTCACACCACTTACACACCCAAAATGAAATTGCCTTTTTGACAAAATCAGCTGTCTTTAAACAATCATTTAATGAAATCATAGAGTCACTGATCATAATTCTCAAAATCTCTGGTTGAATCCTTAATTCCAATCATTCCTCAACATCGGTGTACCTATGGCATCATTGGCAACCAGAACGCTCACCACCTGTCCACTTGGGGCCTTTTCGATAGTTCCTAGCTCAAAGTAACCGGCAATATATTCACATAACAAAATGGAATCTCTGTTAAAGATCAACAAGATCCACCAACGGATCCATATAAAAGAGCCATGGACTCATCCGTTGAGGACCAGCAAGATCAATCAACCAGATCCATGCCCGAATTCAGAAAACAACTCTTACTCCTTGTTCCAATATCTTCCCCGACGCATGCGTGGGTATCGTCTCGGTGACCTTGAGCCCGAGCACCGTATGGTCAGCACCCTCTAGGATCCTTCGCAGGTGACCTAGCATTTCACTCATAGGCCGCTTCCTTGGTCCCTCATCCACCGTACCGGGAAGCTCACCATTTTAATCGAACTGAGGCTGGTCAAGACCTTGGCCAACCTTGCTACGCGAGACGTCCTCCATTAACTCTCCGTCAGCTGTTGTAACTTTATCAAAATAGGTCTCCACCACGACCTCATTCACAAGACGGTCAAAATGCTTCCCTAGCATTCTTGACATAAAATAGTCATTTAAAAACATGTCAAATAAACAGTTTCTATAACGAACTCTCGTCTTTCCACATTATTGCATTATCAATCCACTTTATTTAATTCCACAACCATTTCATAAATATTCCTATTCTCATCCAATCACATCATTTTCATCTCATCACATCTTTCCTCAATTTATCCTCATCAGATCTCATCCACTCGCATCTACCCATATCCACATCTCATCACATCATAATCATTCACATCTCATCGATTCAGACCACATCACATTCACTCACATCTCATCCATTCAGACCACATCACATTCACTCACATCACATCTCATTCATTTTACCTCACATCTCATTCATTCACATCTATCCTGATTCACATCCCATCACATCACATTCATTCATATCCATCCTGATTCACATCCCATCACATCTCATTCATTCACATCTATCCTGATTCACATCCCATCACATCACATTCATTCATATCCATCACATTCACATTCATTTATATCCATCACATTCATTCTCATCACCATTATATCACATCACCGCTATCCACATCATATCTCATTCATACACATCTCGTCTCATTCATCCACATCCATTCAATCGTTCACATGTACGACTACTTACATCTATCCATACATTCATATCTATCACTTCACATCTACATATATTCATGTCACATCTCATCTCTGTACATCACATCACATTCCTTCACATACACATTCACATCCATCCTTCACATTCACATTCATTATCATCACATACATTCACTCACATCCCATATCATTCATTTACATCCTGATTCACATGACATGACATCTCATCTATCTGATTCAATTCTTATCTCATCACATCCATTCACCTCACATTCGCATCACCTCTATTCACATCACATCCATCCATCCATTCATTCTCATTTATCTAATTCCCATCACATCTTATCACATCTATTCATCTCATATTCTCATCACTTCAATTCACATCACATCCATCTCCCATCTATCTGATTCACATCACATCTCATCACATCTATTCACTGCACATCTCATCAGCTCTATTCACCTCACATCCATCCATTAATTCCCATTTATCTGATTCACATCTTATCTCATCACATCTATTCACCTCATATTCTCATCACTTCTATTCACATCACATCCATCCATCCATTCATTCCCATCTATCTGATTCACATCACATCTCATCACATCTATTCACTTCACATCTCATCACCTCTATTCACCTCACATCCACCCATTCATTCCCATCTATCTGATTCACAGCTTATCTCATCACATCTTTTCACCTCATATTCTCATCACTTCTATTCACATCACATCCATCCATCTATTCATTCCCATCTATCTGATTCACATCACATCTATTCACTTCACATCTTATCACCTCTATTCACCTCACATCCATCCATTCATTCCCATCTATCTGATTCACATCGTTTCTCATCACATCTATTCACCTCATATTCTCATCACTTCTATTCACATTACATCCATCCATCTATCTGATTCACATCTTATCTCATTACATCTATTCACAAAATTTAAACATAGAATTTAAGAGAATTCTAATTTTTTATATAAAGATCCTTTACGCATCTATTTATGCATAAATAGAATTTAAGAGAATTCTAATTTTTTATATAAAGATCCTTTACGCATCTATTTATGCATAAATTTAAGAAAAATAACACTTTTGAAATAAAAATAAATCCTTTATGTAACTTTCTATGCATAAATTCAATTTTAATGAGAATAACACTTTTGAAATAAAATAAATCCTTTATGCATCTTTCTATGCATAAATTCAATTTCAATGAGAATAACACTTTTGAAATAAAATAAATCCTTTATGCATCTTTCTATGCATAAATTCAATTTTAATGAGATTAACACTTTTGAAATAAAAATAAATCCTTTATTCATCTTTCTATGCAAAAATTCAATTTTAATGAGAATAACACTTTTGAAATAAAAATAAATCTTTTATGCATCTTTCTATGCATAAATTTAATTTTAATGAGAATAACACTTTTTAAATAAAAATAATTCTTTTATGCATCTTTCTATGCATAATTTCAATTTTAATGAGAATAACACTTTCGAAATAAAAATAAATCTTTTATGCATCTTTCTATGCATAAATTCAATTTTAATGAGAATAACACTTTTGAAATAAAAATAAATCTTTTAGAATGCACAAACGGAGGGGATTACTCTTTTAGAATAACCTAATGATAAACTTTAGTTCCACAAAACTTAAGAAAACTTTGCCATAACCTCCTTTGTATGGCTGACCATTTCTCAATTTTTACATTTTAACATCAATTTAAAATTAATCCCAATTGGAACTAAAGTACTCTAATCTACTCACTTTTCGCTTTCTAAAGAGTAAACAATAACAAAAGTTTAAATCAATTTATTTGTTACTCATTTTAGGATAAAGAAAGGCTGAATTCTTAATGAAGAGAAGGGGGTGGCCTTTTCATCAAGGCATAACGTCCATATTCACATTAAAAAAAGCAAGAATAAAAAAACCATAGATTAGAATTTAAAAAAAGTAGAATTTTTAACTTACATGGAGTTTTTGTGAGCTTTCCTTTGGCATGAGGGATTGAGGGTTCTACTCTTGTTTGGATCAAGAGTGGCCACCAATTCTTTGTAGAGGATTTAGTCAAAAACAATTGAATTATCAAGTGAATTCGATGTTTTTGGCTCTGGGGAGGAGTAGAGTAACAGTGCATAAACACTATTAACCTTTTACAAAGGAGGAGGCTTCTATTTATAGGAAAAAATGAGCCTCTAACCAAGCAAACTGATTCTAGAATTTTCCAGATCAGTTTGGTCAATGTTTGACCATTTTTAGGTCAGTTTGGCTTACTTTTTGGATCTAGTTGAAACAGGAGAGAGGAGAGATGAAAATATCTCATTATTTATGAGTTTAAATTTCCTCCACACATGTGAAATAGGTGCCTCCTTCATGAGGGGAATTCCCCACACTGAGGTGTCAAAATGCATCATTTCCTCTAAATATCTCTTCTTTTTTAACTAATAAATCTTGTCCTTAGTCAACTCTTCATCTTATGTGAGTATTTACTCATTTTTGGGAGATTTTCTTTTATTCTTCAATTTATCTCCTCCCTACATTTGGATTAATCTTATTGGTCCATAGGAACCTTAATTGGAGCATAATTCAAAAATTTCTGAAAATTTGGACCCTTAGGCTAAGGTCCTTTTACCTATTTTCAATTAATTCCAATTGGACATTGGAAAGTTCTTTTTGAATTTCTGTTTCAGGGGAAACCATTTTAGACACTAGGAGGATTTTTATATCCAAAAATATCTCAAATTTGAATTACCTCTCTCTAGATATTTTCTCTCTCTAGGCCAAAACAAGGTAAAACAGGATCTTTCTTTTATTTCACAGAGGTGAATAATTATAAGATCAAAAGGGGAGGTTCTTACACCTGCACACCTCAAAAGCTGGAGGGAGGAATCTTACATCCTACCCCACTTAAAAAATGCGAGATGTCCTCATCTGGCAAAATTAGAGGACAACTCTTTTCCCTAAGATCCAACTAATTCTAGGGTTCCTTATAGTCTGATGAACCTAACAGAATCCTGGGATAAAGATCCCTTATATAGAACTCATCATCAGATAACGATTCACTTAGATTATATTATTCAAATCCTTATAACAAGAATGGTCCATTAGATTGAAATTTTCATCTGAACATTTCTCCATGGGAATTATCAATTTTACAAATTTTTAATTTGACATCCCTTAACTTGATCCACTGGGTCAAGTGTTAACAACAGCAATCTGTCAGCACAATCCACTAATCTCATAGTGATTTGCTAAAGTCATTAACGTCATTCCAGTTACGAACATCATCTCACAGGGACTCGTCCCATTCATCCTCATTGTGGTTTTGCTCAGCTTATTACATTTCAACCAAAAATTCAAGAATCATAATTTTTTAATCAGAATCCAATTCAACTCATCAGTTCTCAACCAGAATTTAAAATCATATCAACCACATTCCAATTCATCATTTGGATAGCATTTTTGCTTATAATTTCAAGTCTTAGATTTACTCGTATATACTGTCAGTAAAGAGCTGTAGTTATACCCTCGGTATATACGAGTAGTCACCGTCCTTGGAACTATCAGGTAAATACCATCATGTCTAGCCTCAAGCAAGTCAAGTATTCCATGCAATTGTGATACTTCCATCTGAAGACCCAATTACTAATTTATGAATTTCAGTCTGAATAACAATTTGAATGAATTTTATCACACAATTACAACCTTTTACTGCTTCTTCATAAAATTTTGACATTTTTGGCTTCTCGGTTGATCCATATTACCCAATTTGCTCTGATACCAACTGTGAGATCCCTATCCCCACCGCGCAACAAATTCAGGGGTGTTAGCAGTGGAAGTAGCACTTCTTGCGCGGGGCAAGGTCCCTCACTCGGGGCCTCACCACCACGGATATCCGGACAAGAGACTAATCCCTCGGTTTTTCCAAAACCGAACCCAAAAAAAATTTCCTTGCTCGAAAAGCATGAGCAATTCCTCCATGATAAAATTTACTCTAACGTAGTCAAAAGCCTTAACTAACTGAACCGATCTGACCGAACCCGTAAGTCCCGTAGTCAGATCAAGGAAAATATTGTACTTGGATCATAGAGACCAACGCTCTTTTCCTTATTGAGAGGCACAGCTGTTGATTCTTTTCCATAGAACAATTTTTATCCAGGATTTATTTTATCTATCGTACCATAACAGAATTGAGTCTCATTTTAGGGATCTATCATCCAGCCTAACTCCATCCAGTCCCGTGGGTTAGCCAATTGCCAAACCACTGTAGTGATGGGATCCAATTTAGGATTTGGTTAGGTTTTTTCTCGGGTATCAGGGAAAAGAGTTCCCAGGCCCCCTAGCCGGGAATTCATGCAAACATAAAATTAGTCACACCACTTACACACCCAATATAAAATTGCCTTTTTCACAGAATCAGCTGTCTTTAAACAATCATTTAATGAAATCATAGAGTCACTGATCATAATCCTCAAAATCTCTGGTTGAATCCTTAATTCCAATCATTTCTCAACATCGGTGTACCTATGGCATCATTGGCAACCAGAACGCTCACCACCTATCCACTTAGGGGGCCTTTTCGATAGTTCCTAGCTCAAAGTAACCGGCAATATATTCACATAACAAAATGGAATCTCCGTTGAAGATCAGCAAGATCCACCAACAGATCCATATAAAAGAGCCATGAACTCATCCGTTGAGGACCAGCAAGGTCAATCAACCAGATCCATGCCCGAATTCAGAAAACGACTCTTACTCCTTGTTCCAATATCTTCCCCGACGCATGCGTGGGTATCGTCTCGGTGACCTTGAGCCCGAGCACCGTATGGTCAGCACCCTCTAGGATCCTTCGCATGTGACCTAGCGCTTCACTCATAGGCCGCTTCCTCGGTCCCTCATCCAGCGTACCGGAAGCTCACCATTTTAATCAAACCAAGGCTGGTCAAGACCTCGGCCGACCTTGCTATGCGAGACGTCCTCCATTGACTCTCCGTCAGCTGTTGCAACCTCATTCACAAGATGGCCAAAATGCTTCCCTAGCATTCTTGACATAAAACAGTCATTTAAAAACATGTCAAATAAACAGTTTCTATAAAACGAACTCTCGTCTTTCCACATTATTGCATTATCAATCCACTTTATTTAATTCCGCAACCATTTCATAAGTATTCCTATTCTCATCCAATCACATCATTTTCATAAGTATTCATATCACATCTCATTCATTTTACCTCACATCTCATTCATTCACATCTATCCGGATTCACATCCCATCCCATCACATTCATTCATATCCATCACATTCACATTCATTCATATCCATCACATTCATTCTCATCACCATTATATCACATCACCGCTATCCACATCATATCTCATTTATACACATATCATCTCATTCATCCACATCCATCCAATCGTTCACATGTACGACTACTTACATCTATCCATACATTCATATCTATCACTTCACATCTACATATATTCATGTCACATCTCATCTCTTTACATCACATCACATTCCTTCACATACACATTCACATCCATCCTTCACATTCACATTCATTATCATCACATACATTCACTCACATCCCATATCATTCATTTACATCCTGATTCACATGACATCACATCTCATCTATTCATTCATCATCTATTTGATTCACATCTTATCTCATCACATCCATTCACCTCACATTCGCATCACCTATTCACATCACATCCATCCATCCATTTATTCTCATCTATCTAATTCCCATCACATCTCATCACATGTATTCATCTCATATTCGCATCACTTCTATTCACATCACATCCATCCATCCATTCATTCCCATCGATCTGATTCACATCACATCTCATCACATCTATTCACTTCACATCTCATCACCTCTATCTGATTCACATCCATCCATTCATTCCCATCTATCTGATTCACATCGTATCTCATCACATCTATTCACCTCATATTCTCATCACTTCTATTCACATTACATCCATCCATCTATCTGATTCACATCTTATCTCATCACATCTATTCACAGAATTTAAACATAGAATTTAAGAGAATTCTAATTTTTTATATAAAGATCCTTTACGCATCTATTTATGCATAAATTTAGGAAAAATAACACTTTTGAAATAAAAATAAATCCTTTGTGCATCTTTCTTTGCATAAATTCAATTTTAATGAGAATAACACTTTTGAAATAAAATAAATCCTTTATGCATCTTTCTATGCATAAATTCAATTTTAATGAGAATAACACTTTTGAAATAAAATAAATCCTTTATGCATCTTTCTATGCATAAAATCAATTTTAATGAGAATAACACTTTTGAAATAAAAATAAATCCTTTATGCATCTTTCTATGCATAAATTCAATTTTAATGAGACACTTTTGAAATAAAAATAAATCCTTTATTCATCTTTCTATGCATAAATTCAATTTTATGAGAATAACACTTTTGAAATAAAAATAAATCCTTTATGCATCAAGTTCTATGCATAAATTCAATTTTAATGAGAACAACACTTTTGAAATAAAAATAAATCTTTTATGCATCTTTCTATGCATAATTTTAATTTTAATGAGAATAACACTTTTGAACTAAAAATAAATCTTTTATGCATCTTTCTATGCATAAATTCAATTTTAATGAGAATAACACTTTTGAAATAAAAATAAATCTTTTAGAATGCACAAACGGAGGGGATTACTCTTTAAGAATAACCTAATGATAATTTTTAGTTCCACAAAATTTAAGAAAACTTTGCCATAACCTCCTTTGTATGGCTGACCATTTCTCAATTTTTACATTCTCACATCAATTTAAAATTAATCCCAATTTGAAGTAAAGTACTCTAATCTACTCAATTTTCACTTTAAAGAGTAAACAATAACAAAAGTTTAAATCAATTTATTTGTTACTCACTTTAGGATATAAGAAAGGCTGAATTCTTAATGAAGAGAAGGGGGTGGCCTTTTCATCAAGGCATAACGTCCATATTCACATTAAAAAAAGCAAGAATCAAAAAACCATAGATTAGAATTTAAAAAACGTAGAATTTTTAACTTACATGGAGTTTTTGTGAGCTTTCCTTTGGCTTGAGGGATTGAGAGTTCTACTCTTGTTTGGATCAAGAGTGGCCACCAATTCTTTGTAGAGGATTTAGTCAAAAACAATTGAATTATCAAGTGAATTCGATGTTTTTGGCTCTGGGGAGGAGTAGAGTAACAGTGCATAAACACTATTAACCTTTTACAAAGGGGGAGGCTTCTATTTATAGGAAAAAATGAGCCTCTAACCAAGCAAACTGATTCTAAAATTTTCCAGATCAGTTTGGTCAATTTTTGACCATTTTTAGGTCAGTTTACCTTACTTTTTGGATCTAGTTGAAACAAGAGAGAGGAGAGAAGAAAATATCTCATTATTTATGAGTTTAAATTTCCTCCACACATGTGAAATAGGTGCCTCCTTCATGAGGGGAATTCCCCACACTGAGGTGTCAAAATGCATCATTTCCTCTAAATATCTCTTCTTTTTTAACTAATAAACCTTGTCCTTAGTCAACTCTTCATCTTATGTGAGTATTTACTCATTTTTGGGAGATTTTCTTTTATCCTTCAATTTATCTCCTCCCTACATTTGGATTAATCTTGTTGGTCCATAGGAACCTTAATTGGAGCATAATTCAAAAATTTCTAAAAATCTGGACCCTTAGGCTAAGGTCCTTTTTACCTATTTTCAATTAATTCCAATTGCACATTGGAAAGTTCTTTTTGAATTTTTGTTTCAGGGAAAACCATTTTAGACACTAGGAGGATTTTTATATCCAAAAATATCTCAAATTTGAATTATCTCTCTCTAGATATTTTCTCTCTCTAGGCCAAAACAGGGTAAAATAGGATCTTTCTTTTATTGCAGAGAGGTGAATAATTATAAGATCAAAAGGGGAGGTTCTTACACCTGCACACCTCAAAAGCTGGAGGGAGGAATCTTACATCCTACCCCACTTAAAAAACGCGAAATGTCCTCATCTGGCAAAATTAGAGGACAACTCTTTTCCCTAAGATCCAACTGATTCTAGGGTTCCTTATAGTCTGGTGAACCCAACAGAATCCTGGGATAAAGATCCCTTATATAGAACTCATCATCAGATAACAATTCACTCAGATTATATTATTCAAATCCTTATCACAAGAATGGTCCATTAGACTGAAATTTTCATCTGAACATTCCTCCATGGGAATTTTTAATTTTACAGATTTTTAATTTGACATCCCTTAACTTAATCCACTGGGTCAAGTGTTATAAGCAGCAATCTGTCAGCACAATCCACTATTCTCATAGTGATTTGCTAAAGTCATTAACGTCATTCCAGTTACGAACATCATCACAGGAACTCGTCCCATTCATCCGCATTGTGGTTTTGCTCAGCTTATTACATTTCAACCAAAAATTCAGGAATCATCATTTTTTAATCAGAATCCAATTCCACTCATCAGTTCTCAAACAAAATTTAAAATCATATCAACCACATTCGAATTCATCATTTGGATAGCATTTTTGCTTATAATTTCAAGTCTTAGATTTACTCGTATATACTGTCAGTAAAGAGCTGCAGTTATACCCTCGATATATACCGGTAGTCACCGTCCTTGGAACTATAAGGTAAATACCATCATGTCTAGGCCTCAAGCAAGTCAAGTATTTCATGCAATTGTGGTATTTCCATCTGAAGACCCAATTACTAATTTATGAATTTCAGTCTAAATAACAATTTGTATTAATTTTATCACACAATTACAACCTTTTACTGCTTCTTCATAAAATTTTGAAATTTTTGGCTTCTCAGTTGATCCATATTAGCCAATTTGCTCTCATACCAACTGTGAGATCCCTGTCCCCACCGCGCAAGAAATTCAGGGGTGTTAGCAGCGAAAGTAGCACTTCTTGCGCGGGGCAGGGTCCCTCACTCGGGGCCTTGCCCACCACGGATATCCGGACAAGAGACTAATCCCTCGGTTTTTCCAAAACCGAACCCGAAAAAACTTCCCTCGCTCGGAAAGCACGAGCAATTCCTCCACGATAAAATTTACTCTAACGTAGTCAAAAGCCTTAACTAACTGAACCGATTTGACCGAACCCGTAAGTCCCGTACTCAAATCAAGGAAAAGATTGTACTTGGATCATAGAGACCAACGCTTTTTTCCTCATTGAGAGACACAGCCGTTGATTCTTTTCCATAGAACAATTTTTATCCGGGATTTATTTCATCTCTCGTACCATAACAAAATTGAGTCTCATTTTAGGGATCCATCAGTCCAGCCAAACCCCATCCAGTCCCGTGGGTTAGCCAACCGCCAAACCACTGTAGTGATGGGATCCAATTAAGAATTTGGTTAGGTTTTGTCTCGGGTACCAGGGAAAGGAGTTCCTAGCCCCCCTAGCCGGGTATTCATGCAAACTTAAAATTAGTCACACCACTTACACACCCAATATGAAATTGCCTTTTTCACAGAATCAGCTGTCTTTAAACAATCATTTAATGAAATCATAGAGTCACTGATCATAATCCTCAAAATCTCTGGTTGAATCCTTAATTCCAATCATTCCTCAACATCGGTGTACCTATGGCATCATTGGCAACCAGAACGCTCACCACCTGTCCACTTAGGGTGCCTTTACGATAGTTCCTAGCTCAAAGTAACCGGCAATATATTCACATAATAAAATGGAATCTCCGTTGAAGATCAGCACGACCCACCAACGGATCCATATAAAAGAGCCATGGACTCATCCGTTGAGGACCAACAAGGTCAATCAACCAGATCCATGCCCGAATTCAGAAAACAACTCTTACTCCTTGTTCCAATATCTTCCCCGACGCACGCGTGGGTATCGTCTCGGCGACCTAGAGCCCGAGTACCGTATGGTCAGCACCTTCTAGGATCCTTCGCAGGTGACCTAGCGCTTCACTCATAGGCCGCTTCCTTGGTCCCTCATCCACCGTACCGGAAGCTCACCATTTTAATCGAACCGAGGCTGGTCTCAAGACCTCGGCCGACCTTGCTACGCGAGACGTCCTCCATTGACTCTCCGTCAGCTGTTGCAACTTTATTCTCCATGACCTCATTCACAAGACGGTCAAAATGCTTCCCTAGCATTCTTGACAAAAAACAGTCATTTAAAAACATGTCAAATAAACAGTTTCTATAACGAACTCTCGTCTTTCCACATTATTGCATTATCAATCCACTTTATTTAATTACACAACCATTTCATAAGTATTCCTATTCTCATCCAATCACATCATTTTCATCTCATCACATCTTTCCTCAATTTATCCTCATCAGATCTCATGCACTCGCATCTACCCATATCCACATCTCATCACATCACATTCATTCACATCTCATCCATTCAGACCACATCACATTCCCTCACATCTCATCCATTCAGACCACATCACATTCACTCACATCACATCTCATTCATTCACATCTATCCCGATGCACATCCCATCACATCACATTCATTCATATCCATCACATTCACATTCATTCATATCCATCACATTCATTCTCATCATCCATTCAGACCACATCACATTCACTCACATCTCATCCATTCATACCACATCATATTCACTCACATCACATCTCATTCATTCACATCTATCCCGATTCACATCCCATCCCATCACATTCATTCATATCCATCACACTCATTCTCATCACCATTATATTACATCACCGCTATCCACATCATATCTCATTCATACACATCTCATCTCATTCATCCACATCCATCCAATCGTTCACATGTATGACTACTTACATCTATCCATACATTCATATCTATCACTTCACATCTACATATATTCATGTCACATCTCATCTCTTTACATCACATCACATTCCTTCACATACACATTCACATCCATCCTTCACATTCACATTCATTATCATCACATACATTCACTCACATCCCATATCATTCATTTACATCCTGATTCACGTGACATCACATCTCATCTATTCATTCATCATCTATCTGATTCACATCTTATCTCATCACATCCATTCACCTCACATTCGCATCACATCCATTCACATCACATCCATCCATCCATTCATTCTCATCTATCTAATTCCCATCACATCTATTCATCTCATATTCTCATCACTTCTATTCACATCACATCCATCCATCCATTCATTCCCATCTATCCGATTCAAATCACATCTCATCACATCTATTCACCTCACATCTATCTGATTCAAATCACATCTCATCACATCTATTCACATCTATTCACTTCACATCTCATCACCTCTATTCACCTCACATCCATCCATTCATTCCCATCTATCTAATTCACATCTTATCTCATCACATCTATTCACCTCATATTCTCATCACTTCTATTCACATCACATCCATCCATCCATTCATTCCCATCTATCTGATTCACATCACATCTCATCACATCTATTCACTTCACATCTCATCACCTCTATTCACCTCACATCCATCCATTCATTCCCATCTATCTGATTCACATCTTATCTCATCACATCTATTCACCTCATATTCTCATCACTTCTATTCACATCACATCCATCCATCCATTCATTCCCATCTATTTGATTCACATCACATCTCATCACATCTATTCACTTCACATCTCATCACCTCTATTCACCTCACATCCATCCATTCATTCCCATCTATCTGATTCACATCGTATCTCATCACATCTATTCACCTTATATTCTCATCACTTCTATTCACATTACATCCATCCATCCATCCATCCATCCATCTATCTGATTCACATCTTATCTCATCACATCTATTCACAGAATTTAAACATAGAATTTAAGAGAATTCTAATTTTTGATATAAAGATCATTTATGCATCTATTTATGCATAAATTTAAGGAAAATAACACTTTTGAAATAAAAATAAATCCTTTATGCATCTTTCTATGCATAAATTCAATTTTATTGAGAATAACACTTTTGAAAAAAATAAATCCTTTATGCATCTTTCTATACATAAATTCAATTTTAATGAGAATAACACTTTTGAAATAAAATAAATCCTTTATGCATCTTTCTATGCATAAATTCAATTTTAATGAGAATAAAACTTTTAAAATAAAAATAAATCCTTTATTCATCTTTCTATGCATAAATTCAATTTTAATGAGAATAACACTTTTGAAAATAAAATAAATCTTTTATGCATCTTTCTATGCATACATCTGAACATTCCTCCATGGGAATTTTTAATTTTATAGATTTTTAATTTGACATTCCTTAACTTGATCCACTGGGTCAAGTGTTAACAGCAGCAATCTATCAGTACAATCCACTAATCTCATAGTGATTTGCTGAAGTCATTAACGTCATTCCAGTTATACGAACATCATCACATAGGGACTCGTCCCATTCATCCTCATTGTGGTTTTGCTCAGCTTATTACATTTCAACCAAAAATTCAGGAATCATCATTTTTCAATCAGAATCCAATTCAACTCATCAGTTCTCAACCAGAATTTAAAATCATATCAACCACATTCGAATTCATCATTTGGATAGCATTTTTGCTTATAATTTCAAGTCTTATATTTACTTGTATATACTGTCACTAAAGAGCTACAGTTATACCCTTGGTATATACGGGTAGTCACTGTCCTTGGAACTATAAGGTAAATACCATTATGTCTAGGCCTCATGCAAGTCAAGGATTCCATGCAATTGCGGTACTTCCATCTGAAGACCCAATTACTAATTTATGAATTTCAGTCTAAATAACAATTTGTATGAATTTTATCACACAATTACAACCTTTTATATCTTCTTCATAAATTTTTGACATTTTTGGCTTGTCAGTTGATCCATATTAGCCAATTTGCTCTCATACCAACTGTGAGATCCCTGTCTCCACCGCGCAACAAATTCAAGGGTGTTAGCAGCGGAAGTAGCACTTCTTGCTACGCAGGGGAGGGTCCTTCACTCGGGGCCTCGTCCATGGATATCCAGACAAGGGACTGATCCCTCGGTTTTTCCAAAACCGAACCCGAAAAAACTTCCCTCGCTCGGAAAGCACGAGCAATTCCTCCATGATAAAATTTACTCTAACGTAGTCAAAAGCCTTAACTAACTGAATCGATCTGACCGAACCCGTAAGTCCCGTAGTCAGATCAAGGAAAAGATTGTACTTGGATCATAGAGACCAACGCTTTTTTCCTCATTGAGAGGCACAGCCGTTGATTCTTTTCCATAGAACAATTTTTATCCGAGATTTATTTCATCTATCATACCATAACAGAATTGAGTCTCATTTTAGGAATCCATCAGTCCAGCCTAACCCCATCCAGTCCCCTGGGTTAGCCAACTGCCAAACCACTGTAGTGATGGGATCCAATTAAGAATTTGGTTAGGTTTTGTCCTGGGTACCACGGAAAAGAGTTCCCAAGCCCCCTAGTAGCCGGGTATTCATGCAAACTTCAAATTAGTCACACCACTTACACACCCAATATGAAATTACCTTTTTCACAGAATCGGCTGTCTTTAAACAATCATTTAATGCAATTATAGAGTCACTGATCATAATCGGGTTGAATCCTGAATTCCAATCATTCCTCATCGGTGTACCTATGGCATCATTGGCAACCAGAACGCTCACCACCTGTCCACTTAGGGGGCCTTTTCGATAGTTCCTAGCTCAAAGTAAATGACAATATATTTACATAACAAAATGGAATCTCCATTGATGATCAGCAAGATCCACCAAACGGATCCATATAAAAGAGCCATGGACTCATCCGTTGAGGACCAGCAAGGTTAATCAACCAGATCCATGCCCGAATTCAGAAAACAACTCTTACTCCTTGTTCCAATATATTTCTCGACGCACACGTGGGTATCGTCGGCGACCCAGAGCACCGTATGGTCAGCACCCTCTAGGATCCTTCGCAGGTGACCTAGCACTTCACTCATAGGCCGCTTCCTTGGTCCCTCTTCCACCATACCACCGGAAGTTCACCATTTTAATTGAACCGAGGCTAGTCAAGACCTCGGCCGACCTTGCTACGCGAGACATCCTCCATTGACTCTCCCTCAGCTGTTATAACTTTATCAGAATAGGTCTCCACGACCTCATTCACAAGACGGTCAAAATGCTTCCCCAGCATTCTTGACATAAGACAATCATTTAAAAACATGTCAAATATATAGTTTCTATAACGAACTCTCGTCTTTCCACATTATTGCATTATCAATCCACCTTATTTAATTCCACAAACATTTCATAGGTATTCCTATTCTCATCCAATCACATCATTTTCATCTCATCACATCTTTCCTCAATTTATCCTCATCAGATCTCATCCACTCGCATCTACCCATATCCACATCTCATCACATCACATTCATTCACATCTCATCCATTTAGACCACATCACATTCACTCACATCTCATCCATTCAGACCACATCGCATTCACTCACATCACATCTCATTCATTTTACTTCACATCTCATTCATTCATATCTATCCCGATTCACATCCCATCACATCACATTCATTCATATCCATCACATTCACATTCATTCATATCCATCACATTCATTCTCATCACCATTATATCACATCACTTCTATCCACGAATAAATCCTTTATGCATCTTTCTATGCATAAATTCAATTTTAATGAGAATAACACTTTTGAAATAAAAATAAATCCTTTATGCATCTTTCTATTATGCATAAATTTAATTTTAATGAGAATAACACTTTTGAAATGAAAATAAATCTTTTATGCATCTTTCTATGCATAAATTTAATTTTAATGAGAATAACACTTTTGAAATAAAAATAAATCTTTTAGAATGCACAAACGGAGGGGATTACTCTTTTAGAATAACCTAATGATAAACTTTAGTTCCACAAAATTTAATAAAATTTTGCCATAACCTCCTTTGTATGGCTGACCATTTCTCAATTCTAACATCAATTTAAAATTAATCCCAATTTGAAGTAAAGTACTCTAATCTACTCAATTTTCACTTTCTAAAGAGTAAACAATAACAAAAGTTTAAATCAATTTATTTGTTACTCATTTTAGGATAAAGAAAGGCTGAATTCTTAATGAAGAGAAGGGGGTGGCCTTTTCATCAAGGCATAACGTCCATATTCACATTAAAAAAAGCAAGAATCAAAAAACCATAGATTAGAATTTAAAAAAAGTAGAATTTTTAACTTACATGGAGTTTTTGTGAGCTTTCCTTTGGCTTGAGGAATTGAGGGTTCTACTCTTGTTTGGATCAAGAGTGGCCACCAATTCTTTGTAGAGGATTTAGTCAAAAACAATTGAATTATCAAGTGGTTTCAATGTTTTTGGCTTTGGGGAGGAGTAGAGTAACACTGCATACTTTTACAAAGGGGGAGGCTTCTATTTATAGGAAAAAATGAGCCTCTAACCAAGCAAATTGATTCTAGAATTTTCTAGATCAGTTTGGTCAATTTTTGACCATTTTTAGGTCAGTTTAACTTACTTTTTGGATCTAGTTGAAACAAGAGAGAGGAGAGATGAAAATATCTCATTATTTATGAGTTTAAATTTCCTCCACATATGTGAAATAGGTGCCTCCTTCATGAGGGAAATTCCCCACACTAAGGTGTCAAAAATGCATCATTTCCTCTAAATATCTCTTCTTTTTTAACTAATAAACCTTGTCCTTAGTCAACTCTTCATCTTATGTGAGTATTTACTCATTTTCGGGAGATTTTCTTTTATTCTTCAATTTATATCCTCCCTACATTTGGATTAATCTTATTGGTCCATAGGAACCTTAATTGGAGCATAATTCAAAAATTTTTGAAAATCTGGTCCCTTAGGCTAAGGTCCTTTTTACCTATTTTCAATTAATTCCAATTGCACATTGGAAAGTTCTTTTTGAATTTTTGTTTCAAGGGAAACCATTTTCGACACTAGGAGGATTTTTATATCCGAAAATATCTCAATTTTGAATTACCTCCCTCTAGACATTTTCTCTCTCTTGGGGCCAAAACAGGGTAAAACATGATCTTTCTTTTATTTCAGAGAGGTGAATAATTATAAGATCAGAAGGGGAGGTTCTTACACCTGCACACCTCAAAAGCTGGAGAGAGGAATCTTACAGTGTATGTGAAAGAATGGATGTGGATGAATGAGATGAGATGTGTATGAATGAGATATGATGTGGATGTGATGTAACGTGGAAGGGATGAATGAAATATGATGTGGATAGATTTGATGTGATGTAATGTGGATAGAATGTATATGATGGGATGGTAATGAGAATGAATGTGATGGACATGAATGAATGTGATGTGATGGATGTAAATGGATGTGATGTAAATGAATGGATGAGATGTAATGTGATGTGAATCGGGATGTGAATGAATGAGATGTGATGACATGTGAATCAGATAGATGTGAATGAATGAATGAGATGTAATGTGATGTGAAACGGGATGTGAATGAATGAGATGTGATGTCATGTGAATCGGGATGTAAATGAATGATATGGGATGTGAATGGATGATATGTGATGTGAATGAATGTGATGTGATGTTCTATTCTGGGAAAATCTTAACAATGTTATGCAAGAAGAAGGATTCCCACCGGTAGCTGACTTTGCAAGATGTGGCCGACAGGCGGCCAATTGGATTGCAATACAAACTGTGTACAATAGAGGGCCTGACAATGTGTTAGATGGTCTCGAGAGCATTCTTGTCTCTTTCATTGTGGGAACAGAGTCTACAAAAGCACACCAAAAAATTAGTGTTATCTCAGCATGGATAGACACATCTCGACATGTGCGAAGCATGGAGGCTTGCTCGGACACCAGAGTGTGTAGCAAAACAAGCCACCTCTATCATGGATTGGTGGAAAAAAGGTAATGTTTTGAAAGAGAATATAAAAGCTCTGAGGTGATGGTTTAATTGGTGGGAAGAAAGAATTCTCCATTGGGGAAGTCAACACGAGGTACAATGGCTTTATTTAATTCAGTTTATAGCCTTTAAATACAAGTTGTTTTTTCATAATTGTATGCTTTGTGATGTATGGTCATGCCTCTTATAGCCCATGGGAAAGATTAAAAATACCCAACACAAATCTCTCAGAGAGTGTAAATGCTAGTTGGTTAGCAGGAGAAGGATGTGCAAGAAAAATATCACTCTTTGATGCCTATGTTACAGATGTGATTAATTCCTACATGCAATGTGCAAAGTACCTAAGTTTTGAGATTGGTCGCTATATGGGAACAAGACCTAATATGGAAACATTATTACATAGAGTTTCAATGGGAAGGACTTCGACCCTACTATGGTTGTTGCCAATGTAATGCAAACGGCAGTAACAGCAGGTACACCATTGTTTGAGTAGCCTATCCTTCATGGAGACAAGGAGATAGTGCAAAGAAAGAAAAAAGGGAGTATTGCAACTAGCTCACACAAGCCTGGGTATGTGATGGAGTCAAAATAGTGCAAGCTTAGAGGAATACCAAGACAAATTTGTTTTAAAGACAAACATGTAAACATGGAACAAGATAACGTGCAGCAAATGGATGAAAAGCATAACCATCATGACCAGTCTTCAGAAAGCAACAAAGCAGAAAATATGGATGAGAAAAATATAATTGAGGAGAATGTGTACAAAACTATGTGGACAATAAGAAGAATGCATGTTCATTACAAGCGTAAAGGTTTTGGGGTGATAAATAGGCTAAAGCGTCCTTCCTACTACATAGAGAGCAGGTCCCCAGAAGAACTTGCACTTTGTTTTTGGTCAGCAAAGGAGTACAATGGAAAACAAATATTTCAGTGGATGTGGTTTTGCAATCATGATGTTCAGCACACATGGAATGTGGATAAGCAAGTTAATATTGTACCTCAATTACCTAGGATATGGCCAATTTCCAAGGGGACAAACATGTCAGCTGTTGAAGTGAAATTACTTCAAGAGGCTGGTTTTACTTTGCGTATGGCTTATCAATTCCCATTGTTTCAAAGATTTGATCCAAATCATGGAGTTTTGGGCATTGATGGAATTACCCATCCATCTAGTAAGAGGAATAAAAAGTGTCAACATGGAATATCAAAAGAGGCAGAGAAAAAGATAGCCAGAGCCTGTAAGATTCCTCTCCCAACCCCTTTTTGATGTCTAGTATCTTCCCCTGTATTCAACCCCTCTTCAGAAATATAAAGACCTTGTTTCTAACTATTTTAGCCTAGAGAGAGAAAATATTCTAGAGAAAGAATATTCAGATTTTGAATATTTTTGGATAGAAAAATATCTCTTATAATTCAGATGAGTTCCCCTGAAACAGAAATTCAAAAAGAATTTTCCAATGTGCAATTGGAATTAATTGGAAATAGGTATAAAGAACCTTAGTCTAAGGGTCTAGATTTTCAGAAATCTTTAGACTATGGTCCAATTAAGGTTCCTATGGGCCAATAGCATCAATCCATGTGTAGGGAGTAGATAAATCCAATTTGTAAAAAAGAAGATACCCAAAAATGAGTAAATGCTCACATAAGGTGAAGAGTTAAAAATGTACAAGGTTTATTAGTAAAAAACTATGAGCAATATTAAAAATATGAGATATTTTGGGAATAATGATTTTATTATGACACATATGTAAGGAAGGGGAGTCCCTTAAATGCTCACATAAGATGAAGAGTTGAAAATGTACAAGGTTTATTAGTAAAAAACTATGAGCAATATTAAAATGATTCCATTATGACACATATGTAAGGAAGGGGAGTTCTTTAAAGGATGTGCATATTTCACATAAGATGAAGAGTTGAAAATGTACAAGGTTTATTAGTAAAAAAAACTATGAGCAATATTAAAATGATTCCATTATGACACATATGTAAGGAAAGAGAGTTCTTTAAAGGAGGTGCATATTTCACATGCTTGAATGAGTTTTAAACTCATAAAAAATTGAGATATTTCATCTCTCCTCTCTCCTCATTTAAGTCTAGTTCCAAAAAGTTAGCTTAACTGACCTAAAAATGGTCAAATATTGACCAAACTGATTTAGAAAATTCTAGAATCAGTTTGTTTGGTTAGGAGCTCAATTTTTCCTATAAATAGAAGCCTCCCCCTTGTTGAAAAATATATAGTGTTTATGCATCGTTACTCTACTCCACCTAAGCCAAGAACTGTGAATTCATTTAATAATTCACTAGTTTTTGGAGCTTCCCTCTTTCTTCAATCCCCATTAGTGGCTCCATCAACATACTTAACCAATTGATTGGTTGGGGGCCTCTACCGTGAACAAAGAATCAAGCAATTTGTAAGGTAATTAGTGAATATTGATCTTTCTATAATTTCTCAATGTTTCTCTCTTCTCAACCCCTCTCAAGCTTGAGAAGTTTAATTGGTATGGTTTTTTTTAAATGCTATTGAAGTTTGAATAGTAGTGAAGAGTTACATAATGCTATTGAAGTTAATTTTCATTTATGTTTAAATTCTAATGATTTTTATGTAAATTCTCTCTCTCACTCAAGAAATGGTCATACTCATGACCCATTCTCAATCCAAATCAAGCTTTTCATAAAGCTTTTCCTTAACCCAAGATTAAGCTATGCTTGAGGCCAAATTAATGGCTTTTTTCTATGCTTTTAGTTTATGTATATTAATGATTCAATCCATTATGGATTAATAATCCAATTAGAGATTATTTTAATTATTTCCTTAATGATAAGCATTATCCCTTAGAAAAAATGAGATTTATCAGTCATAGCAGCGGAGCTATGGCAAAATTTTTATAAAAAATTATGCATAAAATAATCTCATTCAAAGCATAAAAAGAGGACTTCCTACCATATTCTAGGAATTATCATCCTAGATTAATTGAAAGAATTTCATTACAATTATGGAGAAATTAAATTTTAATATCATGCATAAAGGATAAGTTTTTATATCAAAAGTGTTATTTTTACCATTTTTATTTCATGCATAGAAGTATGCATAATGGATAAATTTTTATATCAAAAGTGTTATTTTTATCATTTTTATTTCATGCATAGAAGTATGCATAATGGATAAATTTTTATATCAAAAGTGTTATTTTTACCATTTTTATTTCATGCATAGAAGTATGCATAATGGATAAATTTTTATATCAAAAGTGTTATTTTTACCATTTTTATTTCATGCATAGAAGTATGCATAATGGATAAATTTTTATATCAAAAGTGTTATTTTTACCATTTTTATTTCATGCATAGAAGTATGCATAATGGATAAATTTTTATATCAAAAGTGTTATTTTTATCATTTTTATTTCATGCATAGAAGTATGCATAATGGATAATTTTTTATATCAAAAGTGTTATTTTTATCATTTTTAATTTTCATGCATAGAAGTATGCATAAAAGAAATTTTTTTAATATCAAAACTGTTACTTTTATCATTTTTAATTTTCATGCATAGAAGTATGCATAAAAGAAATTTTTTTATATCAAAAGTGTTACTTTTATCATTTTTAATTTTCATGCATAGAAGTATGCATAAGAGTTGATTATTTTATTATAAAAGTGTGACTTTTATCATAATTGAATTTCATGCATAGAGGTATGCATAAAAGTTGATTATTTTATTGTAAGAGTGTTACTTTTATCATATTGGATTTCATGCATATAGGTATGCATAAAAGATATTCTTTTTATACTAAAAGTGTGATTTTCCTCATAAATGGATTTTATGCTTAACTTAGATGCATAAGAGAAATTCTTTTATTCTAAAAGTGTAATTTCCTACCAAACTGAATTTATGCATAAGAAGATGCATAAAAGATTGATTTTAATTTCGAAAGTGTTAGTCTCCTTAAATGGAATTTATGTATAAATAAACGTGTAGAGAAATCTTATATCAAATATAAGAATTCTCTTTTAAAAAAAAAAGATATGAAATGTGATAAGATGTGATAAGAGGTGTATGAGATGTGATAAGAATTGATAAGATGCGTATGGAAAGTGATAGGATGTGATAAGATGTGTATGGGATGAGGTAAGAAGTGTATGTGATAGAATAGGATGTATATGGGTTGTGATAGGGCGAGAATGGACGTGATGTAAAAGATTAGATGTGAAGACATATGGGGTTACATGAATGGGAATGTGGAAATGGATGTATGTATGTGGATGTGTGGATGTGGAGATGGGAGTATGGATGTATGAATGTGAAAGTGGATGTATGAATGTGAAAATGGATGTATGCATGAAGATGTATATGCATAGATGTGAATGTGGATGTAGATGTGGATGTATAGATGTGAATGGAAATGTGGATGTGGATGTATGTATGTATGTGGATGTAGATGTGAATGTATAGATGTGAATGGGAATGTGGATGTGGATGTATATGAATGTGGATGTAGATGTGGATGTATAGATGTGAATGGGAATGTGGATGTGGATGTATGTATGTATGTGGATGTATAGATGTGAATGGAAATGTGGATGTGGATGTATGTATGTATGTGGATGTGGATGTATGTATGTATGTGGATGTGGATGTATGAATGAGGACGTGATAATGGATGTATGCATGTAGATGTGGATATATGGATGTGAATATGAGTGTGGATGTATGGATGTGGATATGGATGTGTATGTATGAATGTAGATAAGGGATGTGGATGTATAAATGAGGATGTGAAAATGGAGGTATGCATGTAGATGTGGATGTATGGATGTGAATATGGATGTGGATGTGGATGTATAAATGAGGATGTGAATGTGGATGTGAATGTGAATGTGGATGTGAATGTGGATGTATGGATGTGGATATGGATGTGTATGTATGAATGTGGATATGGGATGTGGATGTATAAATGAGGATGTGAAAATGGATGTATCCATGTAAATGTGGATGTATGAATGTGAATGTGAATTAATGTGTCGTCGATATGAGGAAATGGATGAGAATGAGTACACATTGAATGGAATGTGGAATAAGTAATGTGGACTAAGGAGGGATAATGTGGAAAGACGAGAGTTTGATTTAGAAACTGTATTTTGTGACTGTTTGTAAATGACTGTTTTATGTCAAGAATGCTGGGGAAGCATTTTGACCATCTTGTGGATTAAGGTCATGAAGACCTAACTGTTAAAGTTGCAACTGCTGACGGAGAGTCAATGGAGGACGTCTCGCGTAGCAAGGTCGACCGAGGTCTTGACCAGCCTCGGTTCGATTTAAATGGTGAGCTTCCGGTACGGTGGATGAGGGACCAAGGAAGCGGCCTATGAGTGAAGCGCTAGGTCACCTGCGAAGGATCCTAGAGGGTGCTGACCATACGGTGCTCGGGCTCTGGGTCGCCCAGGATACCCACGCGTGCGTCGAGGAAGATATTGGAACAAGGAGTAAGAGTTGTTTTGTGAAACCGGGCATGGATCTGGTTGATTGACCTTGCTGGTCTTCAATGGATGAGTCCATGGCTCTTTATATGGATCTGTTGGTTGATCTTGCTGATCTTCAACGAGAGTCCATCTTGATTTTTATAAGTGATTATATTGCCGAGTATTATGGGCTAGGAACTATTGAAAAGGCCCCTGTGTGGACAGGTGGTGAGCGTTCTAGTTGCCAATGATGTCATAGATACTCTGATGAAGGAATGATGGGAAATTATGAATCAACCGGATAAATTGGAAGATTATGATCAGTGGTACTATGGTTTCATTAAAGGATTGTTTTAAAGTTAGTTGATGCTAAGAAAAAGGCAATTTCATATTGGGTGTGTAAGTGGTGTGGCTAGTTCTATGTTTGCATGAACTTCCGGCTAGGGGGCCTTGGAACTCTTTTCCTTGGTACCCGGGACAAAACCTAACCAAATTCCAAAATTGGATCCCATCACTACAGTGGTTGGGCGGTTGGCTAACCCATGGGATCGGATGGGGTTAGGCTGGACTGATGGATCCATAAATCGAGACTCAACTTTGTTTTTACGATAGATAAAGTAAATCCCGGATAGAAATTGTTCTATGGATAGGAATCAACGGCTGTGCCTCTTGATGGGGAAAAAAGCGTTGATCCCAATGATCCAAGTGCAAGTTTCTTCCTTGATTTGACCAAGTACCGTTAAAGGTGCAGTCAGATCAGTTGATTCGTAATGATCTTGACTACGTTAGAGTAAAGAGTTATCCTGGTGGAATCGCCCATGCTTTCCGGGTAAAGGAAGTTTTTCCGGTTTCGGTTTTGGACAAACCGACGGATTAGTCTCTTGTCCGGATATCCGTGGGCGAGGCCCCGAATGTGGGACCCCTGTCCCACGCGAGAAGTGCTACTTCCGCTGCTAGTATCCCGAATTTGTTGCTCGGTGGGAACAGGGATCTTACAGAGCCCTTGAGTTGAATGCGGTACTAATAGAAGATACATGTGTTACACCAAATGAGCATGTCAAATTTCATCTTCTCACAGAAGGGTACTATGAAGTTTATATCAAAGCATAGTCTTATTTCACTTGCCCTAATTTCCAAAAGAGAGAAGAGAATAAGAAACATTTTCTGGCATGTAAACATATGTATTTCATCTATTTACGTGTTCTTGGACTACATCAACACCAACACATGAGTATGCATCAGCCAACACTACAATTACGGGATATTCATTTTATTCTCGACAACATCATCTAATGAAGCTAGCTGAATCATAGGATGCGTACGACCTCAACATCTTGAGTAGCTTTTTAATAATTGCAGTATTTTGATTCTCGTTTGTAATTTGATGGTATGTATCTCTTTTTGTTCTGGTTGCTACTTTTTAATGTAGAGGCTTCATATAGGAGATGATATCAATGTTTTTTTGCTAAAGGGCATTCAATGCAGACCTGCATTGGGATTTGATGAAATGTATCTCTCTTTGGTTCATTTTCTACTTCTAAATGTAGAGAATGGCATTTTAGCACAGCTTTCATTTTTATTGAAGGGTGTTCTGTCATGTCTAGTTGCTAATTTTTAATGTAGAGAGGGTGATTATTTTGTGAATAAAAAATATTTTTAAGTTTAATATTATGCTCAGTCTTTGAGAATATTCATGAGACAATTTTTCTCTCTCCACTAATATGCATGTTATTTTGTTCTCTCTCTACTTTTATTCTCCTAGGTACACATTCTCTCTCTATATGTTTTTCTAGTTATCTCTCTACTTGGTACACATCCTCTTTCCTTATGTTTATCACTACCACTAATAAAAGGAGGGAGATTTGTTTGCAATAACATCATGTGTGCAAAAAGCTCTATTTTTTTGTGTGTTTGTTCAAAAAGATCTAAACAAACAGCTCGAGCAAAAGGAAGAATTCATGAGACTGCAAACACAGATGCTAGAAGAAGAGGAAGCCATGTTGGCAATCAAGAAAGAAAAGAAAGAAGGTAGAATACAATCAAAAGGAAGAATTGATGACTTAAAAGAAGGATGTCAGAAGAAGAGGAAGCCATGTTGGCAATTAGGAAAGAAAGAAAGAAGGTAAAATTCACCATGTCAGAGTTCAAGAAGATAAACTCACAGAGATAAACTTGGGAGATGAAGAAGTACCAAAACTAGTTAGATTTATTCCAAAGTTTGGTTAAGATAAGGAAGAATTGATGACTATAAACAAGGATGTCTTTGCTTGAAGTTATGAAAGGCATTAACCCAAGCTTTTATTAGCACAAGATCAACTTGAAAGAGGATGTATTTCTTATTAAAAAATAGATGCTAGATGAATTTCATTTATGCCAAAGTAGGTGAAGAAGGAGATGGCTAAGCTTCTAAGGGTTGGGTAAAGTTTACCCAATAGATAAAGCAAAATGGATGTCACCCCTTGTCATTGTCCCAAAAGAAGAATGGAAAGCTTAGAGTTTGGATAGATTATAGAAAATGAAATGTAAACTATTGCTCATCCATTTCTGTTACCTTTCACGGATCCTTTGCTAGATTTAGTTGTAGGACATGAGACGTACTCTTTTCTAGATGGATTCAGTGGGTACAATCAAGTTCAAATGGCACCAAAAGACCAGGAAAAGATTTCATTCATGGAAGAATGGGGATCATTTGCACCCAAAGTGATGACATTTGGCATGAGAAATGCACTAGTAGCAACATTCCCGAGAATGGTTTAAGAAATATTTGATGAATATTTCAACAAACAATCATGAATATTGAACAACATTCATGAGAGTGTTTCTTGATGACTTCAGTGTGTTTGAAAGGAAGTCAGAACACTTGCATCAATTAATGCTATGTTTGGAGAAGCACCAAAAGGTAAGGCTTAGTATAAATTTGGCCAAGTGTGCTTAAGCTAAAAGAAATTATTCCACTATAAAATAATGCGTGGGATGATCTACTCCATCAAGAACTTTATGCATTATTAGTTAGGAAGTCCATTTAAGTTTTGTGTGGATCACAAGGCACCTTGTTGCTTCAATAATTTGCCTTCACCATCAAGCATAAACTAGGAAATAAGCACGATACGGGAAGATTTTCTACCTAAAGATTAAAGTTAGAAAAAGAACTAATGGGAGTGGAGGATGACTTCCCAAATGCTTAATTGTTTATAATGAAACTGGTATAATCAGCCAAGATGAGAGAAACTGGTATAATGAATGATGTAGTTTTTGATTGACCTAACATTTCTAGGAAGCATGGATAAGGACCATATGACAAGATTGGTCCTCAAAAGCAAGTCATTCATGATGACAGTTGGACAACTATAACATGTGCATTGATCAAATCTTGAGAAAGTGCATTCCAAATCATGAACAACAGGCTGTGTTGTTAACAGAAGCACATCGCGAGGAGTTAATGGAGGACACTTCTCTGGAGATATAACTAGAAAGAAGATATTATAGGCTAGATCATAATGGCCAATGGTGCTCAAGGATGCCCATGGAGTTTTAAAGGAGTGTGACAGATGTCAATAGTTTAAATGATTATGTAAACCTTTTTCTTTTTAGGTTTTTCTTGCTACCAAAATTAGATCCCAATTGTGGGAGGTTGAACTAAAAACAAGTCATGTCTTATTGTTTGTTTTCTCTTGTTAATGCATTTGAAATTTTGTATGCATTTAAATTTGTGGAATATTCATTTAAATTTTTGGAGTACTCATTTGAATTTGTGGAATGCTCATTTCTTTTACTCCATGACTATTGATATTTGCATAATTACCTTGGAAGCTACTTCATGGAAGGCCTGACAATGCAAACTTCTTAAGTTAACTCATTTACTTATTTATAATCATCTTGATATTTGTCTACACTAAGTTAGGGGGGATAAATCTAGGAAGATCATGTTAGAAAAAATATGACTTCAACATTTGGTAGGTCATAAGGTAAAGAAGACAAAGTTCTACCCTATATTATATCCATTGAAAAATTCTTTGAGAAATAATTCTAGATCCTCATTTAATGATTTTATTATCTACTCAAGCTCTAATAGTTCATGGGGCTGAATAGAGAGAATCTTAGTAGATTCTACATTTACCCACCATGACTATCTAACATGTGTGTTTTTACGTGCACAGGAAGTCAAGTGGTCATCATGCAAAATTATCGCCTACAACACTAGCGTTGATACGGCCTTAAATGATCTTGTGAGGATCTCCCTCTTGTGAGGATGCTTCATGCTTACAAGCTCTTTTTTCCTCTTTTCTTTGTGTAGATACTTTATGCTTTTATTTGGTTATATTTTTTCCTTGAAATCTCTCACTACATATGGTACTTGTATGTTAGTTTTACAAATAATAAGTGGTACCAGAGGTAGAGATTTTGTAAATTTCCCTTGAGTGGATGAGCACATATTAGGCTAGAATACCTGCTAAGACCTTCTCTTTGATGAAGTGATAATGGACCTCTATGTATTTGTTCCATGCATGAAACAATGTGGGTCCTTTGCCACCAACTACTAAGACCTTCTCTTTGATGAAGTGATAATGGACCTCTATGTGTTTGGTCCATGCATGAAACACTGGGTTCCTTGCCACCAACTGTATGATGCTACTAGGATGTCACAATAGATGACAACCTGCCTATCTATATATAGCCCCAAATCTCTAAGTAGCTTACGTAACCAAGCTACCTCACGTGCATAATGGTGAGCTACATAACCATCATATGTTAATCTCCTACTTAACCTATATGGTCCTAGATCTATCCTTGGTGTGTCCTTGCAGCTTCCTTAGCCTTCCTTACACTAATAGCCGTGGATAGCCATGGACCTAGTTTTTAAGTATGGTTGCCCGAGGTGTGAAGGCTAGGACCCAAGCTAAGCGTCATTGTGTATTCTCACCATTCATTATTTTATGCTAATTTAATAGAGTGCTCTTCTTCTCTACTATCCTATGCTATTGCTTTCTTGCTTGCCTCTTGCGTGTTTGAGCTCTTATGTGCTTTTCTTGCATGTGTGTGAGAGAGTGAATATGTGTGATTGAGTGAGAGAGGATAGTCAAGCTTCCATTGGAGTGTGGTGGCGGCATTGGAGTGGAGCTTGGAGTGTGGTTGCATGGCAACATCATCTCTATTAGAGGGATCACTACATGGGATGAAGTCATCCAACTAGAGGATAATCTCAAAGTCACAACAAATGTCATCCAACTAGAGGATAATCTCATGGTCAAAGGAGCTAAAGCATCAGATTCTAAATCTATTGCCTCACGAGTCACGGGATAGAGCAATTCTACAATTAAACCCGTTGCTAAAGGCGACACTTTAGTGGAGATGAATTTCACAGATTTCATGAAAGCACTCCAGGAGGGAATGAAGGCCAATAGGGCCTCTGAAAATGTACATATGTACCCAAGGATAGAGCTTCAATGGTGCTCAATCTACCAACAAAGACTAGTGTGATGAGTGTCCAGTCCTAAGGGCACACCATAATGGTAATTATACTTTTTGTGGATGTTATGGTCATGCCGCTTCACAATATCGTGCAAATTTACAAATCCTTGCTAATGCTTCTAGGCCTCAACAGTTGGCTTTATCGGCTCCATCATAGCCACGAACCATAATGCGTGTAGCAACATCTCAACCCAATTTGGATCAAACGACACAACAACCCATTGCGAGGGGGATTTATAATGTACAAAATGTGTCGTTACCTCCACTAGTTTTGAGACCTCAACCTCCACCCCCAAGGATCACACCTCTTAATCAAGTAAGCTTCCATGAGCCTATTGATTACCAAGAAGATGAGGTTGATTACCAAGTAAGCTTCCATGAGCCTATTGATTACCAAGAAGATGAGGTTGATGTCGAAACCACCCCCCACCTCTTTGAGGACCCCACAGAGGTTTATCTTGACTATTATGTAGTGGATGGTAGAGGGGGAGTCAAGCCAGTTTACCAAGTTGTTGCAATGGGCAAGGGCCAGGACATTAATGCCACAACTATAAGAATGCCCCTTCAATGCTACCATTGTCAAGGTCCCCATTGAGTTTCAGAATGTCCTCTCAAGTTTCCTCATCTCAACCAAGTGGTGCCTTCAAACATGACACTGGATACTTGTAACCATTGTGGCAACATTGGATTAAGGACTGCCCCAACAAGATTGTAGTGATGAGCCCACTAACAGGACCCATCATCACACCCCTAAACCTGATTGGGGTAAGTAATCAAACTCAAAGGCAGATCCTTAAAAATCTAGATCACACAATGTTGAATGCTATCACTTGGCTATACAAGCCCAAAGCCAACATGTTCTCGAGCAACGATTTGTGGCCTTGGTAACAAAATCTAAGAAGAAGAAGAAAAACAGGAGAAAAAAGTCAGTCAAGAATGGGAAAATAAAGGAAACCAAAAAGACATATCTTGGGACGCCACAAGAGCCCTTCTTCATTAGGGACCTAGATGAGGACTCGGACTCCTTGGACACAAGGGCTGATTCTGAATAGGGTAGGGAAATACCCTCCAAAACCAAAAGCAAGGGGAAGGAGATCCCACAGGAACATGCAATTCCTGAAACTAGATCACACATGACAAAACTTGCTTCTTATCCTAACCCTCAGAAGGAGATTGAGAAACTCCAAGAATTTGGTGATTTAGTTACGAAAACCCAACAAGATATTGAACCAAAATTCAATCAAGTGAGAGTCTCAGATACTATACACCCTACTACCTTAATGCCTATTGAGATTCGCAAACCTCTAGATGTGCCAAGTGTCATTATGGAAGAGATTGAGGCCTCCACCTCCCATAGTTTGATTCCCCGATTGGTTTAAGGGACAACTACCATACAAAAACCCTGAGCCCATCTTGGAAATGGATTTTCCAATCTCACCGGCACGTGCTTATGGAAAGGAGATTATGAACACACCTCTAAATACCCCCAAATTATTAGACTTTATGGCCTCACAAAACCAGTGCAGCCATAACAACCCGATTGAGTGGAGATCCTAAATTGTTTGAAGCGATGAGAACTCTCCTTAATGGGGAACTCAATGTCAGATTACCATTTTATTGACATGCATAAGGCACATGCCCAATATACAATGGAGACACCTCGAGTTGTACCCAAATCAATAGTCCTAGTGGAAGAAGAAAAAACCAAATCTATGGTTAAAATTCCACTTAACAAACTAGGACAATATTTTGAAGGTGATGAGTCTAACGCACTACTATCAATTATTATGGCCAAGGGCATCACAATAATGGGAGTCCTAGATGGTGGTGCGAGAGTGAGCATAATCAACAAGAAATGCTGTGGGAGAATATGGCCATGCCATGTCTAGAAGTCTCGGACATCATTATGAAGATGGTTGATGGGACTGTCACCAAACCTATTAGGATACTATGAGATTTAAAGATCAAGGTTCTCAAACATCGGGTTAAACATATCTTGGAATTTTTTGAACAACAAGAATCATATGAAATGATCTTAGGATGCCTGTTCATGAGAGAAGCAAAGATGGTATATAACTGGTCTAAGAACCATGTCTACCTTCAATTTGATGATTCCATCATCAAGGTTGATCTTGTGATTGGTCGCGTACATCCTATTCGTAGTGGAGGACTTTTGAAAACTATTTAGACACCATCACTCATTCATCCCCATTGCAATATTGCTATACTTGTAGAGAAGAGATTAAGGCAGGAAAGGATCCAGCCCACAAGGATGCAGACAAACAAGCTATTGAGCTTGAAGATAATCTTAACTTGTAGAGAAGAGATTGAGGCAGGAAAGGATCCAGCCCACCACAAGGATGCAGACAAACAAGCTATTGAGCTTGAAGATGATCTTAACTGGATACATATGTCGATAGCTGGGGAGCTAGGGGATCTACATGGGTTACGCCTGGTGGTGAGGAGATCCCTAAGGTTGTGCCCCTATGAATGATTTGTGCTCTACCTTGTGGTACCGAGGGGATAAGTTATAGTGAACTTGAGTCCACATGGGAGGACTCAAGCTCAAGCACCAATAGTGGTGAGGGTTCTAAAACAAAGACCGAAAGCAACACCAACTCCTCAAACACCACAAGAAAAACAGAGCCCACAACATCCAAAGAAATTGCAAGGAGTAGCTCTAAATCTGATATAGATTCTCAATCTGAAGAAAGGGATGAAGTTCATCAAGACGCTAAGGAACATCTTCGAAGATGGTGGAGATGTAAACACTATGCAGTGAATCATCTCATAAAAGGTTACAAGAACGAACCACTACCGCCCAATGGCTCCAGTACATGAACATCGAACGTTTATAGACGATTGGGGAAAAGAGTCACAAAATGTCCAGTATTGTAGACCACCGCCAATTGATATAGCTAAGATAGAAGTCTTTGATAAACCAAATCCAAGTCTTTCTGCTAGAAAGAAACAAAATTGTGAACTCGCACAGAAGGAACGAGAGGCAAAGGTTGACAAAGGAAAGGAAAATGAGCCTTATTTACACCCATCACTTGAGCACTACAAGTCATACACCATAGGGGAATGTAATTTAGTGTTTGATAATGCCAAACGTAACCCCAAAAATGAAAGTAAAGGAGTCTATGATAGTCGCAAAGGTCAAGGAAGTAGACTTGGCTAAACCAGGGGAAGATCCTAAGCCTGTCTACATAGCCAAGGAATTAAATAAGGCCGAGGAGGCTAAACTTGTAGCTCTCCTCAAGGAGTATAGGGATTGCTTTGTGTGGACATACCATGATATGAAGGGAGTTCCTGTAGAAGTGGTACAACACACCATCCCCATGGTACCCAAAGTTAAACTAGTCCAGCAGCAACAACCTATCCAATGAATCCCAAATATGCAAACATTGTTAAGAAAGAGATTGATAAACTCATTGAGTGTGGATTCATCTATGAGATTGAACACTCAGAGTGGGTCTCACCCATTGTGTTTGTTCCCAACAAGAAGAATGGAAAACTTAGAGTGTGTGTTGATCTCAAGAAAGTGCATGCTACCACATGTAGGCATCACTACCCCTTGCCATATTCAGAACATGTACTCGGTCACGAGACAAGTTACAGGCAAGGAGGCTTATAGCTATTTGGATGGATAGTCAAGCTATAATCAAATTTTGATCTCACCTAAGGACCAAGCCAAAATAGTCTTTATTCACTAAGCATGGTGTATATGCTTACAAAGTTATGCCATTCAGTCTAACCAATGCACCAGCCACGTTCCAAAGACTTATGAATACTGATTTTAAGAACTTCTTAAGAAAGTTTCTTGTATTTTTTGTGCATTCATTCATATTGGAAAGAGAACCTAGCATTCCTAAGAAGGGTGTTTAAAAGGTGTAGATTTTATCGCATATCCGTAAACCCTTTTACAAATGCCGATTTTGGGTGAAACACGGAGTTATTCTTGGGCATATAGTGTCCAAAAATGGGATTTCCACTTATGAGAGCAAAATCAAGGTCATCTTGGATTTACCCTCACCAACAAACTACAAGAGATTCATGTGGGCCATGTCGGCTACTACTACCGTCAATATATTCTTTCCTATGCAGAAATAGCTCATCCTTTATACAAGCTATCGATTGTATTTATATGGACTGTGATGAGTGTCAACAAGCGAGTGAGTTTTATGGGACAATATGTGGGAGGGGGAAATCAATCAAAGTTGTTCACTGGATTTGAATCAGTGTGGCTAGGAGACCAGTGTTTGAAAGAACTTAGTTAGTCATACACACCTTCAAAGTTATCCTTTGAAACTTTTAAGCATGAAAGTAAGATAATCAATGAAGGAAAACATGGAAAGGGAGTCTTGTTTTCATAGGTCTTAGAAATATGTCCACCACCATGGATGGAGCACTTTACTAAAAAATTACTTCTTTATGAATGTCTCTCTAAAGACAATAACCACTTTAAAGTCAAGTAGTTGCTATGGATAGTTTCTAGTTCGTTTAATCAAAGAAAAGACAATGAAAAGTGATCTGAATCTTTGTACTCGAACGAAAGTGAATTGCAATAATTTGAAGCTTTGTTACCCATCTGAAATCTACCTTACTTAGAGAGATTTAGAAAGTTGAAAATGTATTAGAAGATTTAAAAGAATAACCTTGGATGATAAATTTTGATTTTAACTCATCTGAATGATGATTCTTCTTCATAGGGATTCTAGCTAGTTTGGATAAATCTCTTGGACAATTTTTTTAAAGAAACATTAGTTTTATCTTTCGTGTGCACATTAATGCCTCTAACTTCGCAATTGGATGTGTCCTAGCTACACATTGATGCTTCTAACTTTGCAAATTGGTGGATGTGTCCTAGCTACACATTGATGCCTCTGACTTCGCAATTGGATGTGTCCTAGCACAATTAGGGGAACACAAATTGGACTATCCTATTAGTTTTGCGAGTCAGCAACTAGATGAGGCTGAAATCAACCACACCACCACTAAGCGTGAAGGGTTGCAAATGGTTTATGCTGTAAAGAAATTTTGGCATTACCTTCTTGTTAACAAATTTGTTTTCATGTTAACCATCAAGACTTATTGTATCTTGTAAACAAACCATGCTCCACAGGAAGGATCACAAGGTGGTTATTGATTCTTCTAAAGTTTGATTTCATAGTAGTTGTGAGACCTGGCAAGAAACATGTCATGGCGGATCATCTATCTTGCATACCTAATGGCAAAGCACCAATTGTTGGGGTTGACAACGACGAGCTACTAGATGCTATGCTATTCAAGGTTAAGGCTATTTCAAAATCGAGTGAGAAAATCATTAACTTTTTAGCTAATGGTTTTCCAAAAGGAAAGGAACTAAGAAAAGATATAGCAAGAAGGTTGCTAAAAGAGAGTGCACCTTACCAACTTATTGCCAGAACTCTTTATAGAAGAGGTAAGGATGACATACTAAGATGCTGTCCTTGGAGGATAAATACTTATACAGCATCGAACAATCACACCAAGGGGTAGCTGGTGGACACTTTGCCAGGTGACATTATAGCAAGGAAATTACTCCAAACGGGGTATTGGTGGCCCACGCTCTTCAAAGATTGTGCACTATTTTTCAAGAGATGTGACGGCGAGTGTCAACAATGTGCAAAGCCACAGAAGAAGGATGTGATGCCACTGCATTATGTCAAAGTCAACCAACCTTTTGGAAAATGGGGCTTAGATTTCATTGGTCCTATTAGTCCTACTACACATGGCACACAAGCACGCTTCAAATTATGTAATCAAATGGGCTGAAGCAAGAGCTTCACAAAAAGTGGATGCCATGACTGCTAAGTTTCCCTATGAGAATATCATTAGACACTTTGAATGTACATTTGAGCTAGTGAGTGATCAAGGTAAGCATTTCATCAATGATTTAATCAAAAATCTCACTAACACATTCATGATTGCTCACCGTAAGTCAACACCATATTAGCCACAAGAAAATGGCTAAGAAGAGAGCACCAACAAGGTTCTTATTTCAATACTGACAAAGATTGTTAAAGCTCAATTCACTGACTAAGAGTCTAAGCTCACAGCAACTTTATGGGCCTATCACACATCATACAAAGTTGCAATTAATTGCACACCTTTTAAGATGGTGTATGGACTTGGGAGTTCATGATTCCTAGCTTAAGGGTAGCTGTAAGTAAAAATCTTGATGGTAATGAATTGGTTGGCCGGTTATTTATTTTAGAACAACTCATTGAGGAGAGACAAATTGCAGTCCAAAACATGCTGACAGAAAAGGACAGAGGAAAGAAGTGGTTTGACCAAAATCTCAAGGACAAGGAGATTGAGATAGGAGATCTTATACTTATGTAGTGAAAAGAAAAAACTTAAATATACTTGAAAGGGACCATTTAGGGTTTGTGAAGTTACTCCACAAGGTACTATACGTGTTGAGACTCTTGACGGAGTTGAAACTGTTGGTTTCCTTAATGGAAGTAAGTTTAAAAAATACAATGAACCTCTTACCGAAGAATCCTTACATGCTTCTCATGATAAGAAAGCCGCCAAGGAAAGAGCTGCTCAAAAGAAGACCCTGGCCTAAGAAGAGGCAAGGGAAAGATGAACCAAACTGCAACAATGTCGAGAAGGGAAACGTTAGACCTACTGCACAAGACTTTGTGGGAGAGGTTGAAGGGGGGGACACAGAGGAGCACATAACACCTCTACAAACATCCATTCAATTGCCTAGCCCTTATGGCAAAGTGCTTTATAATACATTACTTGATACATGGGCTAGTCACAATCTAATTTCCTTTAATGCATGGAACCAGTTGGGAAAACCCCAATGCGTTAAATACCTCCTTAAAGGTGAAAGGTATCCATGGTAGAAATACCAAGGTTCTTGGGCTATTACAAATAGAGATATACTCTGATGGCAGTAAATAACTGGCAGGAGACTTCCTGGTTATGCCTGCCAAAACATTACCTAAACCAATAATACTTGGTCGTACATGGATGAAGGTTGTAGGATGTATGATTAACTGGTCAATAGGGTATGTCTCTACCACCACCATTGATGAACAATCTACTCATAAACCCCTACCACCTCTCACTATTATCAACAAGGAGGAAGCTTCAACATCCACAAAATCTATGGAAACTCCCTCCACTTCTGCATCCAATATTCAAAAAACTCTCGATTCTTCTACCTCCACACAGCAAAGACCTGCATATCAAAATAAGGAACAGATAGGACGAGCTAAAAAGTGGCAATCCAAATATACCTTGAAATGGGTTCCCAAGATTTCTCAATCAATACCACCTTGACCAAGAAAGGAGGATCTCAACACAAGAGTCGGCACAAGAAGTCCAAGTTACAAGTTACCCCAACATGGATCCCCAAATTCTTATTAAAATCTCAAGGCTACTACGAGGGTAACCATTGTATTTGGATACCAAAACATAAAAATATACCAATAGTCTCACTGCCGCCACTTTACAAATTCTCAAATCTCCTCATCAAAGGCTTCAATAGCTCAAATGCCAACAAAGGAAAAGTTATTGAAAAAGAACCTTCACCACCAACACCCAAAGAAAATATGGATCCCAAAGAGAAACCCTATCACATGAGACATGCTGATTGATGGTGAAGCCTCTATATCACAAAAGGTTACAAAACCATTGCTGGCTATCCAAGCAACCCCATTGGTATCCCTAGAGCAACCCACTATGTAGGTGTCAACTCCATTACTCATCTATAAGGGTGAACCCATAAGATCCATCCGATCTTAAGAGAGCCCTTTGCTACCATTAAAGCTGGAAGTTGACCTACCACAATAAGTAACAAAGAGCACTCCTAGCCAGCGAGCATTGATGGAGTAAAGTTGGAAGGGATAGTTACAAAAAAACTACAATATCTTCCACGAGATCAAGGTATAATAGAAAGTAGGAAGGGGGGTCTTATGCTAATATCATTACTTTTACCCTCCACATTTTGCTCCCTGACAAAGTTCATGTCCATAATAACTTATGTTGGCAATGTAGAACTTATTTTAGGCGCTATGGGACAGGACTATCACATTCCATGGTAGGAGAGACACCATAATGACACAATCACAAGAGTGTACGTTACCCAATGGGAGGACCCCAGTAGGATAGAACTGCACAAGAACAACTTGTACAGCAATGGGAGAACTGCACAAGAACAGCTTGTAGAGCAATGGAGGAGGGTAAGAACTTATGGACTTACACCATCAGTTTTATGGCATATATGTTTCCACTTCCTTATTCCTTCTCAGGTATAGTGGGTGATTTCCTAGACAGCTTGTAGAGCAATGGGAGAACTAGAACAGCTTGTAGAGCAATGGAGGAGGGTAAGAACTTATGGACTTACACCATCAGTTTTATGGCATATATGTTTCCACTTCCTTATTCCTTCTCAGGTATAGTGGGTGATTTCCTAGACAGCTTAGCTCACAGCAGCTACTAAGCTAACTTACCTATAGTACCCATGCCATATCATAGTGAGGATGTACTCAGACCATTACCTACTAGTAGACCAAAGGATGCATATATATATATGGATCACACCCAAGTAAGGGAGAAAATCAACCTAATAACACAGAATTAGGCATGCTTACGAACTATGGTTATCTAACGATGAGCTTGCTATATGAGTATGATTTACAGGTTATTGAGGTGTAGTCATGTAGACCAGATCCATAATTACAACATGAAATGGACGTGTAACCTCGATATGGATAGGATTTTCCTCATTGCCCATGGTATTCTAATACATCCTCACCTTCTACTATTATTTCAATATTCTTATGATTCTCCATTTATTGTGAGTGCTTTCTTGCATTGTTAGGTATCTGGTCTATCAATTTTCAATCTTCCCTGAGATCGACCTTAGAGTATGCCAAAGGAGTATACCAAGTACTCCACCTTCCTTAGTGTGCCCTCTTTAGTTAGAATAGAGCCTCCTAGGTGAATCGTGAAAGTGAAACTAGTTTATTTATTTAAAAAAATACAAAATACAAAATACAAAACAAAATAAAAATACAAAATAAATCCCACAAAAGAAGATAACCATCTCCATGTGTGATCTAGGTAGGACTTTTGGCTCTTAGTGATGGTGCCTTAGGACTGTAGCCTTGATCTCAATGGGATGGGACCTTGTGGCTGCAAATCTATCAATAAAGGGTCTTTTTTTATAAGAAAAGAGGTACTTAGCGGTTCTTAGATACTCTTGTATGAGGTCTCTGAACCATTGGTTGTGTCTCTGCAGAGGGTAGTGCCCTAATTTTCTATTTTTAGAATCAAAACAAAAACTTATAATAATCGCAATTTCATTTATAAGGCTAGATAATAGCTAGAGATGGTTTCACCAAAAGATAGTGTGTCGAGACTAAGACCATAACCCAAGGCATGTCTTTTCCTCCTTCTTAGTTTAGATCAAATTTGGGCCAACCTTAATATTACCCTTGTCTTAACTAGAAAATTTGACCAGCCGTAAATATCTTTCATCAAAGCTTGATTGGTGTTTGCATTATGCTTAAATGCACCTTACTTGTGGTACCATGTTGCCTTGCAAATCTTCAAGGACCTCTGACATTTCATGCATCCAGCACCAACCTCGACCAATCTTCATCCACATATTCCAAGGACCAAATCTCCATCGAGAAGGGGGGCATGTTAACCCTCATTGGACATCCAATGTCATTGTATATTTTATGTGTGCAATCGCCGCTTTTCTATGAAAGTCACGCCATGGGATTAATTATGGAGATTGTATTCCAAGGACCAAATCTCCATCGAGAAGGGGGGCATGTTAACCCTCATTGGACACCTCTCCAATGTCATTGTATATTTTATGTGTGCAATCGCCGCTTTTCTATGAAAGTCCTGCCATGGGATTAATTATGGAGATTGTATTCTTAGATCAAGTGTTTGCACAAGCCTAGGCAGCCGTGGATAGCCATGGATCTAGTTTTTAAGTATGGTTGAACAAGGTGTGAAGGCTGGGGCCAAGATAAGGGTCACTGTCTATTCTCATTATTCATTCTTTTATGCTAATTCAATAGAGTGCTCTTCTTCTCTACTCTTCTATGCTATTGCTTTCTTTCTTGCCTCTTGCTTGTTTGAGCTCTTGTGTGCTTGCTTACATGTATGTGAGAGAGTGAGTGGGTGGAGAGAGGAGGGTCGAGCTTACATTGGAGTGCGACAGTGGCATTGGAGTGGAGCTTGGAGTGTGGCTGAGTGGCAACATTGTCTCCTATGAGAATCGGAGCACAAGCAATCAACGAGGTGAGTGACACATCTTGTTTATGCAATTGTGGGCTAAGTTATAGTAAACTAACCTCTCGATTTAAGCTGTTTTATGCTCCTGAGTGCGGTGAGGTAAAGCCCCATGACATTGGCTAGTTCCTACACTCTTTCTATGGTGCAAGGGCTTCCCAAACTTGTAACAATTTTTGAATTCTGTGTAGACTTCAATCATGGGGCTCACACGATTAATATGTTTGTGCTAGATATCTATATCAACCACAACACCTATACCTTGTGCAAACATATCAGCTTTCACCTCATGCATGCTTACATTCAAAGTAAACATTTTGCCCATAGTTTTTCCCTTTATAACCAAATGACATTTGTTGTTGAAGTTCTCAACATAGTAGCCCTCAGGGTTAATGTGTACCTATAAAATAGAAACCAAATTCTTTGTTATGTTAGGCACATGAAGTACATCAACCAACTACCTCATCTTGCAATTTCTACATAGCCAATGGCACATTCCCAATGTGAGCAATAGGATGAGACGTGTCATCCCCCGTCTCTACATAGCCTGGATTTTCCAGATTTGTGACATCTTTAAATCACTTACCACCCATGACAAGTCATGTAGTTAGAGGCTCCCAAATCCACATACCATACATCATCACCATTTGTGAATACATCTGTAGCAGTCACTAAATTCCACGTGTGTTGTAATAACAAAACAAATGCTCACATCTATCTTCAGCCTACTTTGAAGATGTATAATTGTTTGGTGCAACTTGCCACTTTTTATATCTCTCTGCTTCTTGCAACATTATGTTGTTGCAAAGTGACTTGGTTTGACATAGTTAAAGTAATCCTTTGAACCTTATCTCGATTGCTATCATTTACAATTGTATGGGCCTCTCTAGCTCCCCCTGCCTTGAGAGATTGGCCTCTTCCACCTATGTGTGTTTGCTCTGCTTTGCAAATCATTGTACTATCTTTATCTCGATTGTTTGCTATCTTTGCCAATTGCCATGGCCTCTTTGGCTCCCCCTGCCTTGAGAGACTCGCCTCTTCAACCTGCATGTGTTTGCTACTATGAATCATTGGATTGATGTTATCCATAATTTTGATTTCCAAAATGGCCCACCACCTTGGCCTCAACTATGACCTCTACCTCTACGTGAATTTAAGTGGAGAGCATGTTCTCAAGTGTTCTTTATTTGGGGAAAATATTCTTCACCCAAAGACTTCTCTTCTATGGTTAACATAGACACCAAATCCTGAAAGTTGAAAACATTCTCTCTTACACCAATAGAGGTCTTGAATGGCTTGTACTCTTTGCCAAGCCCATTCAAAAAAATTCTCACCAAGTCATCGTCTTCCAATGAGACATTAATAGATCCAAGGGATTTAACAATACCCTTAATCTTCAATGCATACTCATTGTTGGACATGTTCTTGAATGGCTGCATTCTTTGCCAAGCCCATTCAAACAAATGCTCACCAAGTCATCATCTTCCAATGAGCAATACTCATTGTTGGACATGTTCTTGAATGGCTGCATTCTTTGCCAAGCCCATTCAAACAAATGCTCACCAAGTCATCATCTTCCAATGAGCAATGCATACTCATTTTTGGACATGTTCTTCTTCTCCAATATCTATTTTGGTTGTAACTTCCTTACCTTTGTGTCTGTCCTGGAACATCTTTACCAGGTTTTGCCATGTAACTGTTGGAGTATCAGCATCTTGTATATGCCCTGTTGTAGTGTTTGTCACACTGACTAAAGAGAATACATGAATTTCCTTACACCCATGTTCTAATCTTTGAACACCTTTTTATCTTTGCTAAAGTAGCGTTCTCTTCAAGAAATTTTGAAGGCTTTTCATTGTCTCCTTCAACATTGTCTAAAATCCTTTTTCCATCAAGAAATTGGTCGTTCTAAACTTCCACACATGGAAGTTGTTCTTGTCAAGCTTCTCACTTATAATTTGATTGATATTGTCAAACATCTTTACTTGTAACAACCAGAAATCTACAAATAGATAATTTTTGTATGCAATCTACAACACGTCAGTATCTGTTACTCCTGTAGTAGTGGTACTTTTGCATAATTTGTATGTCACAATATGTGAGCAGAGTATATGTACTATTGTAACTCCTTTAGTGGTACTTTTGCACAATTTGTATGTCACAGCATGTGACCAAAGTATATGTACATACACCTATAATCACAAATACACATACAACCATTGTCTGGACACCCAAAATGCACTACTGCATTGCAATAACTAGAGTTTGGATAGAGACAGTTCCAAACCAAAACTTCCCAGAAGTGCTTAAAAACACCTTACAATGGCCAAACGGAGATCAAAACATGGCCAAAGCATAAATTTGGCCGTAAACTTTAGACACCATACAGGTACTTCTCACCATACAAGTACTTCTGCACCTATAAAGATAGCTCCTCAATCAAGGATATATACCTCCCATCAATACCCACCAAGGGGATGTCGTACCAAAATAATAAGGGAAAGAGATGATGATGCTCTTACCCATGTAGTGCTTCCTTTACCTTTGTAGCTTCCTTTACTTACCGTCTTAGGTCCTTAGCTTGAACTAGGCTCTATACCATGAAAAGATTGGGGGAGGAGATAGAGCTTGAGCTCTTGCAAGCACACATACACACACTCACAATGGATAAGACACACACAAAGATGGAAGGTTGAAAATATTCTTCTTCTTCTTGTTGTTGCTCTCAAAAGAGGTCTATAAAAGATAAGTGAAAACCAACATAAGTACTTGAGTATTATGTATAAGCGGTCCATAATTATGTGAACACACTAAAAAGGTAAGTTGGCAAGATAAGTATGTCATAACTTAATTGGACTAGGTAGGCATAGTCGAGCTATAGAATCAATGGCAAAGATCCATCGTGTTAGCTATCAAATGCACTAGTGGTGTAAAGGTGAAATGGTCACCCATGCACAGTGTCAGCTCATGTTGAGCTTCACATCTTAACAATCCCAATAGCTAAGAATGGAGCTAATCACTAGCCTAGTTCCTGTTTTGCTGACGGCGGCACCAAATATGTTCAAGTGCTCATCTTAGCCTTCCTATTATGGTCTACTTCTACTCTCTCAAGAATTTACCCATTCTAGAAACATTGAAATAGACTATAACCATTATGGGATTTTTACCTTGCTTCTAGACTAGAATCTCTTTGACCTCCAAGCATCAATAGTGGTTGCTAGCTCCAATCTCCTTAATATCCCCGGGTTGTTCACCTCCAAGAAGTTAGCTTCACTTTCGTGCAAGGACTCACCTCTCTCGCTCTTGCTCACTCTTCCTCACTCTCATGGCACATGCATCAAGAATCATACTCTACTCTCAAATTTCTCTCACACATAACAAGCAAGAGACATATGCAAGGACACACCTCTCTGACTCTTGCTTACTCTCACACAACAAGCAAGCAGCACATGCATCAAGAATCATACTCTGCTCTCAACTCTGTCTCACACACACATAGATAACACTAGAGAATAAGAGAGAAAGTAGATAAGAAAGACTCACCTGGCATAAGAGAGCAAGTACATAAGCAAGACTCAATTGGCACAAAGGGGGATTGTGTGTTTGTATTATGAGAAATTCACTTATATACAACTGGCTTATATTCACACTTCGATACCCAAACTTAACCCCAATCTACTAAGCTTGGTTATTGCTAAATTTTCTCATAATATATGCAATGTTTCATTTTGTCATTACATAGCACTTATTATGCTACTCCCATTTGTAGAAGGTGGGTGCCTTTGCTAAGCCCATAAGGAGGACATTTGTTAAGCCCAAAATGGTATTAACATCCCCCCACTGCAGATTCAAGGTTGATGATAGGACATTGAGGCCTCAAAAATGTTTTGAGGACGGAAAATTCTCAAGGCTTGAATGCCCTATCATCAAGCTTGAATGTGTAGTGATTTTTGTGTGACTATAGCTTGTATAATGTTCTTTTAAAACACGGATAGGGCATCTAGAATGACATATTAATCATATCTTCAAATGTGATGTCCATATACCCTGGTAAAGAACTTGAGATGATGATAATAATGTAAAATATGATTCTTTTCTACACTCTATTCATGTTAAATTCAAGTACCTCATCAAAATTTTCTATTGTCTCCTTTTTATGGTCTAGTAACACCATGATGAGCTTCATAAATCTGCAAGAGGCTACTATGGTTGCGACTACATACATGCAAGGACAAAACACATTGAGATGCATTATCACTTTGTGAGGGAGAGGATCAGGTGGCTGACATCTTCATAAAGGAACTTTGTATAGAGAATCTCCACAGGTTTAGGAGCTTACTTGAAGTATAATGTGTGGAGTTCAGCTCAAGGGGGAGTGTTGAGATATTGGGCTCAACTAGGGCTGTAAACATTGATGACCTACGTGGGTGATGACTTTTTTGAACTCATGCTGCTGGCATGGTTGGTGAGATTATGGTTGATATGCCACCATTGGATAACAAGCTATGTGATAGTGATATTTGGATTAGTAGAGTATGGCATGGTTATAGGGCTAACTTATATAATTGGGTTCACACTATGGACCGACCATTGTATGTTATAGTAGGAGAGTAGATTCCCATATACTATTTACTCTTATCTCTTTAATTTAAGAGTAGTTTATTCTACTCCTACTTGAACTTTGGCATTTCTATTTTCATTACTTTTATTTTTCTGGCTCTTGTACCCTATTAGGTATCCAAATCTTAGTGGTCTCATGGTAGTACCCTTGTACTATCAGCATAGCCTTTGGTACCTTAGCAGCTTTGGCTCTGTTTTGATGATTACTTTTTTGTTGTGGTTGGTCGATGTTGTCAACCTTTCTACTTTGAACGGCGGCTAAGGTAACCAAACCTATTTATCCCCTTTAATTTTGTGCCTTCAAGAGGTTCCCTAAAACCCACTGCTTTGAACAACGACAATTCCTGGAAGCTGTTGTGTTGTTACTATGATGGTCCCTTCTCGGTGCAAATCTCTTGGCTTCTTGGATCATCCTTTCAGCTTGAGAAACCCTAGATTATTTCTAGTAGGGATGAGAATTTCCCAAGACTTGGTGAGACCAAAGTGGTACCATTGTTTTTCCTTCCTTGGTTTATAATTGAATAATTCGTTCTTTCCATTGTATGGAACAATCAATTGTATAAATCCACGCTCTTCCTAATAATACCTACTGTTTCATCACACATGCAAGCATAACATATACCTTTTGGCCATAGGGTTATTGTTGACAAGGATTTATACATTTAAACAACCTTCAACCTTTACCATACTAGCATGGAAACTACGATCTCTTCCATTAGTTGGTGCCAAATCTGGTTTACCCAGAGCTTCCCATGTTTCATATAACATCAAGTTGTTACTTTCTCCTATGCCAATTAGAGCAATGCTCTTGTTGTTGTTTTTCTAGCCACATACACTTGAATATTGACCCCTCAGGTTCAATATCCAAGTCATTATCCTGCATGGATGAGAGCGTAGCCACAATATGCTTCCCATCCATTGTTTTTTGCTTTGTTTATCCTAGCCGTAGAATCTTCTTGGGTGATTTTTTTCCCTATCTTGCTCTTTTTTCTCTTCTTTATTTTTATGGATTTGAGCAAGCATGTTTTGGGTCAAGGGTCAATAATAGTTTTTAAGCTTGCTTCCATTAATGTACCCATTGCACACCATCAAGGCTCTTAACCCTCATCGTAATTTTAGTGATCCTCCTAAAGGGTCCTAATTCCCAAAGTATAAGCTTTTTGTTTGTTGCTCCCTATTTCAAATAACAACACTAGGTTTGCCTCTTTAAGTCCCTTTCTCCTTAACATTTTGGTCAAACCATTTTTTACGTCAAATCTTTTCTACCATTATCCCATGCATGGCTAATAGTCTAGTCTCTTCTAGATTTTTCAACTTAACTAGCCTCTCAACAATAGCATTTTCTATTAACCTCATTGATTGCAATTCTCAAATTGGGAACGATATATTACATGGTCATCATAGCATCAACCCCATAGGTCAACCAAAATGAGGTATAACCAGTTGATACTTTGTGATGTCCACACCTGTAAAGCTTGTGTTCCCAATTTGTTCTATTGGCATGAATGATCTTTGTTAAAACGCCACATAGGATTTTGTTCGTACTTTCTTGGCGATTTTGTTCATACTTTCTTGGCCATTGTCTTGTGATAGTAAGGTGATGGCTTCCTGTGAAGTATCATAAAGTCTTTCATGAGAGGCAATCAATCACCTTATTGACAAAATGTAACCCTTGGTCACGCACTATCTCCAAAGGGCACCCAAACCTAGAAATGACCTGCTGGTATAAGAATTTTACATTGGTACATCCAGCAGCCTTCCTGGTAGCCCTAGCTTCTACTATCCACTTGGTGTAAGAGCAACCATCGTGTAATTCAACATGTGGTGCAAGGCTTGTTGATAAGATATAACAATGCCTGGTGGATCAATAAAAATATAACTTTTTTGGCCAAAAGATAGTGTCTATAATTCTTCATCGTATAAACCATGGCCAACTCTTCTCTTTCTATAGTTACGTAGTTCACCTCAGCTTCGTTAAGTTGCCTCCTAGCAAAACAAAAGGGTAATATTCTCCCCTAGCTATTGCCAACACACACCCAATAGCAAAATTTGATGCATCAATATGCTCATGAAAGATTGTGTCCCAATTTGAGGGTCTTAAGGTAGGTGCACTTGCCATTACATTCTTTAGCTAATTATATGCTTTTGCTGACATTCCTAGACCCACTCAAAGACTACTAGTAGTCTATATAATGGCCTTACAATCTCTATATAAAATACAATAAACCTTATGTAGTACCCGATATGTCCTATAGATCTTTGCACACCCTTGAAATTAGTAGGTGAAGGTTATCCCAAAATCAATTTGGCATTGCTTTCATCCATGGAAATGCCATTTTTAGACACAATGGCCTCCATTATAACCCCATGCCTTACCCAAAACTTGCATTTCAAAGGATTTAAAGAGATTTGATATAATTGCCACCTTTGAACTACCTTTCTCAAGCATGCTAAGTGGTCTTTCCACTTGGAGTCAGCACACACATCATGACTAAAAACTTCTAACCACTTTTGTAGCTAGTCTTTGAAAGCTATGCACATAAGCCATTGAAATGTTACAAGGAAATTAGTTAGTCCAAAGAGCATAACCAGATAGGCAAACATACTTCCCACACTTGTCTTGCTCCTCATCGGGTGCGATGGATACTTGATTATAGCCAGAGAAACCGTCTAAGAAGTTGTAGGCTTTTTCACCGACAACTCTTTCCGAAACGGTTTTCGTATACGATAATGGGTAATGGTCTTTTTGCATGGCCCCATTGACTTTTTTCAAGTCCACACACACTCACAACTTTTCATGTTTCTTTGGCACAATGATAATAGTTGATACCCAATCTGTGTGCTTAATTTCATAAATAAATACTGCGTTAATAAACTTGTCAATTTCTTCTTGCACGATGGTAGAATATTTGGGATTTATATGATAAGGTCTTTGCCTTGTTGGTCTTGATCCTTCTATGATAAGGATTGTGTGTTGTTCCACCTTAGGCAACATTCCCTTCATATCCATGTACTTCCAAGAAAAGAAATCCTTGAACTCTCTTAGAATATCTACCAATGCCTTTTCCTCATCCAAAGTTAGACCCTTTTAGTGATGAACACTGCTTTGGGCTCCTCCTAGATTCAACTAGGTATACCTCCTAAACTTCAGTGGGTCTGTCATAAGAAATTCCTTCTTACCCTTCCTTAGAAGGCAAACAACTATTCATTCACCCATTGTATATGATTTATAATGTGCAGGGGCTGGTCTTACGTCCATTAAATCATCTTCTTTTACCCCGGTCCGGGCCAATATCCTCTTGGCTTCTCGCTTTGCCAATTCTCCTACATCTTCTTGATCTAGAAAGTCGCACTTCAATTTTTTTGGAGATTGGGTGCATGTCCATTGGCTTTGTAACATGTTGTTATGTTTAGCCTAATAGCACTTTCACCTTAACTATTTTCTAATGTGCTTCCCTTTTGGCGGTGATTCGCCTAACATGTTGTTATGTTTAGTCTAATAGTGTTTTTGCCTTAACTATTTTATAAGGTATTCCCTTTTGGCAATGATTAGCATATCAAATCTTATTAATAACTTTATTTTTAACACATCAACAACAATCCCAACTCTCATCGTCATGATAGAAGTTGAAGAACCTTGCTTCATTGAGTCTAAATCCATGTACTTAGTTCCCTAACCAGGAAATACATTAATCATTGACAATGTGTGCATCCTATTTTTAATAAAATGTAGAGGAGGGAGGGATGCACACATCTTGTCCTTCTCCTCGGCCTTTCTTGGCATTGATGTGGTATGATCAGTGGGGTGACATACTCATTTCCAAAGAGGTTACCCTCTAGAGTGATTTTTCCATGTTTGTCTACAGAGAACCAAAAACCGTGTGAAAACGGGTCCCAAAATGCATCCATAACGAAAATCTGACCGAAAAAAGTTAGTACAAAGTACTCCACATTTCATGGTCCTATTTCTTCTCCCACAAGGGCTTCTTGATTTGATTCAAGAAGATAAGCGACCCGAGATAAGGGATATGCAGCAGCACAGGGGCGAGCAGCATATGCTTTGATACTAAATGTTGGAAATAGGGTTGCAGGAATGCACACATAGAGGAGAAGCTCGAGAGAGCACACAATGAGATGATAGATAGATAATGAATGTGTGTTATACAAAGAGGATGAGTATACCCCAAGATGGGTGTATACTAGCACGGGGGAAAAACCTCCTTAAGAGGAAAAAAGTGTCCCAGTTGGTCCTAGTGTGTTCACACACATCACTACCAAATATGGCTACAATTAGCAGTGGTTTTACACACCCAAAAGATGAGAATAATCTCACCGACTTTGGTGCTAGGCCCACCGAGCAGACCTTTTTTTTTTCAAAAAGGTGCCCCACGTGGGAAGCGAGATGGCATGGAAGCAACTCACAACATTACCTTTATATATATTGTGGTGTTGATAATGATTTGGCATCTTTTTAGTAGGCCTATATTAATGATATCCCTTGAAATCCCACACATCCTCCTCTCTATGGTTTTGTTAGAGAAAAGGTCCCCTATGATCATAGCATGCATGTCATATCCATGATGTATACAGCTAGCAAGATAGATGCAATCACCATGAAAGCACTAGGACTGTGCATAAAAATACTCACACATCCTTTACAAGGTGAGAGTAGAGAATAGTCATCTCTATACGAGATGTGCAAGAGAAGATTATGCAAGGAAGGTAGACTATCCTAGAAGAAAGGGAAAGATACGGATTTCTCTAAGGTTAGATACTTTATAAGTAAGGTTTGTGATGTCTTAAGGTCACTTTATTGGTACCCACATATAAGCCAAATTCACCACATTAGAGAAAAATTGGACTCAAAAAGGGCCCTCTAAGAAGATGTCAAAACCCCTTCATGTGACATACTGTCGGAAAGCCCTTGAAAAGTAGATTCTAAACTTATCACCTCCGACAAATTTGGAATTGATATACTCAAGTTATACCTTCCACAGTTAAAGGTAGATTTCAACGATTGTGATATCCATGTTACATAGATTTCAACGATTTTGACATACATGTTACATAGATGTCACAATCGTTGAAATCTACCTTGTAGTGGGAAAGACATAACTTCAGCATATCAACTCTAAATCTATCGGAAATGGTAGACTTAGTATCTATTGACATGACCCTTCTTAGAGGGCCCTTTTTTAGTCCAAATTTTGCCTAATGATATACATGAGTTTTACATTACACAAACGGAGGTTTTGATTTACACAAATGCAGATTTTTAAAATCTCTACTATATGCCCATTTTATAACTAAAATATATGAGAAATCAATCCTTAAAATAAGGGCTATTTAAAATCTTAGCTAGTTTTCCTTAATTCTAGTTAGTACAAATACACTAGAATGTCATGTTTTAAGACCTGTGTGTGTGTGTGTGTGTGTGTGTGTGTGTGTGTGTGTGAGAGAGAGAGAGAGAGAGAGAGAGAGAGAGAGAGAGAGAGACTCTTAAGTCTACCCCATCATAGGAGAATATATTAAAAAGTACTTAAGGCACTTAACGGAAAAGTACTTAAAAAGTACTTAAGGCACTTAAGTACTTAAGTCTACCCCATCATAGGAGAATATATTAAAAAGTACTTAAGGCACTTAACGGAAAAGATAAAACATTACACATCCATGAATATAGGTGCTAGGAACATCATTTGTATTATCAATGGCAAATACAAATCACACTCCTCCCTAACTAAGGGGGAGCAAACTACTATTCCACTTACCTTCTTTAATCCTTTGAAGATACCAAACAAGCAAAAAGGGAATGATTCTTATGTTACCTACCACCACCAAACAACAAGGAAGACATATTAGTAGCTTGAGTCATATAATTGGGCTAGCAAGTGTCATAGTCACTCTCCACATCTCTTTACATGCTATAGATGTCCCAAATACTTTAACATTTTCAAAAAATAATCATAAGTAATAGCAGTTAATGTATCAAGGCCACGAATGAAGGGAATTATTACTTAAAAGTAATTCGTAAATGTTTTTCTTGATACTAAAGAAGACTTTAAAAATATATTTAAGGAGCATATCTATACTTTCTATCCCATGACATATACACCAAGTGAATATGGTGTTTTTGATATTCAAGCAACAAGCTTAAGTGGTGGTAGTGTGATGCAACGAAATTCATGTTAAGTTGATTTACTTGAAGACAATCCCCAGACCTGAATATATCCAAGATGAAAGGACATACATAAGAAGATAACAATAGAGTGATTATGAAAAGATGAAAGGGTGGTCTTAATTGAGACATCATTGAGGTTCAAGTTGGTACTTCCTATGAAGAACGGGAAAGCAAGCCATTCATAACCTTAGAAACTAAGCAATCAAGTGCTCACTTACTCTCTCTCACACTTTTACTCTCTCCCTCTCTAACCCTTTAACTCCCTCTCTATCTACTTCCCACTTAAGGAGGAACATGATTGGTCCTTATGATTAGCAAAGGTGTGAAGAGGTGTTTAAGCATAATTTAAAAATACCAAGGCATAAAAGAATTATACATGTGGTATTTTAAGCCATATAATTTAAAAATACCAAGGCGGTCAACTTTTTAAGCCCAAAAAAGAGCACATATCCAAAGATGTACACTATAGGATCTATGGTTAAAGAACCTTGAAAGGAATAATACTCTTATAGGTTTGAACAACCCTAGAGTCTACAAAATTATCACTCCACTAGGAAAATACAGGGTTCAAGTTGTGATAAGAGACAAAGTCTTAAGACTTGCAAGCTAGCAATGTGTGCACACACGTGTGTGTGTGTGTGTGTGTGTGTGAGAGAGAGAGAGAGAGAGCATGCATGTCGAAAACACAAATACATATTATGATTTGAACATAAGATTGGTTTATGTGAAAAATATTCAGAACTAATCCCAATAGGTAAGTTAAACCTTGAATTTACACCATCCCAACCCAGATCTGAGCTCAACACTACCAAACTGTTTAAGGCAGCAAGTAGCTATATATACCCAGTGGCTCGAAGGCAGAGGAAAACTTTGATTGCATGAGATTTCACCCCCTTCCACTCCATGACTAGACCGTGTCTACATATGTGGCTACCAAATACTTATTTGATTTTTTCTTTTGCACTTGAAAGGACACTTTGTGACTAGTAACTCTAGTGACCTATCAAACTCTCTAGATTACTCCAACATTTACATGTTATCTATATGAAAACTGATAATAATCAATTTCAAAGTAACTTTTATGGTATTTCCTCAACAGGAACTAAAACATAATTTACTGTAAACTTGAGCATGCGTTTATGCATCAAACTACATGAATGATATTGGAGTAACATTCCTCCTTAAAAGGCTCACTTTGATGCCCAGAACAAGAAAACTACCCTAGTCCACCAAGGTCTGTACTAGCACATTATGCCAAATAACATAGGTGCAGTTCGATCCTAATGCACTTCTTGCTTTGCCTTAACAACCACCCACCATATGAATGCACTTCTTGCTTTGCCTTATGTAATGGATAACCAGTATCTAAAGTGATCCTCCCTGCTTTGTGAAGGAAAAATAAACGATTTCATATAGTAGTAATGGATGGCCAGTATCTTGTGTGTGAATGCATTCATTCCAAAAATCTTCACCAACAAAAGTGACAAAAGCTGCCCTAGCACATGGCACACAACAAAGAGAGCACAAGGCAGACAACACACCTCTTAGCATTGTATAAATTGATTTGCAGCAAGCAAGTAGACAAGTGCTTGCAAATTTGATACCTTGGGGGAAGAAGCAAGCCTCAGCAAGGTCAAAACTCACGATGTAACGTGGGTAATAAGCAAAGCATGACTTGAAAAATGGAAGGAACGTGTAATTGAGTCCAGATAAACCTTGTTATTGTTACCAACTATTGCATAAGGTAAGAATGGTGATTGTTCGCTTTCTTGACCAAACATCTTGGTTGCCCCCACAACCCTAGACAAGGCAATCTTACCTGCATTATGGCAAACATTTTACCTTTGACAACCACATCCTCTTTATACGGTAACAACCATCCAGCTGAAATATTCTTAATTTTAAGCAAAGAGGAGACACACTTCCTTTACTTCAGCTAGACATGAACATCCCAGAGATTAAAAGAATCAAAGAATTCAGTTAAAAGATTACATGTTAGCAGTGAAGCTTTTTAACATCTCACGTGACCCATGACCCCTCGCATGTTGCTTGGACTTTGGAGCCCTTCTCTGCACACTGATCCTGCACCTCAGACAGAGCTGGACCAGATTTCAAAATCTCCACTACAATGCATGGTTCAGCAGAAAGCTGCATATACAATGAGACTGAAAGCAGAGGCCCACAGATTCTTCCTATCCTATGTTACCTTACCAACCCCCTGCCTTCTGCTTGACCAAAATCATCTGTCCATGGGAGCATAGTTGGTAGTGACACATGTCACAACCTAACCACCTCTGCATCTCTTCACTTCAAAACCGAAGCATGCCCACAAAAACTTCAGCTCTGAGAGAAGGGGTCGTGGGCAACGTATCCTACTCCATTTCACCACATTACTATACAGTGCAATTCTCAAGCACCCATTTGGCATAAAAACCGTAGCTTTCAAAGGATGAAAGCCCTAGGTGAGCTGATTAGCCACGAATGTTCATCTTAAGTGGTTTTGCCAGGTCTTTGCAAACCTTTTCAAGAATACGTAAAAAGTCGCTAACTATCACAAACAACCGTAGTGGCTGCGTCTCTCTCAAATTACCATGAAAGTAGGTGGTGGATTGCTTGACCTTATCGAATACCTTGCTTAAATCCTCTTTTGCCTTTACTACATCATCCTCCGCCTGAGAGCAAAACAGTTCCATGCTTGCACCAAAAGTGTCTTCGGTGGGAAAAATGCCTGACAACTGTGCTTGCACTTGAAAGCTTGTCTTTAACCTGTTCTGAATAGACAGCAACCCACTTGCCAGCTTCAACATGGATTGATTCAGTGAATCAGCATCCACCTCTGCAGCCTTCTTTACACTTCCTAGCTCAGTGCATAACCGCAAAACCACCTCCAATCCTCTACGCTTGACATCGTCCTCATTTTTTTGCCCCCCAGGCATCTTTGCGGATGGACCCACTTCACTACTTGCTTGCACAGCTTTCAGACCTTCTGACTTGATGATTTCTTCAACCACAAAATGAAGAAGGGTTGTTTTTCCATCAGCACTTTTCACATCAGATAGCTTCAACAGTGTGTCAAGTTTGAATGCTTCAGCTTCACCACGGTTGGTACCCCTGTTCATGCGGTTTCCCGTCTTTAGCACTGCTTCCAACAGTTTTAAGAAAAGGCGATTCTCTTTCACTTGAACGCATGCAGCCTGTAGTTTCAAAATTAGTCTCTCTCTCTCTCTCTCTCTCTCTCTCTCTCTCTCTCTCTCTCTCTCTCTCTCACACACACCACTTCTACACACTGGACAGTCTGCAGCTGATGGTTTGATTCACACGGCCTTCAGACCCCCCCCTTTGAGTACAGCCTGGATGCCCCTCTTTTGGATCTCTCATAGCAGGAAATCAAAGGCATTATACGCCTAGACTTGACTCTGGGAAGAAGAAGCAGGTCCACCAGCATCACCATGGCTCAGCCTATAACCAGACCACACAAGTACTTTGGCCATTGCTTGCCTCTTCTAAGCATCAGGAAACTGGCTGACAGCATGTACTCAGATGTGGGCATCATCAGGGCTGGCCGACCAGAGTATTCAGGTTTATTAGCACTTTACATGAGTCACAGACAAGCAGAATTGGCTGATAGCAGGTATTCTGACCAATCTTTTGCCAAACATGGTCATAATCATCTGGTCCCCAGTTGGGGGCAGGTCATAGTCAGTCAATCGGCAGTCTTTTGGTCAAGTATTCAGTCCATTTTGGAAGGCCCAAGGCCATGGAAGTTGTACAAACATATGCATCTTATTGTATCATAGTAATATACTGAAAATACAATTCATCTTTCTCTTCTCTCTGTTGTCTATTCATTGCTATTGCATTAGTGTTCCTAATCAGTAGGCTTAGGGCTGGATCAAGACTCATCAAGTACAGCCAGGCTTCTGCATGCAACATTTGTATCAGAGCATTCATGCTCAGCCATCTAAGCACTCAGCTGTCCCAAGAAAGGTGCACAGATCCATGGAAGAATGCAGCCACGGTAGCATTTATGAGGTGGTTTGCAGCAAGCAAAGCCAGAGGAAAGCATTCCCTGGGAGTGGTGCCCTCAAAGGAGCATACCATTGGCTCTCAGATCAGTTCCAAAGGTGGAGCATCAAGCATGATCATTCTCAACAGGAGACCATAGCTGTGTTAAGGGAAAGGGATTGCAAGCATGAAGACAAAGTGGAACAGATGGGCAGTTCTCAAACCACACTTGGAGTGGAATCAGAGGAGTGACAGGGTTTTCAGTCAAAGTATCAGAAGTCAAGCAAAGTAGTCCAAGGAGGAAGGGGACAGGTTTCCAACCCATCATCAAGTTTAGTAAGAGGGGTTGTCACATGCACACAGGAAGACCTGAGTAATCTATTATCTCATAGCTAATCCATGGTTAGGCAGCAGTCTTAGGGTAGATTTAGGGCACTTGCAGGCTCAGGCAGGCAGGGAAGAAGAAGCAGATCCACAAGCATCACCATGGCTCAGCCTATAACCAGACCACACATGAGTACTTTGGCCATCGCTTGGCTCTCATAAGCATCAGGAAACTAGCCGACAGCATGTACTCACATGTGGGCATCATCACGGCTGGCCAACCAGAGTATTGAGGTTTGGCCAACAGCATGGATTCTGGAAGACCTGTGAATATAGAGCCCTATGAAAGGCTAGGCCCAAACATGGTCATAATCGGTCCATTTTGGAAGACCAAAGGCCATGGAAGTTGTACAGATACATTCATCTTTTCGTATCATAATAATATACTGAAAATACAGTTCATCTCCTCTCTCTGTTGTTTATTCACTGCTAATGCATTAGTGTTCCTAATAAGGATAGAGTTCAGCTAGGCTTCTGCATACAACAGTTTCACTGTCTTCAGAGAGGGGTTTGGCCCCTTGTCATGTATGATGCATTACAGAGATCAGTTATGCTTGGGACTATACTTCCTAGAGCCCCGCCATCATGTACATGCAGGGAGGCGGAATACTACCCAGACGTCTGTTACTACATACTTCTTTCGCAATCATCAGCCTACCCCAAGCGATACAGCTTCCACTATTGGGCAAGTGGCCCAATAGGTCTTCCAAAGTTTCCAATATTAAGAAACCAGCGCAAGAGGTCTTCCAAGGTTTCCACTAGTAAGGAACTGGACCAATAGGTCTTCCAAACCTTCCATTATTGAGCAACCGGTCCAATAGGTTCGCCAAAGCTCCTTCTATTGACAGCCCAATAGGTTTTACAAGGCTTCCTAGAGTCTTCATAATTCATCTGGAAGCCATATGATTCTTCCAAGAACCCACATGACTCATTCACAAGACCTCCGGATGTCCAATTGCCCAAATGGCTGTTCCATGAGCGCATATGGCTGTGTTATGAGCCCACATAGATGTTCCATGAGTCCACCTGATTATTCCACATTGGCTGATTTCCACACCCAATGGCTTCCTTCCATGCCTAACGGTTGCCCAAGGAATGATACATATACCCAATAGCTCAATTTCATACCTAATGGCTGCCCATTGGTCCATACATGTGCCCAATGGCTTCCTTCCATGCCCAACGGTTGCCCACGGATTGATACATATACCCACTAGCTCAATTTCATACCCAATGGCTTGGTCCATACACATGCCCAATGGCTGCCCATCGGTTGGTTCATGTGCCTAATGGCTGTCTTCCATGCCCAATGTCTCCTTTTTTTTATCCAGTAAATAGATCCTTTTATTAGTTATATGAAGAAAACCAGGCGATAAGCTTAAGTACATGCTCAGAACCTCCAATAGAGGAAAAACACTAGTGAGGGTAGTCCCCTCCCTGGTTGGCCACTCTCAGAGGGAACCACCGCATACAACGAAGAGAGAGGGAGAGATAAAGGGAGGGACGGGGGGAGGGGGGGGTGCAAAGCCAAACCAGTGTACTGTAATGCCATGTGAGGTCACCAGCATTGTTCGAGAGAGGAAGGGGCCTTGCTACCAGATGTGTAGCTCGATCCTCCCTAAAGCTTCCCCCCACTGGCTACGGAGGGTATGAATGATATCTACCCATATGGCTCAGATGGACTCCACTAGGGGATTTGGGGATGTCGTGGTTTTTTTTTTTTTTTGGGGGGGGGGGGGGGGGTGATGAGGGTGCCCTCAATGGCATCGCTACGTTGTGCCCGGCAAATGTGCCATGCCGCAATGTTGCTGAAGATCTTCTCAACCTCTACACCCACTACACATGGATCACACCTTTGGAGCTCCCAACCAAGATGCGATTCCACAGAGATCACTTCCTCACGCTCACTGAGGATGGATTCATCCAACACGTCCCATGCCATGCGGATTGCGATTGGCCAAATACGGTTTCATTCCACCACCTCAAAGTGGAGACAGGTAGAGCTGAGCGCGTCTTCAGAGAGGAGAGGATATGGTGATTATGCCACACAAAGGTTGAGACAGAGGAGCATTACATATGCCGCTGCCTAGTATACTATGAGATCCGCGAGAGGTTTCACTATTTGTTTCATGAGAGATTTGGTCCACTCTCTAGGATCATTGACTTTCCGGACCACCGTTGCCTAGGCCTCTTCCTGCTTGAGCTCCACAGACACGGGGACACTTTCTTGAGAGAGCTTCGACCCCAATCACCCTGACCCCTCCCTCACCAGCCAACCATCACCAGTGTCTTCCGGAGCCAGGAGGTGGAGGACACCCAAACAGTGAATCTTGTGGACCCACCTCGGGCTGCTCTCGACCCACCTCGCCCAAGAGGAGTTACCTTAGACCGGGCTTCCACATTCCAACGTGCCTGCCCCCCCCCCCCCCCCCCCCCCCCCCCCCCCCCCCTTGACATCGGCCACGATCCCCTCATCAGCTCTAGATCCAAGACATGCTCCACCGCAATCGAGCTACCTTTCCACGTGATGTAGCTAAGGGAGACCTCTCGGTCATACCATGCTTGAAATTTTGGACACTCGTATACCATTTATTGGGGTCTGATGTTGTAACTCGCCCAGAAAGTGCGGGAGTGGGTGTGAATCGCTTTGACCATGAGCACAATTAAACATTTCGGCATTTAATCACAGCCATTAAACAATCCACAAAGCTGAAAATAAAAGTTGCACAATTGCCACTACATAGGGGCAAAAATGGGCCGACACCCCCCCCCGCCCCTTGGAGTATTTCATTATCCAAGGAGAAATATAACATGTACAAGCTTTGAGGACCTTACTCTCCCCATGGGAGATGCCGGATTATCCATATACAGTCATAAACCTGTCCTTCATCCAATATGGCTATCTAACATGTCCTTCCATAGGCGCACAAACATGTATAACAACCCACATGGCTCTTCCATACGCGCATAAACTTGTATGACAGCCCATATGGCACTTCCACAAGTACATAAACCTATCAACCAGCCCATGTGGCTCATTCATGAGCTCATAAACCTGTATAACAGCCTGTATGTCATATCCATGAGCGCCAAAACTTGGAAACCTGTCAAGATGGCTCATTATCATCAGTGCAACATTGTACAGTATTAGTACCCTTTAGGATGATAATTGTCGTACACCGTGACCCCATTGTAATCCTCAATCCAGGATATGTCAAGCACGAGCTATGTAGGTCATTCCTCAGCCATAGTGAGTCAGTCAGTCAGTCAAGTTCCTTAACCCACTTGGAGAGAATCATTCATGCATGTAGAGTCAGTAGAAACCTTAGGGTTTGCATTAGAAAGCACTCTGCATATTGCATATCATTCATCCATTGCATATAGACCATTGCAGAAGCCTTGAAATAGAATCTAGTATTTTTAGGATATTTATTAGTATTTATCTGGCATTTTTCCCATATTTTATGGCATTTAATATCATTATCCATGATAAACAAGTCGTGTAGCAATATATGCTACAGTCGGCCAGCATTAAATGCCAACCGACCAGCTCCTAGTTAGTATAAATAGACTTGCTTTGTACCATTCCTTGAATCATCACATAATTCTCCAACTTTTGGAGGCAACAACAACACGACCTCCACCTCCAACAACCCCCAATTACATCTTCCTCTTCTTTCAGATGGAACAACAAAGAAGAGGAGACGAGGTTCAACGGAGAGAAGAAAAAGCTGAAGCTGAAGCAAGAAAGAAACAAGAAAAAGCAAATAGACGGGACTATGAACCTCCGCCCCCTGTTTTCGCGCTTTTCCGCCTCCCCCTAGGGGTTTTTTTTGTCTTCGCCGCCTTACCGTCTTTTTTGTTTCTTTTAGCCTTCCGCCTTCCCTCTCCGTCCTTTGTGTGCAGCTCGGCTCTTGCAGGACTCTCCGCTTTCGCTCCGCCTTCGACTTAGCTTCAGACACTGATGGAGGCTCCTCCCGCCCCGCCTCAGAGGGACTCTCCCGCAGCCCCCTCACCCGCCCCTAAGGATACCCCCATCAAGCTTTCTCTTTCGCCAGAAGAGGAAGCGAGCCTCGCCGCAGAGGTGGAACACCTCCAAGCACACTCCATCTGCCGTATAGTCGGCACTCGCCCAAGCAGAGGGGAGATCCGGGATCTTCTACAGGCCCGCCTTCTTGCAGATGTGGGCAAGATCCTAGACATTCAGCTACTGGGCCGTGGTCACTACCAGATCGAGTTCGAGACCGCCCAGAGCGTGGCCAAGGTCCTAGCCATGAGTCCCCTAGACATCAGGGGTGCTCGGGCATTCTTCAGACCTTGGCGGCATGGCTTTGACCTAGCAGCGGCCGAGCAGGGAGAGCGCCTTTTCCATGTTACAGTTTGCTTCCCTGGACTCCGCCGTGAGTACCTGCCGCTCCTTTCTAGGCTAGGAGCATTGGTGGGTTCGGTGCTAGAGACTAGTCCCACAGCAGCTTCAGTCCTTTTGGTCTGCAAGGTTTGGCCCTTTGGGTGGACAGGGAGGAGTATGCATGGTCATTGCAGATGTATGGCGGCAGGCGGGATCATTGTGCCTGGTAGAGCACAGTATGTCATTCTGAGGAAAAATGATGAGCTCTTGGGCGTGCTCAACGTCTATGCGCCCAACCATGCTAGTGCCAGAGCAGAGTTCTGGACCCAAGTTACGGATGCATTGCCAGAGGCCGCACATTGGTGTGTCTGGGGAGACTTCAACATGCTTGAGGACCCGGCCAATAGGTGGGAGGCAGTCATGTTACAGTGCACGGCACGGAGCTTGCAGCTTGGGAGCGATTTTGCATGTCACTGAGGATCACTGATGCATGGCAGCATGGGGCCTTCTCCCGCTCTCAAGACAATCTTAGTTTCTCTCAGTCGAATCGCCGGCAGGGAGGGACTAATCTATCACAGATTGATCGCTTTTATGTGGGCGACTGGTTAGGGGAGCGAGGGGGCTCCGTTGGCATTCTCGCTGGCACCTCATTTTCAGACCATGCGCCAGTTATTTTGACACTTGAGGAGAGGACACGGGAGCCCAGCCTGCAGTTGAGGATCCCAGAGAGGGTACTTACAGATCCTAGTCTCGCTGAGGACATTGAGAGGATCTGGCATGACAGACAGTGCTCTGATCAGGATGCAGCAGGCCAGTGTGCTCAGGGACTCATCGAGCTTAGCTCCTTTTTGCACGCTGCAGCTTTGACACGACTGAGAGAGACTCGCGAGCGGGAGCATCGGCTGAGACGCAGCCTTGCTTCGCTTCAGCGCCTTCAGGAGCAGCAGCCTGCATGTGAGTGGGTAGCGTCCCAACTAAGCCAAGCACGCCAGGAGGTTAGAGAGGCAGAGGAGCAGAGACATGAGTTTTACTATCGTCGCCAGGCCTCTCAGTGGACGCAGCTTGGTGATAGAGTGACCGGGGAGTTTTTTGAGATCACTGGACCCCGCCATGCTCGAGCAGGAGTCCGTCAGCTTGGGAGGCCGGACAGATCGGTAGCTACTGAGCCCGGGGAGATCAGAGCCATTGCCAGTGGGTTCTATAGAGACCTGCTTTCAACGGAGCCAGCCCCACTAAGGCTCGGGATGCTTGCAGACAAACTGTGTGGGCCCATGTGCAGAGGAGGGTCACAGATTGTATACGTACAGTTCTGGGTGAGCCTCTTTCAAAGGTTGAGCTTGCTGAGGCCGTGAGGGTCTTGCCGCGCCATAGTTGCCCAGGGGAGGACGGATTGACGCCTGCCTTTTTTATGCGCTATTGGGACCTTTTGGGGCCAGGCCTCCGCAGGGGCTTTTAGTATGTTTTGGACACTGGGGTGATGCCACAGAGCTTTTCAGAGGGCTTGATCTTTCTTATCCCCAAGGGGGAGGGAGTATCAGATGATATTCGACATTGGAGACCTATTACGATCCTCAACACTGTCTACAAGGTCTTAGCAAAGGCCTTGAGTTTGAGGATCCAGCCCTTCCTGGGGGAGTTGATTCATGCTACCCAGACAGGATTCGTCAAGGAGCGTAGTATCCTTGACAACATTTTCACCTTCTGGGAGGCGACGGCCCGAGCTAGATTTCTTGGTGAGGACTTGGTCGTGATGCTTCTCGATTTTGAGAAGGCATACGATAGAGTCGATTGGGGCTTCTTAGAGGGCACTATGCTTCGCCTGGGCTTTGAGCCAGGTTGGATTAGAGGGGTGGCGGCTCTGTATTCCACAGCTCGTAGCCAGGTGTTGATTGCAGGAGGACGGGGGGCGAGTTTTGAGCTGACTAGATTAGTTCGACAGGGGTGTCCTCTCGCCCCGTTTCTATTTCTCTTCTTTGCTGAGGCTATGAGCATGTATTTGACGGCAGAGGAGGTTGGTTTGAGAGGACTCCAGCTCCCAGTCCGGGGGGAGGACCTGCTCGATGTTGAGTTTGCTGACGACACGGGCTTATTTTTGCATGGCCAGGAGGCCAATCTTCTTCGGGCAGAGCAGTCGCTCCAGGTTTTTAGTGCAGCTTCGGGAGCATTGATCAATTGGCGCAAGACAGTGGCCTTTTGGATCAGTAGCGCTCGCACTCCTGCATGGAGCCCAGACCCCGGTTTTAGATGGATTCCTCCTCGCACAGCAGTGCGATATTTGGGATGCCAGATTGGACTAGATTTGTCACCTGAGCAGCAGATTGCCCCGCTTCTTTTGAGCATTCGGAAGAAGCTTTTGTATTGGAGTCCAGCTCGGCTATCCTTGGCTGGGAGCGTGGTGGTGGCAAATCAAGTGCTTTTAGCGACCACGTGGTACATTACGTCTTGCTGGATCTTCTCGAGCTCTTGCATCAGCCAGGTACAGAGGCTGATAAGGAACTTTCTTTGGTCCGGGCGGGACGGTCAGCTAGCTCGGGCAAAGGTTGCTTGGGCAGTTATTACACTTCCGCTGGCCCAGGGAGGCTTAGATCCAGTCGATCCAAGTAGGGCCTTATTGGGGAAGCTTATTGTTCGGGGGCTGCTTCCAGGCGCTGAGCCTTGGAAAGAGCTTCTTTTGCAGCGGCTGCAGGCTCGAGCTCCCCCAGCAGGGGGCACTTGGGCACCAGAGATTCGATGGATCTTCATAGAGATGAGGAGGACAGGCCTCAGTAGAGGATGGGAGGACAGATTTGCTTTGAGCATCCTGAGAGCTTGGGAGCTGCTGAGACCGGGGCTCTCTCAGAGACCTCCTTCTTGTGTTGAGGAGCGGGCCAGACAGCCGCTCGTCTGGAGCCCAGCGGTTCGCACAGAGCAGGGTCATATGCTGGGTTCTCGGCCTCGTCTAGCCTGGGGACCTTTGGCGGCAGGCCCAACACGTAGCTTTGGAGACTAGCAGGCCTTTTGCAATCTCCCAGAGGAGATCCAGGTGGAGAGGCTGAGTCATTTTAGAGGGGGGTTGATTATGAGGGATGACATTCAGGAGGCACTCACAGAGGAGTGGTTCACGCCTCTCGAGCTAGTGGCCCCACGGTGGATGGGAGCCTTTACACAATTGGAGATCCTGATTGCTGTCAGAGCTTGCACTGAGGATGGCAGTTGCCTCTACTATGAGATTCACGATGAGGGCAGACTTCAGAGAGTGGAGGTGGAGTCACCTTTGGTTGCAGAGTGCACCTTTCAGAGGATACGGGTAGTGACCGCCGCTTCTCGGAAGTGGCATATTGACCCACACCCTACAGATGCGCTCCCGGATTGGCGCATATGGGCATATGCAGCGCGCCCCTTGGCCCGGCTACAGTGGGACCCTGGCGAGTACGAGTGGCATGATCCTTATGCATCCCTTGAGGCCACAGAGATCACCTTTTTCCAGTATACTGTCAGGCTGGGGCGGCATATTTTGACGGCGAGGAGGATGGTCTCTCCAGCTGCAGCGGGACACTGGCGGCTACAAGGACTCTCACAGGAGTTCCTGGAGGATTTTTGGGCCCGGCTCTGGGCTAGTCGACAGGCCCGTAGGATCTCGACTTTCCAGTGGCTGGTCGCCCACAGGGGCTTAGCAGTTGGCACCTGGCTTGTCTATAGCGGTCTTCCGGCGGCCTGCGTCCGATGCGGCCACCCTATGGAGACACTGAGACATTGCCTTTGGGATTGCCCTCAGGTGCAACAGATTTGGCTGCGGATGTTGCGTATTCTGGCCCCCCTCTCTCCAGAGGGTATGTATACGTGGGGTGCCGCTGCTTGGTCGACTTTGTCAGGGCCGGCTATGGGCTATGAGACGGAGCAGGACAGCCAGGCCATCAGATTCATTAGGAGCCAGCCTCGCCTCGTTCCTTCACCGGATTTCTCGTCCGCCAGCTGGACACAGGAGAGGGATCTACAATGGGAGCTCCTCAGCGGCCTCACCATCTGGTTCACCTGGAGGGCCCGGTGTTTCAGGGCCTTTGAGGGGAGACTGGAGCCACCAGCAAAGACTGTACGGGGGATTTGGCAGGAGTTGATCCACACCCTGCGAGGACAGTATGACCGCATCCGGGGCAACTCGGATGAGGCGATCTTGCGGCGCCAAGCCTTTCACACCACCTGGCGCAGCGGCCCCTTCTATATCCTACACGCGGGGTCCCCCCGTTGGCATTACAGGCCACCTGTTTGGCTTTTCCCCCCTCCTATTGTATGATTTAGCCCTTCAGTTCCTTGTACTGATGCTTGTACTTTTCAGCACCTAGGGAGAGTCTCCAGGGCTGCCTTGCTTTGTTCACTGCTCTGCTTTTCTTGTGAGCAGGAGAGGATCTTTTGTAGCCCTACGGGCGTTTTTATATAACTAATGAAAGGATCTTTTCTCGGGGGGGGGGGAGGCTAAGGAAGCAAAGTGTCGAATGAATCGACGATAGTACGAGCATAAACCAATAAAGCTCCTAACTTGATGCACATTCTACAGTTCTGGCCAATCCTTGATTGCTTGAATCTTTGCGGGATCCATGCGTACTCCATCCTTGGAAACAATATGCCCTAAATAGTGAATTTCTGACAAGAAGAATTCACTCTTCTTCCCATTGATGAAAAGCTTATGTTTCCTTAGCTCTTCAAAAACAATGGCAAGATGCTCTTTATGTTCAGCCTCACTCTTTGAGAAAATGATAATATCATCAAAGAAAGTTCCTGTGAACTTGCAGTGAGGTCTAAAAATTATGTTCATCATTCTATTGAAAGTGGCGGGAGCATTCGTAAGTCCAAATGACACAACCAAATACTCATATAATCCAAATGATGTTCGAAAAGCCGTCTCTTGAGGTACCACTCGAATTTGATGGTAACCACTCTTAAGATCAATGCGACTGAAACAAGCAGCTCCCTCAAGTTTATCGAGAATATCATCGATTCGGGGAATCGTAAACCTGTTCTTGATATAGTAATCTTGTTAAGGGCCCTATAATCAACACCCATCTTGTATGTCCCATCCTTTTTCTGCACGAGTAAAACTGGAGAACAATAAGATGAAGAACTTAGCCTTATCAACCCCTTCTCAAGTAAATCATTTACTTGAGTCATGATTTCCTCCTGTTGGGCAGCACTCACCCTATAAGGAGGTCGGTTAGGAGAAGAGCTCCCAGGAATTATGTCAATACAATGATCCTCTGGTCTCTCTGGAGGTAACTATCCTGGAAGTGAATCAGCAAAACAATCAGCATATTCACTTAAGAAATCAATCTTATCTTGATCTACGGGAGCTACAGCATCATGCTCAACATTATCACGTACAAAGACCAAGTAAGAACAAGCTGATTTCTTTATTGCCTTTGAAATAGATATATAGCTTACAACGGGTATGGTACTCCCAATAGTATCCGCATCAATACAAACTTCCCTACCTCTATGAGTAAACATAACTTTCTTTTCTTTGTGCAAAATCTTGGGATCCAAATAGTAATGCCAAGGCATCCCAAGTAACACATCACATCCTGTAAGTGGTGCCACAAGAAGTCTTCATGATCCAAATATCCCTGAATCTGTATGCAAAGCTTCCCAATGATGGGAGTGACCTTAACTTCCTTGCCCTCAAAGACAGCATCTGCATGAAAGTCCATGCCTAATTCCTCAGACTTTAACCCAAAAGCAGCAACCATCTGTATGGATATGAAGTTATCTATTGAGGCATTATCAAAAAGGAATAAAGTTGTTTGGTCCTTTAACTTGCCCCAAGCTTTGCATAAAATCCTACTCTTTGGTTTATGTGCAGTGTTACCCTGAACATCGGGTATAACATTCACACATGGTTTGGCATCCTGCACATTATTCTTTTTGAGATTCTGGGGACATTGAGCTTTCATGTGATCTTTGCTCCCACATGAGAAACACTTCCCCTCTCTCATGCAATCAAAGATATACTGTCTGGACAGCTTAGGATCATCCTTTTTACCCCCCGGCTTCTTTTCTGAGCCCCCTTTTGCATCCTTGGACTCATGAGACATAAACTTAGGTGGCTGTCCACCCTTTTGCTGCTCATTTCCAGCTCTGAATTTTCCCTTGTATGAGCTGAATTCTTGTCTTTTTGATGCTCCCTTGCCATGCAACTCCTCAGAAATAGTTGCTGAGTATATGAGCTCGTGTAAAGTGTTGTGGGGGTACACTGCAAGGCTCTTTTGAATGATTCGTTGCAGCCCTGACTCAAACTTTCTTTTCTTCTCGTCCTTACTAATCGTCATGAAAGGTGTGACCTTGAGAAGAATCCGCCAAAACTTTGAAACACAAGAAGAAACGGATTCGCCTTCATCCTGTGTTAGCCAATCCCATTCCTTTCGTACATCCTTCTCAAAGTGAGGAGGAAGAAACTGATCATAAAATTGCTCTTTGAAAGCACTCCATGTACGGGCAATTGTCCTATCCAAAAGCTTTGCCATCCACCAATCACTTGCAGTCTCTTTAAGATGCATACCCACATGCCTGAGTATAGATTTCTCGGTAAATTCCTCAGTGCAAAAGGCTATTTCAAATTGCCTTATGAAAGCAAGTGTCCAACTTTCCATTAAAGCTCTCGAATTTAATGTCCTTGTCCCCTGATTTGAACTCTTTGGCCTTCTTGCCGTGACGGGCATCCCGACGCTCTAATACATCATCCTCCTCGTCATGCCTACATTGGCGACGATGCCCAGATCTAGGGCTGATTTCCCGCGTAACACCCTCCACTGTGGATGGAACTTTAGGAGCAGGAGCATACCTAGAAGGTGGAGATACCACCGACAATGCATGAAGATCTTCTGCATCCCTCAAATGGGCTGAAAACCCCTCATCATTCCCACGAGCTGCATGTTGATGTACATCATCTCCTCGGAATGCATGCCCCCTCAAATCTGTTGCATGGGTTGCAAGCCCCCTCAAAACACTTGCTCGAGCTACATGCCCACTTACATCACTTGCTTGGGTTGCATGCCCTCTTACATCACTCGTGCGGTTTGCATGTCCTGCCACATCACTAGTGCGGCCTGCATGCCCTCTCACAACATCATCGGAATTCCCTTCACGGGATAGCTTGTGAGGCTACCGTGTGAAGACCCACTTGCCCTCATCATCGGAAACAACTTCACCACGGCTTTTTAGATAAGCAATAGCCAACTCTCGACGTTTGTCGATTCCCATCTGTTGGGCAATTGCATCAAAAGTGACCACATCAGCCTTGACATGAGACTTTGATTCTATGACCCTCTGTACATCAGGATCTCTTTGTCAAGCACGGAGCTCTTCAAGCTCATTCATCAAGGCATCAATATCCTGCTGATCCCCAGCCCTGGCAGATAACGGTGGATCGTTACCCGCTAAAGCCCCAACATGATCCCTGTCTCTATCTTCTTCCCGCATGCGACGAATACAGGTGATAGAGTCCTCCACATAATGATCAGACTGGCTGGCCATAATGTATCTTTCAGCTTTTCAAAAAGAAAAGAATTTTCCGTGCCCCGGAATCACTCTCTACCAGTTTCCCAAGTATGATACTGAATAGACTGCAAGGGTGCAACAGTGCCCCTACACACACAAGAGGGCCACGAAGTCTTTCCGCACGCTCACTGCGGCTTAAACCAAAGGTAACCTCTTTCGAGGCGCGACAATAAGACGAGGGCTACCTCAGAATCCCAACCTTCTCTCACGGATAATAACTCCTTACAGCTATATGCAACATCATATTAGGCACAACTCTGTAGAAAGCCAGGCTCTGATACCAATGTAAACGGAAGGGGCAGCTAAACACGGAAAATCTAATCAATCATGAAATCTGAAAATACACATATGCATACCAGATAAAACAAGATGACAAAGCTGCACAATACACCACACTAGGGGCCAGAAGATGGGCTGCCCCCCCCCCCCCCCCCCCCCCTTATGGTTAGATTACCAAAAAGGAGTCTGCTTCCAATACAACTTTGCGGGTGCCCAGGGTTCACCACTGGCTGCACCTATTTCTTCCAATACCATATGAAAACAAGAAAAACATCACAATATCTGAATTTGCTCACAATTTCAGCACAAGTGAGCATTCCCGACATCAAGCACATGCAGGACAACTATGGACAGCCCATAGCACTCCCAAATCAGCCCGAGACAACTCAACATCATCATCTTCCTCCTGTCTAGCTCATAAAGCAAGTCGACCAGCCCTCAAAGGCTGTTTTCAGCAGTCGACCAGCCCTCGGTAGCCACAAAAGAAAGCGACCAGCAGTTGTGCACAAACTTGCAAACCTCCGGTCGGAAGGAAAACTGTCTAGAAGCCCACGACCAGCTCTTCCTCCCTGTTTTTAACCTCTGTCCAGCCTCTATTCAAGCTGTAAATCCACCGGCCATCAGTGGAGAACATGCAGAAGGAGTCGGCCAGCTTCTCCCATGCATCCGGTGAACTTCAGTCGCGATGGATGGCTGTAGAAACTTGCCAACGGGCTGAAAACCAGCCGACCAGCCCTCATGCACTCTTGAAAAGCATGCGCCCCACTCCATTATGGAGTTTTTTGTCAATAATAGAGGCTTCCCCGCTGAAATTAGCCCACACGTATGCTTTTTTTGTCCAGAAAGGGGCGCCTACACGAAGGGAGTCCAAATAATGTCCAGTGCCCGGTCTTTGGCCGCCACATGTATTAAATAAGTCCTGCTCAATGTGTACTCACTTATAAGTTGTCAGGTCACTTATAAGTGAGTGTGAACCTGCATCCATAATTATTAACATGTGAACTCATAAAGCTGTAATTTTTTGGAAATACTTACCACCTGCAAAACACATGTAGACTACCTGTCAGTCCCAAACAGGTGTGCACATACACGTCCACAGGGTGCCCAGGCGTCCCCGGCCCCATGGACAACACAGGCAGAAATCTCAAGCATTGTCCAGGCAAACAAGACAAGTCATCCAAAGATAAAATCAAAGTCATGCACACACATGAGTGCAATTATATTGGAAGAAACACCCATATGCTCAGTTGTATCCGATAAAATGTCCAGGGCTCATGATCCTTCCGGAACCTTCCCAGCACATAAATACACAAGATCTCCAAGATAGCTAGTCCCAGAGACTTTCATCATGTCAGGCTCCATGGCCATACATCTACACCATGTCACGCCCCACAAGCCAAACATGTACTATCACGTCAGGCTACACCAGCCATACATGTACTGTCATGTCAAGCTCCATATGCCACACAGACACACCATGTCAAGCTACACCAGCCATACATGTATGTCATGTCAGGCTCCACATGCCACACATGAACAGTAGAAAAATAGAAGCTATAAGGAATTTTGTGACACTTCTCCCTCTCTCTCTCTCTCTCTATTTTTCTACATATCTATATTCAGTTTTGTGCGTTAATTTTTGTCGCGACAAGTGTGCTGTTTTGCTGAGCATTGAAGTTACCGATCTCCCCCGAAGCTTCCGCATGTTACACCCCCTCTACAAGTCATAACATGCAAATGTCTGAAGAACAAAAGTTGATGATGCAACCATGGACATCCCAGTACTGCAGATACCAGATACACCGTGAAAGATGCACCTCCCAACCTATCTCCTCAAAACATAATGCCACCCTGAACAACAAAGAAATCTGCTTGGCTCTGAATTCCCACACCAATGTGTGGTGAACTCCAAGTATAGAATAAAGAGCTGACGGACATACCACGCCCATAATCTCCCAACAGCGGACTATGAACACATCACGTCTCAAAACCTCGGACAATGAACTTGGAACACATCCAGTCCATAATCTCTCCTACACCAAGGAATGAATTCGAAATGTATTCAATCCACAGCTACCAAAGCTGACCTTGCCTGCCATATATTTTTGTTTTAATATATACCAATATTAGGAGCTGCTGACTTCCCCCTCTCCCGGCCACAAGCCTCCTCTATATGGATGCACATGGGAGGAACCCTATCCTTATGACTAGAGAAGCACACCGTCCAAGCCCTCCTGAGCGAAGAGGGCCTTGGGAGCATTGGAAGTAGAAGAATTGGAGTCAATTTCCTGTTATTTGTCCTTGACCTTTGCTTTGTCCTTCTTCTTGGAAAAACAATCCTTTGCCAAGTGACCTTTCTTCCCACAAGAGTAGCACTGGCTCCGAACTTTCTTCTGCACACTGAAGGAAGTGCCTGATCTTGACCATTAAGAGACACCCTAACCTTATCCTATGAGACGAGGACGAACCAAACTCGCAAATTCAGCAATGAGCATAGCTAGTTCCGTCGACCTTGTCCTCCTTGTTACTACAAGGGGGACCCATATCCACGGCAAAAGAACTCTGCCGCCGCAAGAACACCAAAGTACCACCTCAAATCTCAACACTCCAAGACTTCTCTCTAGCACTTTCAAACACAATCAACCACCAGAACCGATCAGTCCCCTCTGAAAAACTGAGGTAGATAGGGGCTGGACAGCAACACAAACAAGCCCAATAGAACTCATCGGGAACACCCAACCAAAAGGTAGGGAAGCTGAGGAAGAGGGAGGACTGTCAAAGCCACTTGTTGGGCAGCACCACACGAGAACAAAACCAACCTCCACTGCTGTTTTTGCAGAAAATACAGCCCACTCAACACCAGCCACTACAGAAAACACTTAAAGCAGTAGCAAGGTGGTTCCAAACGTAGTGAACGTTTAGTACGTTTGGAAAACGTGCTGGAAAGATTCCAAACGTAGTGAACGCTGCCCCCGATATATATATACATACAAAATTTATAGTTTACTTATAAAATTTTGAAATATGAAGTTTGAAGATTTATCAATGAACATTAAAGCACTTACTAATACTATACAACCTTTAGTTTCAATTTTGCGGGACGGAGAGAGAGAGAAACTTGAGCGTGTGCGGGAGCGAGAGAGAGAGAACGAAAGAAAGAAAGAAAGAAAGATATTATTAACGTCTTCCAAAAGACCGAACTCGGCCTATGAGACAAATCACTGTACCTGTGTGGGGTATCCTCTGTCATCCCAACAAAATGAAAAAGTACTGAACTAAAAAGCTGAATCTGGGTGTGCAATAAGTACAATGAGTGGGGGAGGGGACGGAGATCTACTACTAGGAGAATGCAAAGCTATATGCATGGAGTATACAATCATGATATGCAACCTAGCTAGCTCCATCCTGTACCATACTGGGGGTATAAAATGGTATACATCAATAAAGGGGGTGTCCACAACTCCCTGAAGAGCATGCCTGGGTCTGCTCTGAAGCGAGCCAGTCGCTCCGCACCCTCTCTGTGAAACTGAGCTCTGATCTCTGTCATCTCTCTCTGGTATAGGCATGGTGTCCGAAAGCCAGGTGTCCTTTCTCTCCTGCGGGCTCTGAGTGTCTCTGCTCTCTAAAGCAGTAATTCCCTGCTGTGTAGGGGCTAGGAGTGGGGTGGATCTCTGAAAAAATGTAGTAATCTGTGTCTGTCGTCCCCCCTCTGGAGCTGTTTGAGCCTGTAATGATGTCTCTCTGTGACGCTGTATGTCTAGAATGAATCTCCCTAGTATGCGTTGGTCTGCTATCTCAAAGATCTGGCGTAGGGACTGTGGCTCTCTGAATAAAATGGGATCTCTCTCTCTCTCATGGCTGTATATGCTCTGCATCTGCATACATAATGCTCCTCACTCTCCACCTCCTCTCTGCACAATCTGCATACCCTCTCCTCTCGGGGGATCCGTGCAGCTCTGCCAGTCACGATCTCCAATCGATGTGATGAGACTCTAAGCTAACCAATAGCTACTCGGGAGCCGTGTGGTAAAAAGCCCTCCATGTATCTAGGCCTCTCTATAAATCCATCATCAGTGATACTCATGAAGTGATCTCTGTAGTATAGCATCTTCGGTGGAAGAGGCTGTGTAGGCGATATCCATGTCTCTCGTGTATAGAGCTGCCATAGGTCCTGTCTCAGAACTCTGTTCCTCTCACTATGAGAGAGACGGATATGTGGTGCATCCCTGTCATACTGGAATGGTGGTAGATGATCCATGTCTAGGCCATGCTGTGAGAACCAATGTGTGACATGTGCATACCATGATCCTCTGAAACGGCCTCTGATAGAAAACCAGAGTGCGGTAGGAGCAATCACCCGTCCACTTGTAGTCTAGATGATAAACAAAACACAGATTGGGACTAGGATGCCCAAATCTGAATACACAACGACACCTGTTGGCCCCAAAGCTTGGCGCCCCTTGCGGTATTTCTTTATTCCATTAAAATAATATGTATGGCTGAGTACAAAACAAAAACCAGCCAAGAGTTTACACCTGTAGTCCAATCTGACTGCCCACAAATCCTTCTCAGCACAGAGGATCTATGCACACAGATCTGTGTCCTCAAGCAACACACTGTGCCTCCCTCTGATCAGCCAAGTTCACAAAGCAGGCCAGCCATGGGCATACATCTGGCATAACTCATAAGCATGATACATCTTCTCAGCTCAACATATACATGTGCTGTTCAATCCCTGTCTTAATCCCTTGTCAATCTGCTATACTCCTCCTCTCACAAGGAGCCAGATAACACATACCTGTAGCAGACATCAAGCAATAGAAAGAGAGATGGATGAACAGAGTCAAGGCTTACCAAGTTCAGCTCGTGAAACAACTCTAGAGGAAGCAACAGCACCAATCTGTGCCTGCAGGCACTTGAACCCACAATCCTGCTTCACACGTGTGCTTGCACTTGCCTGTATCTTCCTCCTGATGCTCACTCCTATGCTGTCCTTGAAAGTACAGATCTGAAAATCAGCACTGTACTTGATTGTACCGCCTCGGGATGCGTGCCAGGCGTTGTACTTGCAAAAACAGCCTGCTGTCCACTTCTGTACCAGCTTGAATCAGAGTACACAGGCCTGTCCAGCACCTGTCTACACCACCTGCAGCACTTGTACCTTCTGTACCAGGCTGCCCGTACACTGTACGGCAGCCGTACCAGGTGTACCTGCTGAAAAACCAACTGTGCAGCCTGCACAGGCCTTCTGCGCAGCCCAACAGTAGCTGTCCTGTGCGCCGCCAGCAGTAGAGGAGAAAGAGAGAGAGAGAGAGAGAGTCCAGCACTGGCCGTACAGTGCTGTACGGCTGGTTTCTTCAGAAAAACAGCAACAGTCTGCAGCAAAACAGCCGCCTTCACCTCCTCTTCAGCTTTCCCACGATGGAACTCAAGCGCATGAAGGAAGGCTCCACTTTTGCTACACGACTCCCCAAAAAGAGAGGAGAGAGAGTGTAGAGAGAGAAAACCTCCTTCCCAAGTTAATCCCTAGGGCCCCAACTTAATAAGTTCCCTAGGGCCACTAAGGCCTAGGGGCAACTTTTATAAACATTAAAAGTTAATGTTTTAATGTTCCCCCTTCACACCTAGGGTTGTCCACACATCTTTAAACACTGTCCGGGCACCCCCCATGTGAATCATAAAATATTCTGACCCTGCAACCACCATGCCCACACTTGTCCTGCTCCATTTTCACAGGGCCATGACATACCCCCCTCTTGAAAGATGGCAAGCGTCCTCGATTGCATTCTGGTGATGCATCAAAATATTCAAAGTGAAATATACAATATGGCAAGATCAGCGTCCCAATCTCTCTGAGCCACACACATGTATCATCATTCACTGCAAAGCAATGGCATAGTAATAGTTCAAGTTGTATACCACTGTGAACCATACATAACCACAAAAATCTCCATGTGACTAGTACACATATATCATAGAAGTCCCATAAACAGATGTACTGTCAGCCTCAGTACCTTCGGATGAGATAAAATCTGCACCAAGCGACCTCTAGATGTCATCTGAGCCTGTCTGTATCAAGGGAGTGGAGGTGCTACCCCCCTCTTGAGCATCAGGTAATGCTCCAGACCCATGCTCTGCTGAACCTGAATGAGCCACAATAAGAGTCGGCTCTAACTCAAAGGCATCGAGATAAAGCTGCAAAACCTGAGGTGAATCTGTTAAGTCACCTTCCTCCATCCACTTCGCATCCATCGGTGAATAGTTCTTGAACTTCACAAGATAGCGACGGGAAACTTTACCTCGTACCTTCCTTTCTTTATGTGCCAGTATCTGCTCTGGAATCAGAACCTCATCAAGTTCCTCAACTTCCGGCTGAGCCTCCTCTGATACATCCACAGGCACATCCCCACGGAAAGGTCTAAGAAGACTCACGTGAAAAGCATTGTGAATCCTCCAGTGATCTGGTAACTTCAATCGATAGGTTACCTCACCAATCTTTTCCAAAACCTGAAAAGGCCCATAATATCGCATGCTCAACTTAGGGAATAAGCGCTCTTTATCCTTCATCTTCTTGAGTCTAGCCTTTTCAAAGCGCAAAAGAACCCAATCACCCAATGCAAACTGTAAATCACGTCTGTGACGGTCTGCGGCTTTCTTTTGCTTCTGCTGAGTTTTCTGGAGGGCCAACTTAACTCTCCGATAAGCTTCATCCAAGCTCTCCACATACTGATCAGCCTCAAAGATCTTATCCTTTGTATGCAAAATGGGTGGAACCTTCTTCCCTCCTTCTACAATCTCAAAAGGCGCCTTGCCTGTCGAGCTATGTACAGTGTTGTTATATGCAAACTCCACCAAAGGAAGATACTTTTCCCATTGTTGCTTGTGCTCTGACACATAACACTTAAGAAGATCCAACACTGTAGAGTTAGCCTCTTCTGACTGACCATCTGTCTGTGGATGAAATGACGATGAAAACTTGAGAGTTGTACCCATGTTGTCAAACAACCCTCTCCAAAACAAACTCGTCATCCGTGGATCACGGTCACTAATGATAGACGTAGGCAAGCCATGATACTTGAAGATGTTCGCCATGAACAACTTCACCATATGATCCACTTTAATTGTCTTCCGCACGGGAATGAAATGAGCCTGCTTACTGAACCTGCATATGATAGTCCAGATACCATCATTTCCCGTTTGTGTCCGTGGAAGATCAAATACAAAATCCATGGCAATGCTTTCCCAAGGTCTATCCGGAATAGGTAAAGGCTGTAATAACCCTGGTGTCTTCTGACGGTCAAACTTTACCTTCTGACATACGATGCATTGCCTCACAAAGGCATCAACATCTCTTCTCAAGGTTGGCCAATAAAAGAAAGTCTCCACTGCTTTGACCGTGGCGTCAATACCTCTATGACCTGCATACGGTGGAGCATGACTTTCAATCATAACCTTGAGTCGCAATGGCCTGGTAACACACAGTCTGCCATGCATCAATAAAAACCCATCTCTGAGAGTGTAATGCTCATGCCGCTGACCCTCAGACATCTGATCATACAACCTTTCAAAATCCTCATCATGGGCATACTGCTCTTTCATTTCATCAAGCTCATGATGATAAGCAAGTGAAACAGCAGAAACCTGTGGCTTGCGTGACAAAGCATCTGCCACTACATTCTTTTTGCCTTCCACATGCACAATCTGGAAGTGAAACATTGACAAAAAGTTTGCCCAACGCATATGCTTCTCTGAAAGCTTAGTCTGCGTGAGGAAATATCGCAAGGTCTGATGATCTGTCTGTACAGTGAAATCAGCCCCAAGCAAGTAGTGTTTCCATGTAGAAAGAGCATGAATTACAGCCAACATCTCTTTCTCATACACCTGCAAATGCTTCTCGGCATCTTGCAAAACTCTACTCTCATAGGCTATCACATGTCCCTCTTGCATGAGAACTGCACCAATGCTACTTCCACATGCATCACACTGGACAACAAAAGCCTTTCGGAGGTCCGGTAACACCAATACTGGGTCCGAAGTAAGCTTTTCTTTGAGCTTTTTGAATGCTGTAATTTCCCGATCAGCCCATCTAAACGGAGTTGCTTTCTTCGTCAAAGCATGAAGAGGCGAAGCAATTTCAGCAAAGTGCCGTATGTAACGCCTGTAATAGGAACACAATCCTAGAAAGCTGCGTACATCATGCACAGTCCTCAAAGCTGGCCAATTAAGTATTGCTTCCACCTTTGCTGGATCCATACGGACTCCATGACCAGACACTATATGCCCCAAGAAATGTATATCCTGCAAGAAAAACTCACTCTTCTTGCCATTAACCACCAATCTATGGTTTCTGAGTTCTGCAAACACAATGGCCAAATGCCTTCTATGCTCTTCCTCAGTTTGTGAATGCACAATCATATCATCAAAGAATGTGCCCACAAACTCTCTATGAGGCCTGAAAATCCTGTCCATCATTCTGTTAAATGTGGCAGGCGCATTCGTTAAACCAAAGGGCATAACCAAGAACTCATACAACCCAAACGTGGTTCGGAATGCTGTCTTATGCACATCCTCGGGTCTAATGCGTATCTGATGATACCCGCTTTTCAAGTCAATACGACTAAAAACTGTGGAGCCCTGTAAGCGGTCCAAGATGTCATCGATCCTCGGTATGGGGAATCGATTCTTGATGGTATTCTTATTCAGCGCCCTGTAATCTATACACATGCGCCAAGAACCATCCTTCTTCTGCACTAAGAGCACAGGTGAGCAAAAGGGTGATGAGCTAGGCTGAATCAATCCCTTATTCAATAGCTCCTGCACCTGACTCATAATCTCTTCTTGTTGGGCTGCACTAACACGATACGGCGGTCTATTCGGTGGAGTACTACCAGGAATCAGATCTATGGCATGATCTTCTGGCCTCTCAGGAGGTAATTCTCCTGGCAATGACTCGGAAAAACAGTCTTGAAACTCACTTAAGAAATCAGCCCTGTCCTTATCTAACATTGACAAATTAGACTTAGACTCATCATCCTGTGCATCCTTTACATAAATCAAGTACGCAGAAAGATGCTTTTTCATTACTGATGAAATCGCCGAAGCGGATACAATAGGAACAGATTCCCCTTTGAGTTTTACATCCAATACATGCTCTTTCCCTCTATGAGTCAGAGTAATTTTCCTATTGTAAGTATCCACCACCGCATGTACCCTGTGGCACCATGGCATCCCCAACAAAACATCACAGCCATCCAAAGGCATGATGAAGAACTCCTCGCTGTCCACATAACCCTGCAAATGAAGCCGAAGCTTCCCAATAATAGGAGTAACGGGTTCTGCATACCCTGGACAAGCCATATTTGCCTCATGTAACGGCCCCATCTCCTCTGCGCGAATCCCCAATCGGCTAGCCAAATCTGGTGAAATGAAGTTGGCTCTAGCACCTGTGTCAAAGAAGATCAAAGCATTCTGATCTCTCACTTTGCCCCATGCCCTGCACAACTCTGTAGCTTCACCACTTAGCTGCTCACCCACAAGATCAGGAACTAAGCCTGCAGAAGGCTTTTGTTTCTTTGGCTTGGGCTCTCCTTTATTGTCAGGGTCCTTCTTGGACGTTCTTTTGGGACAATTGAATGACATATGCCCCTCTTCAGTACAGTAAAAGCACTTTTGAGCATCTCTCAAAGCCTGTCTTTCCTCAGAAGTCCTTTTGGGCATTGGCAACTTCTTATACTTTGTCTCTGAAGACCCTTTAGTATCACGAGAAGCATGCCCAAATTTTTCAGCTTTCTTGCCCAATTTCTTACTGCCTTTAAACCCAGATGAACCACCTGTGAGTAACGCATTAGCTGTCATAGCATTTTCAATCATCTGTGACATGTTCGTTACTCTTGTCTTTATACAGTAATCTCGTACCTCCTTGGGCAGCCCACAACAATACTTCTCTACCTGCTCAGATAATGGCACGGCACGATAAGAAGTCACTGGGAGTAGAGCTTCCCAAAACTTCTTGTTATAATCCTCCAAACTATCACACTTTGAAGCATCCAGCTTGTGCCATGCTGTCATAACATCCACCTCAAATGTAGATGTGAGCCATACGGAAGAGAAAACCTGTTTGAATTGAACCCATGTGGTGGGTGCTATGCCCTGCAAAAGAAGAGTAGACCACCACTGCAAAGCATTACCCTTGAGAAAAGTGGCAGCTTTCCTCACCTTTGAGGACTCTGTGTAATTCCCACCAGAAAAAGCAGCATCAAACTGCTGTAAAAAGGTAAGTGCCTTCAATTTATCCTTGGCCCCACTAAAAGTGTCAAACTTCACTGCAGCTCCCCCTTCCTTGTAATCCTTCGCCTTGCCCATAGGCGTTAGATTATCATATGGAAGTGGTTTCGTAAGATTGCTGCCCCCAACATTCATACCCATCATTGGGTCAACATTTCCCATTCCAACACCAGGCATACCATACATCCCAGCCATGTTTCCATACATTCCACTATGCATACCTGGCTGCATGCCACCAAACATATTGCCTTGCATCCCAGGTTGCATGCTTCCAAACACATTTCCTTGCATACCGGACTGCATACCACCATACATATTCCCTTGCATGCCAGGCTGAAAATTGGCTCCAAAAGGCCCATACATACCCATGCCTCCCTGAGGATAACCCCCAGTCATGGATTGAAACACTGAGCCACCACCAAAGTACCCTGGATGCATGTTCTGCTGAGGAATAGGTGGCTGTCCATAGAAGGAACTCTGTGGGTTAGCACCAAAAGCATGCTGCATATTCGGAAACTGGGCAGGAGATGGATCCTGTGGAGTGGTACCACTATGACCATGAGAAAGATTCTTCGAACGAACCTTCTTCTTCTTTTTCTGGGGCTCTGTGCGGGGCTCTGAGCGAGACCTCAAAAATTCAGCAAATCTCTCACTCTGTGTGAGCTGCATAAAAGTATCCATAACACTAGCCAAGCGATCTTTGAACTTAGCATCATCATCCTCTTTACCATGCACATCTTCTGGCTGTGTTACATCCTCATAAGGCTCAACATCTGCAGCCTCTTCTCCTGCAAAAATATCCTCAGATACATCTCTTTCAGGAGAAGTCTCTTGCTCTTCTTCTTCTTGATAGAAGTACTCTTCCTCTGTATCAGACATGATTGCTGAATTTTCAGCGATGGCTTTCTCCAAAACAACCACGAGCTCACCCCCTTCAGAAAGTTGATGATTGGTCCCGGCAACGGAACCTTGAAACCGGCCTCTGATAGAAAACCAGAGTGCGGTAGGAGCAATCACCCGTCCACTTGTAGTCTAGATGATAAACAAAACACAGATTGGGACTAGGATGCCCAAATCTGAATACACAACGACACCTGTTGGCCCCAAAGCTTGGCGCCCCTTGCGGTATTTCTTTATTCCATTAAAATAATATGTATGGCTGAGTACAAAACAAAAACCAGCCAAGAGTTTACACCTGTAGTCCAATCTGACTGCCCACAAATCCTTCTCAGCACAGAGGATCTATGCACACAGATCTGTGTCCTCAAGCAACACACTGTGCCTCCCTCTGATCAGCCAAGTTCACAAAGCAGGCCAGCCATGGGCATACATCTGGCATAACTCATAAGCATGATACATCTTCTCAGCTCAACATATACATGTGCTGTTCAATCCCTGTCTTAATCCCTTGTCAATCTGCTATACTCCTCCTCTCACAAGGAGCCAGATAACACATACCTGTAGCAGACATCAAGCAATAGAAAGAGAGATGGATGAACAGAGTCAAGGCTTACCAAGTTCAGCTCGTGAAACAACTCTGGAGGAAGCAACAGCACCAATCTGTGCCTGCAGGCACTTGAACCCACAATCCTGCTTCACACGTGTGCTTGCACTTGCCTGTATCTTCCTCCTGATGCTCACTCCTATGCTGTCCTTGAAAGTACAGATCTGAAAATCAGCACTGTACTTGATTGTACCGCCTCGGGATGCGTGCCAGGCGTTGTACTTGCAAAAACAGCCTGCTGTCCACTTCTGTACCAGCTTGAATCAGAGTACACAGGCCTGTCCAGCACCTGTCTACACCACCTGCAGCACTTGTACCTTCTGTACCAGGCTGCCCGTACACTGTACGGCAGCCGTACCAGGTGTACCTGCTGAAAAACCAACTGTGCAGCCTGCACAGGCCTTCTGCGCAGCCCAACAGTAGCTGTCCTGTGCGCCGCCAGCAGTAGAGGAGAAAGAGAGAGAGAGAGAGAGAGTCCAGCACTGGCCGTACAGTGCTGTACGGCTGGTTTCTTCAGAAAAACAGCAACAGTCTGCAGCAAAACAGCCGCCTTCACCTCCTCTTCAGCTTTCCCACGATGGAACTCAAGCGCATGAAGGAAGGCTCCACTTTTGCTACACGACTCCCCAAAAAGAGAGGAGAGAGAGTGTAGAGAGAGAAAACCTCCTTCCCAAGTTAATCCCTAGGGCCCCAACTTAATAAGTTCCCTAGGGCCACTAAGGCCTAGGGGCAACTTTTATAAACATTAAAAGTTAATGTTTTAATGTTCCCCCTTCACACCTAGGGTTGTCCACACATCTTTAAACACTGTCCGGGCACCCCCCATGTGAATCATAAAATATTCTGACCCTGCAACCACCATGCCCACACTTGTCCTGCTCCATTTTCACAGGGCCATGACATCCTCTGTCTCCTACCTCAGCCAGCTGTCTAGATGCCTCAAAAGCTCTATATGACAATCTGTCCTGTGGCATCTCTCTGAATCTGTCTAGCAGGCATATAGTCTGGAATATGGCCTCTACCATCATAGGAGGCGCAGCAAACTCTGCTCGGATAATGTCATGAGGTAGTGACAGTTTGCTGCGTATCATGCGTGCCATCATGAGGGCCTATGGTCTCTCTATCTGTGTCCACCAAGGGGTAGCAAGGCCTAGCGCCCATACTGTTGCTCCATACATCCGTGCCGGTGTGACTAATGTGTCAAATAGCCACCCCTTCGTCCGGGGCTCCTGCAAATGCGCCTGGTGGCATTATCTCTCTAGCATAGCCAATGCTGCATATCCCCGTGTCAATCTAGCTCTCGCTGCTGAACCCATGGTGAAGCGCGTGGCTGCTGTAGAGAAGGTAACCCCTAGGTATACGTATGATGTCACCACCTCCACCTGGCGTCCTGCGAGAGTGAATGTCAGCTGACTCCTGCCCTATCTCGATGTATGAAAGACCATAACCTTGGTTTTCCCAAGGTTCACGGTAAGACCCCTCTGTGTGCAGAAATCATCGAGTGCATGTAGATGCTGCTGTAGACCTCCTGGAGACTCAGACACTAATACAATATCATCAGCATAAAGCATAATATGTATTGAGGTACCTGCTAGATCAACTCCATCTCCGCCTCCCCGTGTAATGAAGTCAGCCACCTCATCAATGTATAACCCAAATAGCGTGGGGAAAAGTGGGCATCCTTGCTTCACACCAATGGGGCTAGCAATAGTCTTGGACATACCTCCTGGGCATCTGACTCGCCCAAAAACCTGCTCATATAATGCATAGATGCCCCATGTCATATCTGCTGGTATGCCAAGAGACTGCAGGCGCTGAAAGAGCCTCTCTCGTGGTACTATGTCAAATGCCTTGCGGAAATCCACAAAGCAGCAATAGAGCTTTCTCTTCCTCACTCTGGCCTGATCAATCATACATCTTAAAGTGAATACATGGTCAGTGGTAGAGAAAGCTCTCCTGAAGCCTACCTGCCCTGATGAGCGTAAACCTACTCGCTCAGCATATAAGCTAAGCTCTTGCTCCAACACTGCACCATAGAGTTTGGCCAACACGTGGCCAACCATAACCGTCCTGTAGTTGCTCGGATCGAGCATATCCCCTGTTTTGTGGATCGGCACAATGGTCTGCATCGTCCACTCCGCAGGCAAACCCTATGCTAGTGCCCTATTAAACAGGTGTGCAAGAAAAGGAGCCAAAGAATCTATTGCATATATGAGATGCTCACCCTGTAGGCCCATATGGTCGGCGGCCCGTCCATGCTGTAGGCGGCGGATAGCTTCCTTTATCATTGAGTGAGTAAAGAAGCTAGCTGTGGTAGGTCAAGGCTCCTGTGGCTGAGGTATAGGTGGCTGCTGTGGGGCGTGGTATAGGCCCTCTACATATGTGTGCCATGTTTGTGGGTCTACAATGGGTGTCGGTGTCCAGGGCTCTCTGAAGTGCCACCATGAGATAGAGCTATCTCTACTCATGAAGAAATGGAAGATCTCTAGCTCCTATATCTCAACGAAGGCCCGCCTTTTGCGGCGAGTAAGTCTCCTCATCTCTCTCCTCGACTCTTGCTCTGTGATGGCTCCCAAGGCGCTCTGTATGCGGAGCCGTGAGTATAGGGCTCTGCACTCGTCATCATACCATCAGTTCTGGGGCATAGTCCCAGATCTCGCAGGCTCTCCTGAGTGGACACGATGTGGGAAGCTCTGTAATGCAGCCATATGTAGGAGTGATGCCAGTTGGGCTGTAATGGTATCCATAGGTGCCAGGGGATCCATGAGTAGGAGTCCATCCTCTACTCTGCCAGTGTATATGTCTGCCATGTCATGTGTGAAGTAGATGGTAGTGTGTGGCGTCGATATGTGGGGAGCTGGTGATACTGGTGATCCGGCTAGTGAAAATGCCAAGTATGTATGATCTGCCCCAATAGGACGAGGTGGGATGGAGAATGAAGTGACAAGCTGTGATGCCTCCAAAGACCCCATAATGTAGTCTACCACCGTGCCTCCGGTCCGTGTATGACCCCCATGTGGGAAGCATGTCAGCCCTCCTGATCCCGGCCACTGTAGCATCCCGTTATAAATAACGAGACGATGCCTGGCTCCCAACTCTAGTAAGTGGTCCCCATAATGTCCTATGTCTGGTCCAGTGTCCTCTGATGCCCGACTAGCCCCTATCTCCTCTGGATCCACAGGGTGGAGGATCTCCATGTCATCAGTCATACACCTCACACTATCTGCTCTATGTGTGGGCATTGAAGTCACCCGTAAGAAATACTTCCCCTAGTGTAGAATAATGCATAATCTCCTCTGACAAACAAGTGTATGGTGAGGCTCCTGTCTCCTCCTCCTGTGGCATGTCCTCTGTAATGACATAGGAGGATCCTGATGGAGGAAAGTAACATAGAGGCTATGCATATAACCCTGTCCTGTGAGAGCTGTAAGCTGATCCACATGTATCTGGCCTCTGGATCCTGTGCTACCACTCTCAGTCTCCCCTGTAGCTCCCGTCTGAATAGAACTGCTACTCCCCCCGACCCTCTCGAGAGGTACCCTGGCGTGTGGTCCTCCTACATGCTGACTCCCACTGGAATCCCTCTACTCGAGGTAGCCCTCTCTCTGGGCTCTGATGTGTCTCTGTCAGAAGTATGATGTCTCTCCCCACCATAACATGCTCCAGTCGTCCAGGCTGCACCCATAGTGAACCATTAGAGTTCCATACTACCATGTGTATCTCTGTCAGTGGCCTGGTCTGTGTCCCATAGACCCCAAACCGCTAACCCATGGGCCGGCCATCAATGATGACCCGACCATCTCGATAGAAGGCTTTCTTGCTTCTCTCCTCGCGTGTAAGACTCGTGGCATGCTAGCTCTCCTATGCTCTAGCTGCATCCTCGTGAGATCATCATCCAAGAAAATAGGAGCTCCCTCTAAGCCTCGTAATATGACCCTCTTCCTCATGAAGGTGACTCTCTCCGTCTCTCCTCCAAACTGTAGGATGAGGGCTCGCCTGCGTGTTGAGTCTTTCCCGACTCTCCATGCTTTGGTGAAGGGGAGAGGGTCCTCTTCCCTGTAGCCTAGCTTCATGCATAGAAGCTGTCCATCTTTCTCGGGAGTGGAGTTGGGTGTCTCGGCTATACTTGTGACTCGAATGTTGAGGCGCGGGCATGCCTTCTTCTCCTCCTCAATGGTGGTGTGAATGATTTGATGTTCTTCCCTTTGAGTCTCCTCCCTCACTTCTTTACAGATGTTCTTCTTCACCACCTCAACCCATCCTGACTGCTTGGCTTCGAGTTTTCCCTCCATGTCCTTTGTGATCTCCTTGGAGATCTCCTCTTTGATGGCCGTGAGAGTGTTGTCATTGATCTCCCCTTCTTCCTTCTCGGTGTTCTTGACGGCTACCAGTTCCACTTTCAATGCACTCATCTCCTCCTTGAGTGCTGTGTTCTCTTGTTCAAGATCCGTGACCCGTGCTTCGAGGGCCATGATGTGCCGGTGTAATTTGTTCTCCACCTCATTGAGGTTGGAATCGGATGTCTTCTTGTTCTCCTTGATTAGTGCCTTCATTGCCATCTCGAGGGCCTCGAGTTTCTCTTGGAGACTCGGGGCCATTCCTCGAGATTCCTCTGCAGCCCTGCCCACAGGCAGGGAGGAGAGAGAGAGAGAGAGAGAGAGAGAGAGAGAGAGAGAGTTATGTTGCTGCCTTGGGAGCCTCAGCAAGGGTGGGTGGGAAAACAGGGACACAGGGCCTACCGGACAGGCAGGCAGGCCAGCATAGCGCCAACCTGGCAGCGAGGCGGAAGCGAAGTGGGCGGCAGTAGCGAACAGAGAGGGCGGCTACGCATAGAGGCGCAAAGCGAACAGGGAACAGCAAAGCGAAGCGGGCGCGAACAGTGAAGCGGCGAAGCGGCGGGCTCGTGCAGCGAACAGCGGGCGGCAATAGCGAACAAAGAGGGCGGCTACGTACATAGGCGCGAAGCGAGGCAAACAAGGAAGAGAACAAGCGAAGCAGGCAGGGCGAACAGTGAAGAGAACAAGCCAACAGTGAAGCGAAGCGGCGGTGGGCGGCAGTAGCGAACAGAGAGGGCGGCTACGCACAGAGGCGCGAAGCGGGGAGAGAGAGAGAGAGAGAGAGAGAGAGAGAGAGAGAGAGAGAGAGACTTGAGCGCCGCATAGAGATGCCCGCATGAGAAGACTTGAGCGCCGCACAAAGGTTGCCACATGCACGTAAGGAAAAGCAAAAAAAAAAAAAAGAGAACGTCGACTTGCGTCCGTTTTCTAACCTATAAAATCAAAAGTGCACGTTCACTACATTTCCAAACGTTAGTGAACGTTCCAAACGTTTGCAACGTTTGGATTACATCCAAACATAGTTTGGATGCAACTATGAGCAATAGAAACGCAACCCATTCGACAACACCTTGTTGCCTTTGCACGTGAGTGCAGCGGCAAGAGCACAACTAGAGAAAAGAAACGCTAATGAGGAGAGGTTCTTGAAGAAGAAAAATGCAGCCACTAAAAGAACGCAGCCACCTTCTGGAAAAACACAGCTTCACAAAAATGCAAGAGGACGAGGAAGGAGGGGGTCGCTTGTGAAGCCGCTGGGACCTAGAGCGATGATAGAAAGAGAGAAAGAGAGAGAGAGAGAGAGATTGCAGACAAGATCACGTTGATATTAGCAAGAAGTTTACAATGGGCAATACTCAAAAGACGATTGGCATTAGTAATATGTGCTAGACAATGAATGGTTACAACAAGAGGGGAGAGGGGCCTTTATAGAGGGGAGAGGGGCCTTTATAAAGCACCACGACCTACATGAAGCCTCACGACTAGCATTAATAAAGGACAACTTAATAAAGTGGCCAACCCCTATATAAGACCCAGTTCCCGCACAACACATGAGATGCACATATTTTAACAATGCCGTGCCACAAAAGGGAAAAAACCAAACTCTTGCCTTCAGGGATGTCCGTGAACGGGGGGGGGGGGGGGGGGGGGGGAGGAGACAGAACTAAAACGGGAAAAGGAATGGCGGGGCCAAGGTGCTAAAAGGAGGAGGCAACGGCGGAAAGAAGAGGGGGCACGGGAGGGAAGGAGGCAACGGAATGAAGAAGGGGGGATAAGCAAGGGACTGAGGCAGGGCAAAAAGCAACACAGGGGCACTGCAGTAGAGGCGATGGCAGAGGATGCCAAAGCGGGCGGAAGGCACAGGCTAAAGCGACAGGAAGGGGAGGAGCAGAGGACGACAGGGCTGGCTAACGGAAGTGCAGAAGAGGGGGGGCGGGGGAGGGGAGTGTGCTGGAAATAGCAAAGGCAAGGGGGACTGGCTGATGGAAGCACAGAGGAGGGGAGGCTGGCTGACGAAAGCACAAAGGACGAGGGGGGGGGGGGGATTGGGCAGCATCCAGGGAGGAAGGCGACGCACGCACGTAGGCAGAGGGGGGGCACTAGCTCAAGCACGCAGTCACGCTGGTCTGCACAATGGCTCTCTTCCATGACCAAATGCTACCCAATGGCTTCTCAATGGTGCATACATGCACCCAATGGCCCATACAGGCACCCAGTGGTTGCCTTCCATGCCCAATAACCCATACATGTGCCCAATGATTGTCTTCCAAGCCCGATGGTTGAGTTTCATGCTGTCATGTGCACCCGTTACTCCCGATGCTCATAGACATGTATATTCTCATTAGCAAATTAATGGGCAGATTTAGGGGCACATTTAGAGCGGATTCTGCAGCCCTACACGCTCCCGGAAGTGCCCAAGACATAGCCCAATGGTTGGGACACCTTTTGGGCATAGTTTGGATACAAATTATGACTTTTTGGACGATGTTTTGTGAGAAAAATAGGCAAAACCGACTTGATTACGAATTCATACCTTTTCCCTATGAATAGGATCATTAGGCATTCATTAGAATCATCATTCAAAGATCAAGAGGACCCATTTGTCAGAGTCTGCACGGCAGCAAGGACACAGTGGTGGATCAACAAGAGCTTCTCTTGTCCAATTGCAAGTAGAGGACTACAGGGACCTTTGGTATGCATCATGAAGCTATGAATCAGCAAGATCATTTGCACAAAGCTGTGAATCGTTGTATATATAGGATGTTTTGGCAATACACAGTAGATTAGATCTATCTCTCCTTCTCTTCTATGTCTGCTAAACATAGGATTAGGGTTAATCTTCTTTGCTTAGCATTAATCATGAACACGCTTCTACAATGCCTATTACACATGCCCAATGGCTCTTTTCCATGCCCAAAGGCTGCCCCAAAGCTTCAGCCGCCACCACCAAGCAAACTCCCACTTGCGTGGCTACCTAACCTACCTACCCTGCATGCATGCAAGCATGCTAGTTTTGCTTCCTAATCAAGTTGAACAGATTTGATTTCTTTTCCCTCTCCTATCCTAAAAAAGTTGCGCCCCCATTGGCTCTCCACTGCAAGGCAACACCCATCTCTATAGAGATCTTAAAGGATTGGAAGTTTAGACCATGACATATGCAAGGACCACATGATCAGGACATTATGTGGGCTCTCCTTAGACATGCTGCCACCTTTCTAGTACAAAAGAGTAGCGGCACCTAGTTTGGCCAGGTAGAAGCCGAACAGGGCGATAAGGGATTAGGACAGTAAATAGAAACCTCTATTGCTAGAAACCTCAAAAAAACCAAAAAACAAACACAACAAGAATTGAAAGCATACCTCCAAAATCTGTAAGGATTCTTGGACCTGAGCCAAATCATCTTTGAAACAAGCTTTGTATTGCATAGCTTGTAGCCTTTGGAATGCATTGGGAATTTCTAGAACTGCCTTCAGGAATCGCTCTGCAGGACCAAGCTCTGATTTATCACCAGAAAACTCAAGCAAAGCCTTTTGCTCTTCCTGTGTCGGTGACATCTTCACTAACACTTCCAGCAACTCAGCTTTCATGCCATCACCTGCACACAAATTTCATAAGCAAGTGAAAAAAGGCCTAAACTTAAGCCATGCACAACATTTTGTGCCGTCTTTTGCAGAGGATGAGACATTTTGAAACCTCTACCCATCTATGACCCGAGGCAAGTTCAATATTCAATGCTTTTACCATACAGCAGTTATGCATAGGCCGTGCAAAGAAGGGACAAAGCATTCCACTAGTTCTCCATGGCATCACACACCAAAAAAGAATTTAAAAATGCAATTGAAAACCCTAGATTAACGCAAAGGTTAGGGAAAGAAGCAAACCATGACACCTTTCTCGTGACAATGTTTTGGCTGTGCAAATCAGAAGGATTTCAGCCATTTGGACCAGGAAAGTAAACAGGCAACCTACATCAAGGCTGCTAAGAACAGGCAAAAGTCTCACATAATACACGGTACATTGTTTCCTCTTATGAGGCAACTCTTTATATTCTATCTTTACCTCATAACTGGAGTCTGGTATGCTCAACTGTAGGGCCCCCATCACAGGCAGAGACCATAGAGCACATGAGAATTCTGCATAGCAGGTGAAACCAGTCCTTTACTTGAAGGAGGTGGACATATCTGACAACAAAGGCCAGAAAAAGTCGGGGCTGGGCTTCATAAGAAGCCACACATGGGCTGCTATTTGGGCTAGATTGGGCAACCCACCGACTGGGACATGCAGGTCAAGGATGAGCATGAGTTCAGGCACATATGTCAGGCAAAAAAAGAGAAGGGTTTGTAATTCCTAACAGGAGACATGCAGATGTGCAAATGCCAATAATGCCAAATATATATATATATATATATATATATATATATATATATATATATATATATATATATATATATATATATATATCCTACCCTTCCATGAATGACTATTACTCTTTTTTTCTGCTGATGGAATCGTGTTAGCTAAACATTGAAGTCCTTGACCGAGTGCATGACCAGTTTTATCTTCTTTATGCTGCCAATCAAACCAAGGACGACCCACCTTCAAGCAAGGCATCACATATATCTTGTGTAGAAATGTTGAGTGCTCGCAGCTGGATTGCAAAGTTATGAGCTTTCTTTGAATCAAGAATTCCTTTTTTCTTTGCTGGTGCAGGGGACTTGCCAACCTCCTTTTTCACATTTGCATTTGCCCCAAAAAGAGTGGCAATTTCGTTCTCGTTCAACCTGAAAAATATTGAGAGAAACACTTGAGTGAGTAAATCAGAAGTATGCAAACTCAACCCCAGAAAAAAGCACATAAAAACAGATGATGTCTGAATACTCACTCAAAAGAACCTGTCCTCAGCTTGTCCCACACCATTGAATGTGATGGATCTGCCCGAACTTTGTCCCAGTGCAATGGCTTTAACTTTTGTAGATTTTGGGCTGAATCTTGTTGCGGAACTTGAGGAGGTTTGGAAGTATGGGGAGGCCGGGGAGCAGAACCAGGGGGTGCAGGAGGAGCAAAAGGAGCAGGTGGTGGTGGAGGACCTTTTGCACCAGGAGGTGGAGGAGGAACAGGTACACGAGGAGGGCCCTTTGCACCTGGTAAAGGAGGTGGAGGTGGTGGAGGACCCTTTGCATTAGGAGGTGGAGGAGGTGGAGGAGGTGCAGGATGGCCCTTTGTACTTGGTAAAGGAGGTGGAGGAGGGGGAGGAGGGCCCTTTGTACTTGGTAATGGAGGCGGAGGAGGGGGGGGAGGGCCCTTTGTACTCGCTAAAGGAGGTGGTGGGGAAGGGCCCTTTACACTTGGAAAAGGGGGTGGAGGAGGGGGAGGAGGGCCCTTTGTACTCACCAAAAGAGGTGGTGGGGAAGGGCCCTTTACACTTGGCAAAGGGGGTGGAGGAGGTGCTGAAGGGCTGTTTGTACTTCGCAAAGGGGGTGGAGGAGGTGGAGGTCCCTTTGTGCTACTTAAAGGATGTGGAGGAGGTGCAGGAGGGCCCTTTGTACTTGGTAAAGGAGGTGGAGGAGGTGGCCCTTCAACATCAGAAACAAGTAGCACATCATCAATGCTTGAAGAATGGGGAACAGGTGGTGGAGGCGGAGGGGGAGGGGGAGAGGGAGGACTACCCTTGGTACCAACAGAAAGTGAAGCAGCCTTAGGATATGGAACAGCTTGTGCCGTAATAGGTGGAGGTGGTGGAGCAGGTGGAGGAGGTACATTAGCAGCTGAAGCAATGTGCTGACTTATCAATGCAGAATGCAGCTCAACGGCCTCTTCAACTGCAGCAGTAGAGACACTATGAAAAGGAGTAATTTTGTTGGAAGTATGTGCAAAAGGTACTTTGAGATTCTCACCAGCTAAAGCAGCAGAATAAGGAGGACAATAAGATAGTGAAGATGGCTGATCAGCCTTGCTGGCTGAAGAGGCGAAATGAATGCCATCATGAAAAGTAAGCTGTTGGCCAATAGAGGTAACTGCTGCTGAGTGTGACTGAAAATGCTGATTAGGCAAAGAAGCAGTGACTGACTGAGGTGCTGCAGAAGTGGTCTTGCTAGACAAAGCAAGAGCACCTTCAGAAGAAGAAGCAGAAGTTTGCCAGGAATTGCTAGCGACAGCAGCTGAAACAAGATCACAAGGTAGCCAAGCTTGATCCACAAGCGCATATGAAATGCCTGTAAGGTCAGCTGCAGGTCGTATAAGAGATTCACCAGAAGCAACAGCAGGAAATGTAAGAGGTGGAATTGTTTGTGCTAGACTAGTTAAAGCAGTGGTTGAAGATGGAGGGAAACTTGATGAATATGTTTTGGTCATCTCAGTATTTGATAGAGCAAAATGGGTGTCACTGCTAGCAAAAGCAGCAGCAACTGACTTGACAGGTATTGAAGAGTGGATCTCGGCAGCAGAAAAAGTAGATGATGCTGTATCTGCTTGATAAGCCTGACTTGCAAAAGCAGCAGCCACAGACTTGACAGGTATTGAGGAATAGATCTCACCTGTAGAAGAGGCAGATGCTGCCACCTCAGCTTCAGAAGCCTGGCTGGCAAAAGCAGCAGCAACTGACTTAACAGGAATTGAAGAGCGGATCTCATCAGCCATAGAAGAGGCAGATGCTGCCACCTCGGCTTCAGAAGCCTGGCTGGCAAAAGCAGCAGCAACTGACTTGACAGGAATTGAGGAGTGGATCTCATCAGCCAAAGAAGCAGACTTTTGCCTCTGTGCATTGAGAATAGAAGCTGAAACAAGTGCGGGCGGCAGTGGGAGAGGTGGCACCGCTTGTGGAGTAAAATTAAAGACTGCAGGAGCAGTTGTGCTTGGTCTTTGCGGTACCGACCAAGGCCGTGAGGTAAATTTATCAGCTGCTGTACTGCCAAAGGGTAGCTCACCAGATGCTGCATCAAGTGGTGGTGCAGCCAACGGCCCAAAAGTCTCCGCCAATAATTGGGCAGCATTGATAGAATTCCGATGTGTAGATAAAGTATGCCCCATTGGCAATAATGATTGCTCGGAAACAGAAACCTCAGTTGATATAGCAAGCTGTTGCTCAGGTAGTGGTGCGTCCAGAGAGTAAGGATTGAGAGATGACACTGAAAGGGATGTTTTGGTGTTTGTTGGCTGCTGCAGGAAGAGAATCTCAGTCGATGCAGTGGTGGGTGGGAATAGGGCTGAAGATGCTGCCATGGGCGTATAGGCTGTGAGAGGTCCATTATTTTTGTGGAGGGGGCCAAAATTGCTGAGCTCTTGTGCCTTTGTTAGAGATGCCGGCATTGACGAAGCTCGGAAACCAACACGACCAACCCACTCTGGATTTCCAAGCTCTATCTGGCTTCCTGCCATCTTCTGGTCCCCTTCCACTTTGGGCAAAGGACATTGCACATTCGCAATGAAGCTGCCAGTCGAAACATTTTTGTGATTGGCCATTGAATCGCTGACATGACTATCGCCACCAAAATTTCCATTCTGCTTGGACGCAATAGACCAGGTTGAGACACTATCCTGCTTGACTGCTGGTGATCCATTCAGAGTGTTAGCAGTGGCCCCTTGAAATCTCCAAAAGTGGCTTCTTATGTTTGTATCAAGTAGTGGGTTATCATACGTGGTGCTCAAAGGAGAATTATTTGGGTTTCTCTTTCGGCGCTTCAGTTTCTGATAGAGGAAGCAGATGATCACGACGATGAGACTAGTGATAACTGCGGTGATGAGCACCGCTATTATGACTGTCTTGGTATTTGATGATGGTGAGGTTGATGGTTGTGAAGAGGGAGAAGGGCTGGGTTGGCCTGTCGGTGCAGCCATAGCAGAGAATATCAGTATGATATTGATAAAAGAGATTTTTATGTCAACGTATGTGCAGCTTCAAGTTCCTGTGAATAAGTTGTGTAAATTGTTTTTTGCCATAGCCAACCCTATCAAATTCTATTGTTTCTCCTCTCTTGAACAAAACCGAAGTCTGCTTTGTCACTGATGTCCATGAAATCGTTGCCAGTAGAGCCAGGCATTGCATCAAAAGTTGAAATTTTGAAACAAAACAAGAGAAATTGTATCGGTAAGACATTGAAGCATGTTTTAAAACTCAGAAATATGAAGCGACAACGGAAAAGATGCTTTTTAAAGTCCATTGGAGTATGCTTTTAGACATACTTGGAAGAGGCATATGAGAACCCACATGCAAACTCGTGCTTGTTCAGCTGAAAAAGGCAGAACTGAGATCGCCCAAATGCTCAAAGGAGAGAAGCAGCAGGCCGCAGCTTCGAAATCAAAGAAGGATGGCTATGGAAATTTGAGCTGTAAAGAATTAAAAGAGGGCAAAACCCCCTTATTTTCTTGTTCTTTTGGAAATAAACCACGTTACCGCCCTTGCGTCTTTGATTCGTCTCTTCTTCAGATGATCCCTTGATCCGATACTGCAGGCATGTATAATTTTTGCTTGCTTCTCGCTCACCTTGTCTGTCTTAGTACCTGCAAATGGCCTCTTGGAGCTTCGAAAATCACCGTCCGGGAGAACGTTAAAACATTTGTACAGCACCCTCCCAAACAAACCCAAAAAAAAAAAACGACGACGAAACGAAGTCCGCGTTGGTGTAAAGAAAAATTCAAACACGTTGGCTTGAGTGTCAAAGTCCCGAGCTTTAAATTAAAGGGCGGTTTCCCATGCCACCAAAATAGAGTCCACACTCCGTGTCATTGTTGCGGGTGATTCTTGTGCTCACAAAATGCTTGTTTTCTCGATCTGCAGTCATTTTCAAAGGTAAGAACCCTAAATGTCATGTTGTCAAAAGGTGTTGGCTATGTTGTGTTTTATTGTTCATGTTGAAAAACTATGAAAGATGTGTGCTTGGTTGGGTTCGATGTTTATCTATAGGGGTTTGTACATGTGGTTGCATGTGTTCCATTGTATGTGTCAGGACATGCATGTGCGTATGTTTTATAGTCTTTTAGCTAACCTTGGTCTTCCCTAAAATCTACTATTCTTTTGATCAACTTACACTAAACCAAAAACTTCTTTCAATGGACTTCTTATCATGCATATATTTAGGTGACTGTAATACTCTAATAGGCATGGAGAAGGTTTAGAGATTATTTCTCCAAAGATGCAAAGAAGAGCCCATTTATCAAAACTTATTATGTGCCCATTCTTCACCCTTGCATGCCTTGTAAGCATAAATAGTAGGAACCTCACTTAAGGTGGAACATTTATAGAGGCATATATAAAGATGTCCACCTCGTGCTTTTTCGAGCAAAGTGTCAAAATAGGTTTTGTTTAAGATAGGCACTTTCAACCACTCACTTGTGGGAATGATTCTGTTAGAAATCAACACTATCAGGGTATATAGGTCATAATCGCTCGTATCTTTGTGGTCTCCTTTATAAGGAGCAACCATCTTTAAGTAGTCATTGCACCCAACTTAACGCATGTCTTCTAGGATGGTCATGACGGCTTTGCAGAGGTCTCGCTCACCTTGAGATAGATAGCCTACACTTACATACTAGTTTTTGCACCCAAGATATGTTTAAGACTTGAGAGATGCAGCCTAAGACATTGACCAACCAGTTCAGTCAAAAGACATGCTCTACAAAGTTGTAGAGCTCTTTTTGACCAACCAATTCAGTCAAAAAGAGATGTTTTATAAAGGTGTAGAGCTCTTACAAGGAACCACTATGGGATTTTGAAGTTTCATCACATAACAGAAGTTATGGGGTATTCCTCATAATTTCAATTTTTAGCAATGATAGAAGTGATAAATATGCATCATGTGCAATTTTTAGCAATCATAGAAGTTATAAATATGCATCATGTACAAGTTCTTTATAGCTTGATGATGGAGGGAGTGGTCATGAGCTTATTAATCTCTTTAGTATGTCCTTCCTCTAACTGAGGTGTTTTATCATTTGGCTTGATTAGAGTCTCCCAATCATACCCATCTTCACTCTAGGTTTAAGTAAATTTAATAGTGCAGTATAAAGCTTCCATCCACTACCTTCTCATGGGTGTTATATTACTCAATTTGAAGTAAATACATCATCGTGAATAATTCTTTGAGGTTTATTAATAGCACTCGAATTGTTATTCAATCACTCTTTCATTACCTTGTTTTATCACTTTAATGAAATTTTTGAAATCTCCACACAATACCGCATATATTACCCTAAGCCTAAATTCATGATCAATAAATGATCCTTTATGATCGAGATTGAAATCTTATTAGAGGAGTGTCAGAGGTGGCCCGATCAATTGTACATCTTCGACTTATATTCACTGAAGAAGGAGGTGCACATCAACACCCTTGGAGATCATCAAAGGTCAAGCTTCTAGAGCTTGACCTTTGAACAAGCTTCTAGAGCTTGTTCAAGGTTTTAAGAAAGTCAAAATTTGCTTGCTAAATTTTAAGTTATTATTGTTATTCTAGATCGAAATTTACTTTCTTGATAATGAGAGCAAGGTTGATCCTAACAACTATAACAATTTTAGGTTCAAAATGAAGAATTTTTACAAGCAAAGAAGGCCCACACAAAGTTATAGAAAGATAAATAAGGCCAACCTGAACATGTATTATTAATCAAACTCTATAAGATAATAAATATCAAAATGAAGGAATTTTTACAAGCAAAGAAGGCCCCAAAAAGTTATAGAAAGACAAATAATGCCAACCTAACCATGTATTATTAATCAAACTCTCTAAGATAATAAATATCAATGCATTAAATGTTCTCAATTTTGATTAAACATTATAAGATAGTAAAAATCGATATGCATTGAATCTTATCAATTTTTACATTAAGAATAGTATGATCTCCTTGTTAAGAAGTGTAAATACTTCAAAGGTTGTTTGCTCTCAAGATTGATGGAATTATATGCAAGGACTAAAAGGTTGGCGTGAGTACTATCATTTTAATAAGGTTCGATTTACGAGTGTGCAAGGAACTAACGATACACATAGAATGTGATCCTCTTGAGATTGATGATTATTACTTACCTCGATCTTCTCATCCTTGCATGAAATTCCCCATTAATCATCACAAGGGCATAACAAAGATTGCTTGGGAAATTCTTGCAAATAGATTTGAGTCTACTATGCAATCTAGAAAGTTGCTTATGTAAAGCCAACTAAACGAGTTAAAAAGAATGCAAATGAGTTAATACCTAACTTCTTATGAGATTGTAGGAGCTTAGAGATCATATTGAAGAGAATAATGATGAGAAGATTGTTCACATTGCATTGAATGGTCTAGGAGGAGCTATGATAACTTTGCTACATCTATCACGGAGAAGAGAGACTTTTCCATTGTTTGTAAATCTAAATAACATTGTTCACATTAATCGAATGGTCTAGGAGAAGCTATGACAACTTTGCTACATCTATCACGAGAAGAGAGACTTTTCCATCTTTTGTAAATCTAAATAACATTGTTTTGCAAAAAGAACTAATAAAGAGCACGCATTCGTATTCTAAAAGAATATCTAAGCTTTTGCAACAAGAGGGCAAAGAAAAAATAGAGGTAAAGGATGATTGAGCTTCCATGGTCAAGCCAACCAAGTTACCATACCTCAAGGTAGTTTCTATAGGGGGCTCATATACCAATACATCCCCAAGAAGCCTTCATAGAAAGCAAGCATGACACATCAAGAAGCAAGCTCAAAAGTCTTCAAGGGCATGACATATCAAGAAGCCCTCACAAAAAGGAAGTCAATTATTCACTTAAAGGTATTTGGTTCACTTATATATACTCACTTATGAAGTCTTCATATAAAGGAAGTAGCCACTGGTAGGTTAAGGGCATAACTTTTCAAGAAGCCTCCTAGAAAGAAAGCCACTTGTTATTCCACTTAAAAGTTTTTGAGTCACTTGCATTTACTCACTTTCCTAATGATTTAAGAATTAAACTTTAGTCCAAGTACACAAAATGTATCTTCGTAGTCTATAGTAACCATTCTCAAAGGGAGATAGACCATACAGTCCAACCATTTAAAAATATATTTGTTTATAGAGCTATTAGTATGTTAATGAGTCTAACTCATGGTATCCAACATCTAATCAACTTGCAAGTTCTATATTTAATCCTAATGATCCATTGGAAGTAAAAGCAACATAGAAATGTTAAGTCCATCTCCTCAAAACACTAGAACTAGGTTTGTCACAAGAGAAGAAACATTCAAACTACTTGAAAATAGCTTAGACAATCTTGAATACCACAAACTCAATCTAGAAGATCCATAAGAGAACATAAAGATCATAATAGCTAGCTTATAAAAAAAACTTTACATTCATTGTGGTAAGATTAATGCAAGAACATGAGCCTTAAACATATGAAAAGGCAGATGAGCATGTTTTTTGGTAGCAACCTATGGAAGATAAATATGATATGTTAATAATCATTTGAGTATGTAGGTTGCAAAGAATCGTGTTTTTCATGTAAGAAAAAAACACATTGCGGTACGTTAACCTATGTAAGAAAGAGAAATTGTTGGGGGAATTTATCTTAGGATATTTTCCCATAAATAAGCAAGTTGCTAATTATAAAGATGGAAGAACGAGACCCACATGGAATATGGGGGTTAGGGGCTAAAGGATATGATGCAATCTTGTAGCTAAAAACAAGAAATAAATTAGAGTTTGATCCTAGTTTGGGATATGTGGATCTTACTAATGATATGGGTAAATTAAAGCAAGTTTCTTTGAAGCTATTCTTGATTACACCATGCCATAATTACAAGATTTTTTTTCGTGCAAAAGCTTACACCGTTCTTAGTATTTATAAGAAAACTAAACAATTTTTGTTACCGGTCCTTCTCCCCAGTCTTCCACCTTTTTGGTTACATGTGGTACCTTGCCGTTGTTACCTTTGATTTTCAACTTCCTTGCCTCGCATTCTTTATTTTCTATGTGCTTGACTTTATCTTCTCTTCCAGTTCTCTTCTGATCCTATTTGGCATGCCACCGACTGCATGGTTAGTGTATCTGTCTTCTTCTTGAGCTTCTCGCATGTTTGTCTTCTTCTTCTTTGGCTTCTTGCATGTTTCTCTTCTTCTTCTTCATACTCTCTCTCTCTCTCTCTCTCTCTCTCTCTCTCTCTCTCTCTCTCTCTCTCTCTCTCTCTCTCTCTCGGTAAGAAAATAATTGAATCGGGTCATGGTGATATTTGCACTCACTTGGTTTATGCTCACTTGAAGGTGGGCTTGAACTTGCCAATGTCTAACAAGGAATCCAATTCAAAGCCTCTTACACATAGGCCAAAATGATAAGAAGACAATACATACACATCATGTGCAATCCCAAAGTAAGTATTATGCATCCATTATGCATCAATTAACCATTCCATGTATATTGATCCAATGGCAATCAATCAATATCACATATGTATGCATATGGCCTCCATGGCTATGGAAATCTTGCAAGAAACCCGCAAGAATCAAGATGTTATGGATGAAGCTTTAATGGAATTATTTATTAATCAATAGGGTTCAAAAATGTGGCCAAGCTTAACCTTATGATGAAATGATTCTCGCCAAATGCAATGCCATTTTCTTGCTTTCTTGATGCAAATCAATGGAAAATACCTTAAAAACAACCTATAGGCAATCAATAAACTCATTGATGTATCCGAAGCTTTGGAAATGGAAGAATATCACTTGATATAAGCCTTTAAAGGATTTTGCACCATTGCTAAGCATTATGTGCACTTTATTTGACAACATTGTGAGAAATCAACCAAAACCACTCTAGACTTGTAGAGAAATTGCCCCCAGCTCCATAGGGAAGTAGGGAATGAAAAAGATCATCATCACAAGCTTGGAGAGGCTACAAATGCTTAGCAAAATGATCAACAAAGTCTTTAAGAATAATTCTCGCCCTCAAGAAAGTTAGGGTTTGCAGGAAAATGGCCCAAAGGAATGCATGAAAATTATAACAAATCTTGAATATCAAGAAAATATAAGCCCAAACTTATCAAATATGGCCACTTTCGCTCCCAAAATTACCAAGAAAATTAGCAAAATGAAATTCCTCAAGATTCTTTGCTCGCAAGATTTTTAAAAAATTAGATTTGGGAAAAATCGCAAAATCAATAAAACTGGATCAAAGACAAGAGCTCTGACACTAGTGAAAGAAAGGTGAACACGCATTAACCGGAGTTTACACGGTAGTACTCATGGAGGAGGGCTCACTCTCTTCTTCTCAAAAGGAAGAAGCCACCATTGCTAGGAATTAGTAAGCTATAATTATGATTACTAAATGACTATTTTTCAATTTCACTTATATACATGGTTGCCCTTTTCACATTACGCTTTAATGTGTCTAGGGGCATGGTCCTTTTCCCATTCTCCATTCTCTTGGCCTTGGGCCTAAATCACATGAGACCATTTAGTAATGTGGAGTTTGGGTAAAATAGTTCTAGAGGTAGAGGCTCTAGAATTAGCACTTTCTTCATCCTCTTTAATGGTTATGGGATTGGTCAAGGCCTTTGGCATGCTTTGAGGCTCCTTTACAGGCTTTATAATTGGCTTAGGGATATGCTTAGTGTGTACCTTACTCACAAGCTCTTGGGTTTATTTCATTCGCTCCTTCTTGCATACTCCTTGGACGATTTGTGTAGTCAATGGGCTTCTTCTCTTTGGGAAGAGTTGGTTTTAGCAAAAGATTGGTCACTGTCTTTGTAAGGGAGGAAACTTTGGAGCCCTCATTTGGACCACCTTCAATAGTCCTCGACGTCATTATCCTTGACATTTGATCGTGTATTATATTTCCACGTGCTCTTCAATGTTTTCTTCTTTGGGACCTATAGTTAAGGTCCCTTAGCCTTTTCAGGGCCTATTGTGGCTATTGGGGCTTGTGCCTCAAGCTCGTTAGTTGGCTACACTGTGAGGTTGAAGCTTGATTTTTCTTCTTTTGTGCTTCTTTGGACGTTTCCTTGGCTACTACTCTTATCTTAGCTTAGAGCTACCACAAAATTGTTACTATCTTGGCCTTAGCAATGAATGGTAGTACTACATTATAAAGTCATGTACTTATGGGTGGTTGCGAGATAAGGGGCACCACTTTTGATAGTTGGGCGCTCTAAAGGTAACTTGAAAATAGGCATCTTGACAACTTAAAGGTCCAATCTCTCGTAGTTATGTTTGGAATTTAGTGGCATAGTGTTTGGGGCACATTATACACATAGTGGGTGTTTAAATGGCACCCCTTGATGGGAAATCCAATTTATTTTAGTGATTGTTTCATTGCACAGAAGTTTTGGCATCTGCATTTTCCAACTTTCTTTATTGCAGTATATGTCACACATACAATGCTTAGTACTTCTACATCCAAAGTCCAATGATCATCCCAATTCGTACATGAATGTAACACATTGCATAACTTGATTTATTGGTAAAATTTTTGGCTATTTAACTATTTTTTATAAATATTTTTTCACTACTTTATATTGTACAGCAACATGTGATTTTCTATTTAAGATCTTAGCAAATGTGAATCTCATCATTGAAGATCCAACAATGAGAAGTTAGACAAATATGCTTAGAATGTGGCCATATTGTTAAATTGCAATTTTAACGATGGAATTCCTTCCGATCTTCTGTAGAAAATTCACTCAGTCTCTTAGAGGGTCTACAAAAGTTTAATAATTTAATTATATAAATTTTATACAACCCTCATTGTACTTCGATTTCTTGTGGATCAAAGTACTTGTCTCATGATGAATTTAACAAAAAAATATTAGAGTGAATTTAAGGGAAGCCTATTTTTGAGCCATCTTAATCAAATTTTCACTGTTTGTCCGCCCAAAGTCTAAAACAAAGGATGCCTATTAGGCTTGGTGTTTTGCTATAGAGAATATGCCATTTGTCCAGCAATTGAGCTATGGTAACATAGTCTTAGTCCTGCATGTACATGCTACATCATATGGAGGAGACTCCACAGAAGCATCTTGCCATCTCATCATGCCTTGTCATCATGCCACCTCAACTTAGTCAATAAGGTTGACTCCCTAAAGCCTACATGGCATGCCACATCAAATGCATACATGGCATTTCCACGTAATCAAGAATGTCCATGTCATCTTGCCACCTTAGCACAGTCAACTTGGTTGACTTTCTCTGCCTACATGGCATGACACATTATATACATGCATGGCATTTCCACCTCACACTTGAGCATGAGGAATGCCCACGTGGAGGTTCCATGTCAGCAGAATTTTACCATGTAGCAAAACACCTGCCACCTCACCATTATATTTCATGATTTTATGATTATGAAAAAATAAAAAAATCATTATAAAAATAAAATTTAATAATAAATTTTAAATAAAATTATGTAATATAATTTAAAGGCTCTCCTCCAAATATTATATATATATATATATATATATATATATACATACATACATATATATATATATATACATACATATATATATATATATACATACATACATACATTTTTTTATCAAATAAATATTATTTATTGAATAAAATATATTATTAAAAAATAAATATTTTATTTTTTAATGAAGTGAATATTATGATATAATTAAATAAATTCTTACTATTTAAAAAATGTGTATTTTTTAAAATATTTCTTTGGGAAAAAACTTGAAATATGTCTAAAGAAATTTTAATATTATTTAGTAATCAAGTAAATTTTATGTATTATGTAAATAAATTTTATTTATTAAATAAATAAATAAAAAATAATATTTGTTACTTAAAATAATTAATTCATTCATCATTTCTAAAAACTATAATTATTTTTTAATATTTTTAATATTTTATTAAAAAATATCATTATATATTAGTAGATTAGATAAATTGGCATAAATCCAGATAATCTAATTTAACCAATGAAATGCTAATGGGCTTGGTATATATAGCCCATTTTTTTGAGTCTCCCTCATTCTTAGAGCTTCATTGACTTTGGAGATAGCTCCATTCCAAGAATATATTAATCTTGTTCTAGTATTACTTTAATCTTAATTATCTTCAATTTTATGCTTAATCTTTGTTTTCCTACATCTTAGCATGGGTTCACAAAGTCATAGAAGTAGAGAAGTAATAGGCAATGGGATCCCCCAATCCATCTTATTCATGAGAAGCAAGCAAGGGTTCGCATGGAAGATAGGAGACGAAGAGATCGTGAGTGCAAAGCAAGGGCTCGAGCATTACAATGCATGGCAGGTTTCGATTGATGAGGCAACATCTCCTCCCCCCACCCATTCTCCATCTCTTCCCCATGACCCCTCTCCACCTCCTTCTCCTCCTCATTCTCCCAGAATTCTTTCTCCACATTATTTTGAGCCCTTTGTCACTTCTCCCTTACACCTTACCTATGAGGTTGTCACTCCCTCTAGCACCACCCATGAGGTTGTCCCTCCCTTAGGCGCCGCCCATGAGGTGGTCACTCCTATCTTGGGTGTCTCTCCACCTTTTGGCATGCCCTCCGAGTTTTGCACTTCTCTCTTGGGTGTTGCCCACCATGAGCTAGCCACTCATCCATTAGGTGCCTCTTTGGGTGCACCATCTGAGCTTGCCACTTCTTTGTCGACACCTCCCATGAGCTTGCCACTCCTCTACCCGGTGTCTCTCCACCCTCGGGCGTGGCCCACGAGTTTGCCTCACCTCTCTTGGGTGACACCTACGAGCTCGGCACTCCTCCATCTAGTGCGGTCCATGACCTTGATGCCACTCCTTGATGTGGTGCACATGCCCTTCTTGCCAACATCACTCCTCACTTCAGCGATGCTGATGTTTCTCATGAGGCATCTTCTCATGGGAAATCCCTTTCCAGGTCTGGTGCATGAAACCGTGCCAATGTTATCTTTGATAAGTACTTTGTTTACCTTGATGTGGCATCACAGTCTAGTGTGCTAAATGCATTGCTACGGTACTCGCGCTTGGCACAATGTACCACTGCTTCCATAATTTATAGCTTACATTCAAGGAGGGCCGGTGCTCGTGTGCTACTGAGCTTGAGGCAGTCCTACAACATAGTCAAGCGTAAGATGCATCCAGATGGATTGGCTGCAAGACATGCCCTTACAGTGTTTGTTTCCCCAGCAGTGTCCTGCCAACCAAGTACGCATTGCGCCACTTATCGCATACTTCAGATTCATTGTCGAGCACTTCATGCAGGGTTTGTGAGGAGATAGAGCTTGGACAGTGGAATTGAGGGTGCTCTATGGGCTAGTAGTGGATGTGTACCTAGATGAAGTTGTACATTGGTCCTTGAAATAAGGGTGATGAAAGAGAGGTTTTGGGAGGAGCATTGTCATGTATCACTAGAGTACAAGAAGGCATTGCGACATAGGGTTCGTCGTGGGGAGTACATAGTGCATGGGACTTGCTTTCTTGAGATGACACACATAGAGTTGTAATTTGAGTTTAGGTCTACAGACCTAGAGATCACCATCAGCCCCATCGTTCATTTGAGGCTTGCAAGCCTTGGTTTGTACGTTACTCGAGGCAGCGTGATCCATGTCTTTGTAGGTACCATGTTGGATTTCAGCTTTTGTATGATGTCTTTCGTGGCTTGTATGGCCATCGAGGGATGGTGCCTTATAGCATGAGGGATTTTATTCACTCACTATTATGCTCGTGGGCGGAGCATGCCGTCTACCATCGGATGGCTTGTGTCATGGGGATTTGTACCTCGTGCGGCAGCTTGGCCATGATTCACCTCTGCAAGGAGGATTCCTCAGTGGCTGACGTGGTAACATGGTGACAATATGAGTATGTAACATAGCGACAGTAACATGGGATTTCTCGATGGCTGAGGTGGTAACATGGCGACAGTATGAGTATGTAACACATGGATAGTCAAGGAGATTACAACTAGTGGAGCACCATTCGGCATGTGGCGAGTTCATGAGCACATATAAAGCTTCCGTCTATGCCTACATACATCATGCTCACGGTGCCAAGTGGCAGGACCGTCAGTTTTGTGCTAGCTTGCAAAACAATTTCGTATTGGTGTAGTTGTCTCAGTGGTGGTTGACTTCACAAAGAATTACACATTTGCACCATAGCATGAGATTCAAGCAGAGTACTAATTTTCTAAGCAGGTATTGCATGAGACATTGCCTCATTTTCAATTTAAGGTCTTCAAGATATTTTTTATTGATGTTGTCTATGAATCTCACAATTCCCATTCTTGTGTTCTTGACTAGGTGGCCATCATGGTGCATACTAGTTATCAGCATCATGCAGAGGCAGCAGTGGATAGCATAGCGAGCACCCCAGAGGAGCAAGTTTAGAGAGTATCACGTGTTAAATTTGCAGCAATGTGATGAGCTATGGTGGATCAAATGCTAGAATCAACAACAAAGAGATTAGATGATGATTAAGACGATATTAGTGAGCAATTAACTGATAGCTTAATGTAGGCATGGACCAACAAATTCTCATTAGGCCAATGCCTTAATTTATAGAGTTTACATCCAAGCATCTAATCCCACTAATCTCTCCTTGATTCTCTCCACCTCTTCCCATAATATCTTCACACATCCTAAATCTTCTCATGCTACCCTTTATTCTCTCCTAGTAGAAACTTCTTACCTTTTCACGGCTTCTTGTATATTTCAACACCTCCCCTCAAGTGAATAATCCTAGCACACCTGGACCCTATACCAAGTTTTCCTCTTACTTGGTAGTCTTGGTAGACCAGTGCCTCAAGTCCCTAAACTCATAGTCCTTGACACTTTCTCTCTCTATATGTGTCCAAGGCTACTACAAGTGCCCGTGACCTTGACTAAAAAACTCACACATACATCTACCACATGGCCTACATCATCGGTGGCTCAGAGGTGGTTTTACTCTGTTGGGGCAGGTTACATTGGGTTGTGGGGTTTCTCTCTCTCTCTCTCTCTCTCTCTCTCTCTCTCTCTCTCTCTCAAAAAAGATGATCCGACTCCACTTCCTTAGGAGCCTCCATAAAGTTTGCCGATGTTCCTTCTCCACTGGGTTTGCTGTAGTCTCTTGCCATGTGTCCTGGCTTCCCAGAGTTGTGGCAAGTGAAGGTCCTTCCTCCTACTTTGCCTCTTTCTCGTCTTCGTCCTTGAGAGAATCCTCCTCGGGTGAAGAATGCTTTTTCTTCTCCAGCTGTTGAGTCCAGCCATTTCTTCTCTTTGACCTTGGTCTCTTGCTCTAGTAGAGCTCCTTCTATCTCGTGTAGCTTCAATTCAGGTACATTCTTTAAGGTTGCTACAATGTTTTCATATTCACCTTTGTCCACACTCTTCAAAAGCACTGCTAGTGCCTCATCATCTTCTACCTTCTTGCCAAGCTGCCAGTTGTTACTTAATGCTTTTGCATTTGTTCAAGTGTGTGATTAAAGGTTCACTTTCCTTCATATCCAGTTTGTAGAATTGCATTAATAGATTTATCTTTGAATTTTTTGCTTGAGTGCCAAATAATTTATTGAGTTCATCCCATGCATCTTTTGCCCATTGTATCCCTGTGATGTGATGAATGATTTCATCATTTAAACTGAGTGCGATAAGTCCTAATGCTTTCTCATTCCTGCTCTTCCACTCATTTTTCCCACTCACCTCTGGGCATTCATCTCTTCCCTCGTCGACTAGCCCCCACACATTTTTCCTCATGAGCATGGTTTTTGTTTACCATGTATAAAACTCCTCTCCATTAAATTTGTCTATCTCTTGTGCCGTGCTCATGATGATGTGAAGGGGGTCTTACCTCGATCTAATTTCAAGATTCAAGGGCAGTTTCTACCCTTTCATAACTCAATCTGGTGTTTAGGTGATGATTACAAATTCACCAGAAATTACATAAAACCAAGGGTAACAAATCTGTACTGAATGGTTAGAGTATCCAACCATCTCCGAATTGTAATATGAAGTTATAGGGATCTGTATCAGATACCCAATGGTTAATTTGAACCCTCAATTACACCAGAATACAGTGATTAGTGTTGATTAATCACTGATTAGCAAAATAATCCTCTGTTTTGTGTGCAAAAAACAGAGTATGCGGGGAGTCCAGATCTGGGGCCTTAGAGTTCAAATGAGCTCAACTCCTTTCAAATCCATCAATAGCAGTTAGTCTAGTAGAGGATTAAGCCAAGAAACACAAGATTTGACCAAACATTGAATGCTTAATCTCTATTTTACCAAAGTCACCTGCAGATTTGATGTAGAGCTTGGATCTCACTGTAGATTTGATGAAATCAAAAACTGTCTGCACCGGCTTGTAGAGCACCCTTGAAAACCCCTGGGGCCAAGAGGAATTAGGCGAATTGTATTTGGGGTGAAGAGAGGATCTCAATTTTACTTCAGAAAAACGGTGCTGGCTTTTTCGCAAAAATCGGCAGCTCTAGAAGGCGGTTTGGCGATTTGAGTTGATGGGCTGGAGCATAGGGATTGTGGCTAGAGGCTTGAAGCCTATTGTTAGGCTTGGAGGGAGATCAAGCCCCTCCACCAGCTGTGGGTATAAAAGGCTTGTTGAAAAATGACTAAAAAGTTAATTATCTACTAATCCTAATTAACTAGGTGATTAGCAAGATAATGGGCTCATAAATTTGATGGATTCTAAGCTAGGCTTTGATACCATGTTGAATTTGCAGTAATGTGATGAGCTATGGTGGATCAAATGCTAGAATCAACATCATTAACAAAGAGATTAGACGATGATTAAGACGATATTAGTGAGCATACTGATAGCTTCATGTAGGCACGGATAATCAAAAACCAACAAATTCTCATTAGGCCAATGCCTCAATTTATAGAGTTTACATCCAAGCATCTAATCCCACTGATCTCTCCTTGATTCTCTCCACGTCTTCCCAGAATATCTCCACACATCCTAAATCTTCTCATGCTACCCTTTATTCTCTCCCAGTAGATACTTCTCACCTTTTCACAGCTTCTCACTCATTTACAGATTCTCTTTTACAGCCTCTCGCTAAGGGCTTGATCCCGCACACACCCTATTCACTTGTATAATTCAACAACTTTTACATTAGTGATGATAGCTCTCATAGCGCCCACTTTGTGCAGCATTGCTTCCATCGTTATGCTTTTTGAGAGAGCATGGAGTCACATGGACAGGGCAATGGATATGGTTTGATGGATGTGGGGCACAGTTTAAAAGTGCTCGTCGTCAGTCGTCAGTTTTATTGGCTATATTCTTGGCATTGCATGATAGGCTACCAGGTGATTTGGAGCTTCTTTAAGAGAAGGCATGGAAAGGGGGAGCACGATGGTGCGAGTACGGGTGCGTGTGTCAAATGCTCCCTCAGACGTCACCAACTCCCCCGTGAGATAGTGAGCACTTTTGAGATGCACAACATGTAGTGGATTGGTGTAATGCACATTTGACCCACTAGTGCTGCCTCTTCTTTCCCTCAGCGAGATGCCACGATTGTCAGGAGGTTCTTCTAGTGTGCTGATAGTAGTGTCCTTGATGGTGCTTCTCCAGATTGTGCGACAGTATGGATGGCACAGTTAGGCTACACTCCATTAAGAGCACATCCTATGATGACCTCATCGTCTTCACACAGTGCCGTTCATGATTTTGCGGGCCATGCATTGATGGTGACTACTCACTATGCAAGATGGAAGATTGGGCTGATCCTTGGTTGCAGATAGCAGGTGTTGAGGCCAAAGCGAGGAGCATTACCCCCCACCACTTTGGATCCTCTCACACTACATGAGGGGGAAGATCATGATTCTTTAACATATATTTTGAGGCCAGAGCGAGGAGCATTACCCCCCACCACTTTGGATCCTCTCACACTACCCGAGGGGGAAGATCATGATTCTTTGACATATATTTTGACAATGGGTAATGTTTTTGTAGTCATTGTTGAGGAGGGCAATGAGGAGGAGGTGGAATACTACATTCTGAGGTACACTAGGACCCTTGAGTGTGATGTGACTGATGATTATAGATTCTCATTTGATGCCCACATGATAGTTGCAGGTCACTACTATGCACAGGGTCAGATGCGCACGGGTTACATTAAGTTTGTGCAGTATGAGTGGAGCAAGGAGGCAATTATATACTCTCACCTAATTCTTGCTGTGAAACCCATGCTTCGGCGAGTTAATAGCAACAAGGGAGGCCCCCCATGGTGGTCCTTAGCCCAGCATGAGCATGTGAGCATCTTGGAGATCCTCAGAGCTAGACAGTCTATGGATTGATATTGTAGCCTCCTCCCTCTTTTTTGTTGTATCTAGTGCCCTTCATTTTGTATATTTCTCTCAATTTGTATCTTCTACCCATATATATTATGAGTTGGCTTTTCAGTTGTGCCTATATATTTTGTATCTTTCTGTTAATGGTTTGGGGGTGAAATTTTGCAGTGCGAGTGAGTGGGATATCACGCACGTATGCATGTGAAACATTGTGAGTGGGTCCATGGGGCTACTACCCCTCTACTCGTCCACAAAGTTTCAGCACCATCGGACGCTGGATGGGTGGGACGGTGTGTTGCCACCTGCTATTTTTTACAGTGTCCAAGGGGTCCCCTATGCAAAAAATAGCGGGTTTGGGTGGAGCATCATTATCATACGTTGTCCATTGTGGAGGTGAAACTTTCCAAGTGGGTCCATGGGTCTGCTACCCCTCTACTTGCAAAGTTTCACCACCATCAGATGCCGGATGGGCGGGACAATGTGTTGCCACCCGCTATTTTTTGCATAGTGCCCAAAGGGTCCTCTATGCAAAAAATAGTGGGTTTGGGCGAGACAGTGTGTTGCCACCCGCTATTTTTTGCATAGTGCCCAAAGAGTCCTCTATACAAAAAATAGTGCCCAAAGAGTCCTCTATGCAAAAAATAGTGGGTTTGGGCGAGACAGTGTGTTGCCACCCACTATTTTTTGCATAGTGCCCAAAGAGTCCTCTATACAAAAAATAGCGGGTTTGGGTGGGGCATCATGCTCGTACGGCATCAATGCAGGTGAAACTTTGCGAGTGGGTCCATGGGGTTTCTACCCCTCTACTCACGCAAAGTTTCGTCACTATCAGATGCTGTACAGGCGGGATGGTGTGTTGCACCAGCTATTTTTTTGCATAGTGCCCAAGGGGTCTCCTATGCAAGAAATAGCGGGTTTGGGTGGGCCATTATGCACGTATGTGTTGCCATATATATAGGCAGTGATGTGTAGGACCGCTGAGGCACTTTTTCCCTCCTTAGGAGGTTTTTTCCCCCTGCTTGTACATACGCCCATCCTTCTAGGACTAACTTATCTTTGTACATTGACACAATCTAATACATTGTGTGTTGTGCGCATTCTTGCTTCTTCTTCTCCAAGCTTTGTGTGCTTTCCTGCAACCCTAATTCCAACAATTAGTATCAGAGCAGGCATTGGCTCCCAAGGCTACGCCGCTAGCACCCTACGGCTCACGTTCTCCCATTGAGGTGAGCTTTCACGAGCGCTTGCAGGTCCCTATACTCTGCATCTGAGGTCGTTTCGGGCTCCGTTTTTGCATTATAAGTTCTATACAGGTGTTTTCGTCATTTTGTGTAGAAATTTCGACAGTGCAGTTTTCTGCAAAACAGACATACGTATTCTATTGTGGACCGTGCTACATAGCACGAGTTGTTTTCTGTTCAGTATCTTTGCTTCATTATAGGTAGCTTTTGCATTAGTTTCAGTCAAGGCCATGGCCGATAACCGCAATGATGTATTTCGCATGTTGTCTGTTGATGACAAATTTGATGGAGACAACAACTACCCACTTTGGGCATACATGATGCAGCATGTTTTGGTTGCAAAAGGAGTGTGGAACATTGTGCAGGGTATGGATGTACGTCCAGGTTCTGTGGATGTAGGATCTGTTGAAGATGTTGCAAGTTCTAGCAGCTCTACTGTTGCTGCTGTTTTACCCACTACTGAACAAGCTTGTTGGGATAGTAAAGATGCGCAGGCTCATGCCTTGATTGCACTTTCTGTCAAACGTAATATCACTCCACATATTCGTTCAGTTAAAACAACAAAATAGGCTTGGGATATTCTAGCTGGTCTGTATGCAGGTCGTAACGAGGCAAAAATCTCTTACCTGCGTAAAGAGATAGAATCGAAGATTATGCAGGAAGATGACATGAATGTTTTTCTTGCTGAGATTAAAGATCTCAAGGAACAATTGATTTCTGCAGGTGAGATTATTCCTGATCATTCTCTTGTGCAGACTATTCTTGATGCTTTACCTGAGTCATATCAGACTTTTGCTTCCACGTGGAGACTTATTAATGAGGACAGACCTGATGTTGTCAAGTATGATACTTTAGTCAACAAGCTCTTGCAAGAAGTGCAGTCCAGGCAAAACAAGGTTAGGCAGCGTGCAGTTGATCAGGCATTTGTTGCTGCCCAGCAGAGAAGAAGTGGTAAGGCAGTCCCTTCCACTGTTTCTTCTCCTATTAGTAAGTCTGCAACTTCTTCTCCTTCCATAGGTAGCAACAATAGGTCTGAGAAGGCTCTTGATAAAGGCAAGAAAAAAATCAAGTGCAACTATTGTAAGGCAACTGATCATGTCATTAAGAAGTGCCCTAAGCTAAAGGCTAAAGAGGCAAAGAAGAAAGAGTCAAATGCAGCCACAATAGCGGATGCTTCTACAAATGCAGATTCTGCAAATGTTGTGGAGGATACAGAATGGGCGTTTAGCGTGTATTGCCAGTTTGACCCATCTGTACATGATGCATGTTTGGCAGTTTTTGTTGACTCTGATGTATGGTATTTTGACAGTGGTGCTACAAAGCACATTACCTCGCATCGTGATATGTTCACTTGTCTTGAGGTTGTCTCTAATGGGAATACTGTCACATGTGCCAATAATGCTTCTGACCCAGTGAAGGGCGTTGGTAAAATTATGCTTACTGCTGCAAATGGCAGCGCTTTCACACTTTCAGATGCTTTGTATGTGCCACGGATAAAGAAGAATCTACTGTCTGTCTCTGCGCTTTGCTAGACTTGGACTTGTAGTCAAATTTGTGGATGACAGATGTACTGTTTATGATTTGACTTCTCGTGATACGATTATTGCATCTGGCACCTTGTTTTGTGGGCTGTATAGGCTCAATTCTTATGACAAGTGTGTGGAAGATTCAGAAAATGCAGTTTCTGATGAAAAGGCAGTTTCAGATGCAAAACTATGGCATGCTCGTTTTGGTCATCTGAACTTGGCTAGTTTGCTGTGTTTATAGAAATTTGATATGGTTGCTTCATTGCCTCCCTCTTGAGGCACCATTGAAACATGTTTGTGAAGGCTGTATTTTGAGCAAAATGCAGCGTCTGTTTTTCCAAAGGATAGTTCTGTGCGGGCCACTCGCAAATTGCAACTTGTACATAGTGATGTATGTGTGCCTATGTAAACTTCGTCATTTGGTAAACACTTGTACTTCGTGACTTTCATTGATGATTACTCAAGGCATGCATGGGTATATCCACTGAAGGCAAAGTCCGAAGTGTTTTTGTGCTTCAAACAATTTTTGCTTATGGTGGCTGAAAATGTATCCAATTGTACTGGGGGCACCCTCCGTTCTGATCGAGGGGAGCAGTACATGTCTAAAGAGTTTGATGCATTTCTGGCTAGTCGTGGGATAAAACACCAATGTACAATGCCGTATACCCCTCAGCAAAATGGTGTTGCTGAGAGGAAAAACAGGTCACTTATGGAGATGGCACGATGTATGGTCAAGAGCCAAGCTTTGCCACATGCGTTTTGGCTTAAGGCTGTCATGTGTGCTGCATATGTACTCAACAGGTGTCCCACTAAGGCCTTGCAGTCTATTACTCCATACAAAGCTTGGCATGGCAGGAAGCCTTCTATTGGTCACTTGCGTGTCTTTGATTGCTTGGCCTATACTTTAGTGCTTGTGCAACAACGTAGAAAATTGGATGATAAGGCTGTCAAATGCATTTTCGTTGGTTACAGTGCTGAGAGCAAGGGTTACAGATTGTATCATCCGCAGTCAAAGCATATCTTAATTAGTCGAGATGTTTTTGTGGAAGATGCTGTGCAACCTTTGTTATCATGTACCAAAGAGACAGGTGTGAGCTCACGGGATGTATTTGATACGTTGTTGTCTCTGTTTTACAGGTGGGAATTCAAATGTAACTCCTAATGAGGCAAATATTCAGCCTATGCAGATTTCAAACAACATCATAGATCAGCCTACTTCTGATGCAGATTTACACGATGTAATTTATGAGGATAAGGCTGAAAATGAGCATGCTAGAGGTATGCCTAAATGGCTGGTGCAAACCTTGCGTGATAGTAAAATTGATTCACCTATTTCTAGTCGTACTCGTTCAGGTTTTCAGCATGCCTCTTATGCATCAGATTGTTATGCTTTGGCTGTGTCTAGTATGTGTGAAGAGGAAGAACTTTCATTTGATGAGGCACAAGAATCAGAAAATTGGTTGGCTACAATGCAAAGTGAATATGATGCTATAATGAAGCATGGCTGCAATGCAAAGTGAATATGATGCTATAATGAAGAATGGTACATGGTCTTTGTGTGATTTGCCTATTGGTAAAAAGGTCATTGGATATAAGTGGGTTTTTAAGTTGAAACGAAAGCCAGATGGCAGTGTTAATCGCTATAAGGCTAGACTTGTTGCAAAGGGTTATGCTCAAGAAAAGGGCATTGATTTTGATGAGACCTTTGCTCCCACTTGTCGTATGACTACCATTCGTAGCATTTGTGCATTGGTAGCTCATAATGGTTGGAATGTACATCAGTTGGACATAAAGACTGTGTTCTTGAATGGAGATTTGCATGAGGAGGTGTACGTATCGCAACCTCGTGGTCTTGTTCAAAGAGGATAGGAAAACAAAGTGTGCAGGTTAAAAAAGGCTTTGTATGGTTTAAAGCAAGCTCTCCACGAGCTTGCTTGGTATGAAAAGATACATGAAAAAGGCTTGTATGGTTTAAAGCAAGCTCTCCATGAGCTTGGTATGAAAAGATACATGAATACTTGACTGCACATGGTTTTCAAAATAGTCCAATAGAAAGCACTTTGTATGTTAAACATGTGGATGATGTACATCTAATCATGCTCTCTATGTCGATGACATGCTGCTCATAGGACCAAATGAGAGTCATATTGCTGATTTTAAGGCTGATTTGAATGCCTCTTTTGAGATGTCAGATTTGGGACATCTGCATCATTATTTGGGGTACAATTTAAGCAATGTGATGGAGGTATTGCTTTGTGTCAGACAAAGTATATTGAGACATTGTTGCGGAGATTTGGCCTTGAAGACTGCAAGCCTATTGCTACTCCAATGGAGACATGTTTGAAGTTGAGTCTTCATGATGCTGGAGATCACTTTGATGTCACACTCTATCAGACAGCTGTTGGTTGCCTCATTTATGTATGCATTACGAGGCCGGACATTCAGTTTGCAGTCTCACAGGTGAGCAGGTTTATGCATAGCCCAGGGTCTCAGCATTGGAAGGCAGCTTAACGCATTTTTTGCTACTTGAGTGGCACCATACATCTTGGGTTGTTTTATCCCAAGGGGGGATCGTTGCTGCCAGATTTACATGCTTTTTCGGACTCAGATTAGGCTGGTTGCTATGACACAAGAGTGTCCACAAGTGGTTTTTGTTTCATGCTTGGTAGCTCATGCATATCTTGGTTGAGCAAGAAGCAACCTACTGTGGCCACTTCTAGTTGTAAAGCTGAGTATAGGGCAGCTTTCACAGCTACGGTTGAGTGTGTGTGGCTCAGACGGCTTATGGCTGACTTGGGTGTTGTGGACAGGAGTCTGCCACCTCTATCTACACTGATAGTTAGAGCGCATTGGCAATTGCGAGAAACCCAGTTTTTCATGCTCGCACAAAGCACATTGAGGTGCATTATCACTATGTTAGGGAGAGACTCTCAGCAGGAGAGATCAGCTTGGCATATGTGCCAACATAGGACAACCTCGTCGATCTTTTCACAAAGGCACTTCCTCGTGAGAAGTTTGAAGCTTTCCGCAAAGCTTTGGGCTTGCTCCCCTTTGTGGACTGATCTACTTCGGGCATGGCACTTCCCTATACATGAGTGCCAGCTCTCGTTCACACCATCACTCCCAGGGGGGATTTGTTGCCATATATATAAGCAGTGATGTGTGTGAACACACTTAGGACCGCCGGGGTATTTTTCCCTCCTCAGGAGGTTTTTTCCCTCGGCTTGTATATACGCCCATCCTTCTAGGGCTAACTTATCTTTGTACATTAACACAATCTAGTACACTGTGTGTTGTGTGCATTCTTGCTTCTTCTTCTCCAAGCTTTGTGTGCTTTCCTGCAACCCTAATTCCAACAGTATGGCATCCAATGCGAGTGAAACTTTGAGTGGATCCATGGGATTGCTACCCCTCTACTTGCAAAGTTTCACCACCATCAAATGCCAGATGGGCGGGATAGCGTGTTGCCACCCGCTATTTTTTACATATAGTGCCCAAAGGGTCCCCTATGCAAAAAATAACGGGTTTGGGTTGGGAATCGCGGTCGTACGGCATTCAATGCAGGTGAAACTTTGCTAGTGGATCCATGGGATTGTTACCCCTCCACTTGCAAAGTTTCACCACAGGATGCACTAGGGGCATTGATGGGTCGGCACATGACAGTATATAATGACTCATATGCCTTTGTCCTCTCGTAAATGTGTCATCCTATTCATGTGGCCCCAATGAGGATGATGAGCGATGATTTGTGTTGAATCTAGCCAATGGTCAAATGTTGTTTGATGTTTATGCATCAAATCTCAAGATGGTGTTAATGTAATCTCCGCTAGGTTGTATTTGCTATTATCACAATATGATTTGCTACAAAGGTTGAGCACATATTTTGTTTGAATACAACAACACTTTTGCTAATCTCCGAAGATTACTTGCATATTATCATATGTAATGTACAAAGGATTACTTGCATAAGACATGGAGTGAGTTTGTGTAACAATCGTTGACATGTATGTATGCAATGTACTCGTATGTATGTATGTGCGAGACATGGAGTGAGTGTAACAATCATTGACATTTTATTGTAGCAACGGGAGGCATGTTAAAAAAAAGGATTTATGCACCCTCATCACAAAGGTAAGTATATAAACATTTACATGAATTGAAAACATCACATTATCTTACACTTTTAATTAAAAGTATGTAGCTTTTACAATCACCTGAGTAAATGTACATTAGTTAAAAAGAAAATTAGATAAGGTAGAACAAGGTGCAAAATTTTGATTTACATTTCAAAGTCAAAGAACGATTTATAAATCCAAAACACGAGTGCGCAGACACATCTATGGTCCTCCGTTCACAACAAGGGTGGTTCAATGCTCGAGTGTTTTCAGCAACCGACCTCGGATGTCTGCACAGTCTCGTCACATCGTCGAGTGTGATTTACTCATGACCAAGTTGCAAAGCAAGTGAAGAATAAGAGTTAGCACCACAAAAAACACTATAGCAAGATTTGTAAATAGAAGGCTTATCCAAACCCTAGGCATCGTCCGAGGCGAAGAAGTCATCTGCCAGCGCTTCATTGCCATCATGGAATAGAAGCCACAGTCAATGGCATTGGGTTGTTGGGGCTCCTCAATGGTCTGAAACTCGAAGCCTATCGATGGAGACGCCAACGAAGCTACAAGTGATAGCTTCGAACACGTCTTGGCCATGCTTTCCATCCCTATATACCATAATGGACGTGGGCAATGTTAAATTTCAGCCCTCACATACATATAAACCTAGCATGAATATGCGCAGATGGATGGCGGGGACACTTACCGGTACACCTTGGGAAGGCTGTCTTTTGGATCAACAAGGCTGAGGGAGTCAAAGAAGAGAATCTTGAGGTTTACCCTGGGAAGCCGAGGGACCATCTTATGTGAGTTGTTATATAGTGGGAACAAGGACCAATGCCCCCTGCATAGAAGCGCAAACCTTGCATTGAACAAGTGACACAAAGTGTACGAAGAGGCTACAAGTTACCAAAAAGGGGCCCTTATATCGGATCAAAACTAGCAAGAAGACAAACACGTAGGACATGAAATCGATTCCCCCGAGCGACCACGCCATTGTCATCTTTCGTGGGTGTGACCGAATCAGCACGCCAAACCACAATGAGTCGATGAAACAAACTCTTTGGACAGGAGGTCAGCCACAAGGTATTCATCATGCAGAGGGCAAACAAGTTCATTGCCTTGGTGCTAGCCTCACCCCCCAACAAGCTATTTACAAGGGCCTTGTCAATCTCCCCAACAATGGGAGGCATCCTCGTGCCCTCAAACATTATGGAGCGAGCCACGTACAGCCTACATGTACAGGTAGTGTGACAGGTAAACCCAGGCACATAAACCGAATTACATAGTGTGCCTTCCTTGTACATTGAGAAGCCGGAGTCATATACTCACCTCCACTTGGCCAAGTGCTTTGTTGGTTGGGGATTTGCTATTGTTATCGGGCGAGGAACACAACATTTGAGTCCTCCTCAGGCTTGTGGCAATACGAGCAACCACCTTGTTTGCCTCCTCATTCTCAGCCTCCTCATTTCCCTCCTCGTCCACATCCCTGCAAGCCTCCTCATCACCCTCATTGCCCTTATCATCACCCTCATCATCCTCCTCAGCCTCATTGTCATCACCCTGATCATCTCCTCAGCTTCGTTGTCATCACCCCCTCACTCTCCTTAACGTCATCATCACCCTCAGCACCCACCTTAGCCTCCTCACCCTCCTCAGCACGCTCATCGTTTGCCTCCTCCTCCTCACCCTCATCACCCTCCTCAATCTCCTCATCATTGCCCTCATCCTCCTCCTCCTCATTGCCCTCATCACTCTCCTCTTCCCCCTCATCACCCTCCTCCTCATTCCCACCCCTGACACCATCGTCAATCTTCGGCATGGCACCCCCAACAAGCTCATGACCCTCAATGTCTCCCTCATTATCCTTGGAGCTAGCTTCTATTCTTTTGGTCCACATTATGCCTCTAAAATAAAAAAACAAGAAGTTATGAACAAAGCACATGTACATGCAAGCGTTCTAACAACAATTAAAAGAATGCCCCACATACTCACATTGGTGTCATACCCATCTTGTATATGCCTTCGTATGGCCTCCTTCTTCTCCTCTTGCCTCTCCTCATACCGAAGGACATGCCTCTTTACAAAGCCGTGGTGGATGAATTTACCCCGCTGCTGCAACATAACGCTCTTCTCCTTGGGGATTGCATCCCATGCCTCGATTGCTCTAATACGAGCCCTAGCCTCCACTTGTCAAATATTTAGTTCATATTTGGGATCCACATTCTTAAATCGATCAATTGCCCGTGCTTGGTCCCTCGTTGACAACCTTGGGGCACCCCAGCCTAGAGCCCATGGGTCTACCCCCAATCTTGTGTGGGATGTCAACATCTAAGCCATGTGCACGCTTTAGATGTTCGACCATCCTCATGCGCTTCTCCATGCATGTGTTTCTCTATGGACACGTCGGGGTGGCAGGACACTGCCTGATAGTTTTACCCCTGAGGTACATCTTTATATAGGGCTATAAAGCTAAACCTAGAAATCAATACACAAACGTCCGATTCTCCATGCACATGTTTCTCTGTGGACACGTTGAGGTGGCATGACACTGCCCGACAGTTTTACCCCTGAGGTACAGCTCTATATAGGGCTGTAAAGCTAAACTTGGAAATCGATACACAAATGTATGGTGGCAAGAGGAAGATAATTCTAACCCAGCCATAACAAACATTCTCTTTGTACGGAAGGATGGCCTGCAAAACAGTCCTCTTCATCGAGCGTGTCACTGGCTTGCCTCTCTGAGTGCTAGAGTGTGTTGCAACCTCCGTCCCCTTCCCTTCAACCACCTGTAGAGTAAAGGGATGTACGGCTCAGTCCCATCCAAGCCAACCACCTGTAGAGTAAATGGATGTACGGCTCAGTCCCATCCAAGCCCCAATTACATCCCCATAGATGGAGATAGAGAGGGAAGGAAGGATTGAGAGAGTGTCGGGGGGGAGAGAGAGAGAGAGAGAGAGAGAGAGAGAGAGAGAGTGAGGGGGGTATCAAACCTTTCGTTGATCTTGGATTCGTTGAGCTTTTAAAGGCCCTTCTTTGATGGTCGGAACTTGATTTTTGGGAGCCTCTTTTGCTAATTTTTTCCTCCTATGAATTTTCTGCCCCCTTCTCCACCTTCTTCTCCTCTTTAGGCTTCTCCACCTATAGCACAATGTGGACCCAATATTAAATCCAATGTGTACAGATAACCCCGGGCATACATAGGTAAACCCTGCACCGAATAGTTACTATGGTGGTGTGTGTCCTCCGTTGTTGCCGCCCCCGTTCCCTTTCTCTTTTTTCCAGCATCACCCATCTCCTTTTTTTGCTTCTCCACCTGCAACACAAGCACAACCCGCCTCTTATCCACTTTGCATAGATAAAACTCGACAAAGCTCATACAAGGGCATTTCCAAGTAAACCCGAGCATACACAGGTGAAACTAGGCATCGAATACCCACAGTGGGGGGTGTGTCCTTGGTCGTTGCTACCCTTGCCGTTCGTTCTCTCTTTCCACCATCATTGTCTAATTTTTTGAACTTCACCACATGCAGCCCGTCCAAGCAAAACCCAAACATACAGGTAAAACCCGCGGCCATATAGAAAAACCCAAGCATCTACACAAAACCCAAGCATCGAATACTTACCGTGGGTGTGTCCTCCGTCGTTACATGTGCTGGTTGTTTTCTCTTTACACCATCACCGTCTAATTTTTTAATCTTCTTCACTTGCAGCAAACCAACATCAAACGAAGCTCATACACGAAAATATGGGCATGCATAGGTAAACCCGGGCATATACAAGTAAACCTGAGCACCACGTAAACTCAAGCACCTGCACCAAATACACAAGTAAACCCGCGGTCCCAAAAACCCATGCATTAACAGGTAAACCCGAGCATTAACAAGTAAACCCGAACATCGAATACTTGCCCTCACTGTGCAACCTCCATCGCCATTCGCTTTCTCTTTCCACTCTCGCCGTCCATTTTTTAAAGCTTCTTCACTTATAGCCCAAATCCAAACTTACAGGTAAACTTGTGGTCCCATCCAGAAAAACCAAGCATTTATAGGTAAACCCGAGCATTGAATACTTACAAAGGGGGGTGTGCCCTGCCTCATTGCAACCTTTGTCTTTCGTTTTCTCTTTCAACCATATATGTCTATTTTTAAAAGCTTCTCCACCACCTGCAACCCAAGCAGCATTCAACATCAAATTTAAACATACTCGAAAACACGGGTCACAGAAAAACCCGGGCACATACAAGTAAACCTGGGCACCGAATATCTACCTTGGGGGTGTGCTACCTCTTGTTGCTGCCCTCGTTAGTTTTCTCTTTTTTCCAACGTCACCCATCACCTCCTTAGACCTCTCCATTTGTAGCAACACAAGCAATTAGTCACATCAAATCCGCGACACAGGTAGGACCAAATACAAAAAAACTTAGGCATATACAAGATGCCTATGGCGTTGTTAATACCTACCATGGGGGAGCTTGCCCTTAGTCGTTTTGCTATCCCCGTTAGTTTTCTATTTTTTCCATCATCACCCATCCCCTTTTGAGACTTCTCCACCTGTAAGCACAAGCAAAATTGATCAACTAAAGCCGCTATGTACAGGTAAACCCGAGCACCAAGTGCTTATCGATGCTCTTTGCTCCATCGTTGTTGAGGAGGCCGTGTGTTTCCTATTGGCCATTTCCACCTTCATAGTATTGGGTGGGTCCTTCGTATTACGTTGACTCTTCTCCACGCCTGCCCATTAGCGGAGGCTTGCGAGGTAGTTGCCTACCACCCCCTCTCCTTTTCTCCTGACTATACAACGCTAGACAAAGTGCACACTTCACAATAAGGGCTTAGGCGTACATGGGACGAAGGGCGCTGTGTGTAGATGCCGCAACAGCCAAGCAATGCCCAGGGACCTAAGGCGCACCGCTCAAAATAGCCAAGCAGCCGAAATTCGCAAGCGAGAATGAAACCCCAACATAGCCTTCTCGCATGCCTTGGGTCCTCTAAACCCAAGCACAAGCGTGCACGCGGAGATTGCCTTGGATTCGCCCCTTGCTCCGAGGAACTTGCACGTGTGGGCCATATGCCTACGCATACCCTCGTTCTTCCATGCAGGATTTTGTGTACCTGCCACACGAACACTCGCATGTCTTTATGGACCGCCACCCGCTGCCACTCAGACGGCGTGCCTAACCCCACTTCTCGACCATCTCCGCACGCTCTCCGACAAGCTCCCCATGCTTGAGTTTACAGAAAACGTAAACCTAGGCCACTTGCCACGAGTACAGCACGGTCCCCCCTTTTTCCGTGCACCGATTCCACGCGGGATACATGCACAAGAAAAAAGTACTCTGAGTGTGCGCCTAGTGCGCCGTTTTCCATAAGCTTGGGCAGCCTCCTCCTCCATCTTGGCTTGGACCTGCGCCTGTGAGATGGGTTCTAGCCTCTCGCCTGTGCACGCCTCCCTGCCTCAATGTTGCCCTCTCTTGCCCTAGAGCCGCGACTATGGTCCTGTACGATTCACTGAAGCGACCAGAGTTTCTGTTGCCGGAGGCCGGGCGGAGCACAGCTGCAGATCATCAATCCTTGGCAAAATAGATGGCGAGGGGCGAGGTTGGTTGGGGGGGCGGGTGGGGCAGAGAAGAGCTACAGACCAGTAAGGACAGTGGTGGACAGGCAGGCGGGAGATGGGTGCAACAGGGGGGAGGGGAAGAGAGCGGTCGCCTGCGCTAGCTGTGTAATAGAGATGCACAGGTGGAAGGAGGGCATGCGCTGGCTTTTTTCTTTTAAAAAAAATTAAAGAGAAAAAATAAAATAAAAGAGAGGTGACGCGCCAGTTATAATTATTATGGGTTTTTTGACAAAGAAAAATTATGGAAAAAGAAAAAGAAATTTAATAAATAAGTTAGAAATAACGAACACAAGGGGTTTTTTAATATTTAAGAAAAATTGTAGAATAGAAAAAGAAATTTAACAAATAAATTAGAAATAACAAACACAAGTGGACAAAAAAAAATTTTGGAAAAAGGAAAAGATGCAAAGGTGTGCACATGCAAATGGAAAATTTTGGGGGGTGCATGTATGTGTGTGCACGTGTGAGTGAGTACGAGTGTATGCACGTGCATGCGTATGTGCCAGGTGCAAATGTGAGCGTGTGTGCTTAACGGGGTGTGCGTGCATGTACATACAAGTGAATGTGTAGATGGGTGTATGTGTGTGTGAGATGTGTGCATGGTGCAAAGGCAAGTACAATGCGAATGTGTGGATGTGGTGAATGTATGGGATGTGTGCACGTGTGTATGTAGATGTAAAGGTGGATGCACGTATTGGTAAAAATGTGTGTACGTGCAAATACGTGTGTGCGAGTGCATGAATTTAGGGATACATGCAGGTGTAAATGCATGTGCGAGTGCATATGCAATTATGTGCAGATGCAGTGATTGAAAGGGTGGAGTGTACATGTGCAGATGCAAGTGAATGTGCGCAGTGAAAGGGTGGAGTGTACATGCGGTGTAAACATGCATGCATATGTGTGAGGTGCATGCACGTTAATGCAAGTGAAAGTGTGTGCGCACATGAGAGTGTGTGCAAATGGACATGCGTCTGAAAGTGAATGGGTAATTGTGTAAGAGTGTGTGCACATGCAAAGGTGTAACTGAATGTGCATGTGTGAATGTGTAATAGTGGGTGCATGCACATTGTGCAAATATGCACGACACGGGATGGCACATTTACTATGAGCACCCTCGCTAGCAACAGCTGGCTTTTGACTTTGCCATTGGCCCGACACATCACTAGATTTATGGCTACTACGAGTAGGTCCGGTGCCTTCCAACACACCATATACGGACCTTCGAAGAGTGCTTTTTAACGATTTTTTCCAAAGCAGGGATGTCCAAAATTTTCCATCCCTTTTCTGTCAATCCACTCTTTCGCTTTGAGGCTCTCCACAATTTTGACACCAATTCAATGGTATTTAGATAACCGCTTTCAAGGACAGAAGCTAAGCTAGGCAAGGGGAGGTTGTTACTCCTTTTTTGTACACTCTTGTAATCCCCGATTTCGCTTAGATGTTTCAGATTATATATGGCCAAAGGCCCACCGTTGTAATGAAAGCCGGCAATATGAGGCTTGAATATATAGACACCCATAAGTGTGGGCGACTAGGAAAAGCCCCAATTGTATATAAGCGAATCAAAATCACGTGAGAGTCCATGGCCTCGATGGTGGCCACATTTTTCTTTTCATTTAAAATACATTTGATAGAAGTATGTAAAGACGTTCTTGGTAATACAATCTACAGTGAGCTCTAGCTTGGAGAGCTTCTCCACTTGCTTGTCTTGTGATTTCTTGTCTTTTCATGCTTCCATATCTTGTATATCTATGGCTACAAGTCTTGTTAGCTTGCTTGCATGCTTGTATGAGTGTGTGTGTGTGCATGTTGAAAGCTTGATGCTTGCATGATTATGTGTGAATGTTGAGAGCTTGATGCTTCATGATTTTCATCTTGTGACTAACTAGTTGTGGAGAGAGAGAGATTGAGAGAGAGAGAGAGAGAGAGAGAGAGAGAGAGTGCGGGTAGAGGGAAAGTTTTCTAGCTTCTCTCTGTTGTGAGATTGGATTGCAAAGAGTCTAAGCAATTGGTTTGATAGAGCTTGAGAGTTTGACATTCCTTGAGGCTTCCATTCCCATGATCAATACACTTTCACACTTTAGACGGATTCATACTTCCGATCTTGATAATTCTTATTGTGAAGCTACAACTTCCCTAAACACTTGCTTACTGTCAAAAATGACTTATATAGAAATGACTAGTTTTCACACTAGGTTAAAAATGGTTCGACCTCTATTGCTAGTCTTAAGCAACTATATACACTAAGTGCGTAGACTTTCTCTATTTGACATTAAATACTAGGTAAGACCACTTTATATGTTCGAAGGTGTCTTACAAAAGTTAAGTGTCCGTTTGAGTGAGTGAGATGGCAAAACGCCTTCTGATGGTAGATTGGGTAGGTGAAACATGTTAACCAACGAAGTGGATTGCTCATGCTCACTAATATAAGGTGTAAAAGAAGATCCTACTAGTTGCATGATCAAACTTGTTGCATGTTACAATGGGTGACAGATGTGCTTTATTTTGTAAGGCCCCCACTATGAGTAGTAGAGTCATTGTGGTGAGAACTCGGACACTTGACAATTTCCTAGTTTAAATGCTGGATGGTGACTAAACATGGCTAGATGGTTAGGAGACGGCTTACGTAGATTTGGCACTCTACCAAGTAGAATGCATGCTTGTGTAGCCTATGTGACTGCATTTGTGAGCGCTGGACTGTAAACCAAGAACACAATGTTCTGGAGTTGTGGGATCTTTAAGGGTCTAGATGGTCTTAGATGGTCGTGCGAGTTGTGCGCTAAGCCCTTACAAAACTTAGTTGTAGTCTAATATGGTCTCAATCGGATCATATAGTCGACTAGTCGTTTTGACCCTAGTCATGGATTAGCCCATATGGCCAGCCTACGTCCATACCAACCCTAGGCACTATATAAAGACTAATTTGGCAACCTTTGTTCATCATTGAGTTCATTGCATTCAAGCCTTCTTGTAATCAAGACATCCTCCATCCAAAGTCTGTCTAGATCGCCACAAAAGCTCCTTACCCGGAGCACACGGGTGGGTAGACAGGCATCAGTTTGTAATCAAAGTTTGCAAGCAATAATATTGTTTACTCTCCACTTCCTTATGCATAGCTCGGACCTGCTAGCCACCACACATTCTTCTTGACGAAGGCTTAATGCAAGAGACAAGAAGGTCGTGGTTGTGGGATCTCTTCTCCCTGCATATCACCCTCTCATGGGCCCCGCAGACACTCCACACACACACACAAGCGCATAGAAAAAAAAGCTCAGCAGCCTGTATGGCTGAGCCCACAAGCTCAATTGATGTACTAGTAATTCACACAAACCCAAAAAGAGATAAACAGGCCATGACTTTGTAGGGCTGAGCTCACAAGCTCAATTGCTTTACTAGCAGTACAAACAAAGAGAGAAAAAACAGGCCACAGTAGTGTAGGGCCAAGCTCAAGAAGTTGAGATTAAAAAAAAACTAGTTCCAGAAGCTCGATTGTTGTTGTAGCACTCCACACAAATGCAGAGAGATAAAAAAACAGGTCGTGCCTGCTGTGCCTTCGTCGGGTACGGAGGTCCACACTATAGGGCTGGCTCAGTAAGTCAGCCCTATACTTCGTTCACCTCGACACACAAACAGCATGCTCTGTGGGGATAACAAAACTGGTTAGAGATGTAAATTCTAGCCAAATATGTGAGTCCTCCTTTTAGAGGAAAGGCCACCACAAGTTGAAATCCTCAGGAGGCCCAGACAGAAATATGCATCACAGCAGCCGCTTTTGAGGGAGCAGTGAAAGGTCGGTCATGCAACTGCAGCAATGGCTAGACATGCCAAACTAGTGCACCATTACTACAATCTCTATCAACTTAATAAAAAAAACTAGCCAAGGAAGTAGGGTGGAAAGGGCTTCTCAGGCAGTTCAACCTCCAGAAAGACACAATTTCTGTGTATATGCATAGCCTTTTTGCACCATGATCATAGAATAACAATATACATAGCTCACTGTTGATATCACTTTGCTGTACTTTTGTGAAGTCGATAGAGTTCCCAAGGCATTCCATTTCTCTTTAGTATGTACAAATGATAGAAGTGCAAATGATGCAAACACAAAATCCTTCAGCACGAATTCACAGAATTAACTCCATAACCAGCAACACACGTGTGCCAATCCCATGATAAAGATATGATGCACCTTGATCAAGTCCCCCCCTGCTTCCCTCCTACCTTCCTCTAGATGATTCCTTTCAGAGCATCTGAATCATACTGTGAGAATCCTTTCCCACTGCATATCCATGTTATAAGGTTCCCTTACTTTGAAGTTTCACCAGATAGCAGTGCCATTATGTTGCCACCATGTACTCTCTCATCAGGCAGAGACAGAGAAGACATGTTGAAAATGACATCATCCTCCAAGTTGGAGAGGCCTTCTTGTCCCAATTCTTGTTTCTTGCCAGATGCATGCCTTCGCATGGACAGAGTTCCAAATACTTGAGATGAAATAGAGGGCTGGAACGTAGAGTCTGTGTCAGATGTTTGTTTTCTAATGCCAAATGTCATAGAAGAGTCAAAAGTCAAGCTCTGGATAGCTCCGACTGCCGGTGTCAATTGAAACAACGCTAATTGTGGATGATGGCAAGTATCCTCCTCCATGCCATCTTGTACTCCTCTAGAAGCCCCACTGCTTGTGCTTGCTTGCAAAGGTGATTCCGACCCCTTCAACTCAGAGCTGTTTTCCAAATCATCCTCTATGGCATTACCAAACTGTTTGCTTGCATTTAAGCTAGAAAGAAAGGTCTCCTCTTTAGGCACTGACCCTGGCACTTGTCCACGCAAAGGGGATGCTTCAATCCCTGCTGGAAAGGTGCTCCTGAAAGTACCAGTTCCATGCACTCTTTGATCCTGTACCAAAGCACTATGTGCTGCACAAAGGCCCAGATTTTCTTTTGCATATCTATCACAAGAACCCTTGAAAAAATCCCATGTTTCATCTCGAAAACTTTCTCCAGAGTGAATATAACCTTCTTGACCCCATGAACACCTTTTCCCTCCACCATGAGCTTCGCAGAAGTCGGTACTGCCTTGTGCAGTTTTACTGCAATTTTCTGACTTGCAGCGCTTACCACCACCATGTATCACACAACAATCTGTTCTTCCTCTAGAACTTTTTGGGCACCCTTGTACCGCACATTGCTTATCACCCCCACCCCCATGTGCAACACAGTATGAAGTACCCCCTTGTGCACTCTTAGGCCATACCCCTCCGCCATCAAACATGCATCTTTTACCACCCCCATGACCCTTACACAGAGGTGTACTTCCTTCTGCACCCTTATTACATCCTTCTACTATGCAGCACTTTCCGCCCCCATGAGCCTTGCAAAATGTTGCACTACCTTGAGCACTCTTCCCACAGTTGGGGTATTGACACTGCCTGCCACCCCCGTGTGAGATGCATAGGGCAGAGTAGCCCTCTGCATTCTTTGTACAGCCTTCTCTTTGGCATCGTTTTCCTCCACCATGTCGTATGCAGAATCCCGTCCAACCTCTTGCTGCTTTGGCACATCCATCATGACTACATCGAGAAACCCCGCCATGTCCAATGCAATAGTCTGTCTTCCCCTCAGCACTTTTGGTGCACCCTAAACTCTCGCATCTCTGCCCCCCTCCATGTGCCTCGCAAAAGATCGTGTGACTTTCCGCCCCTTTGTTGCATCCTTGCTTTTGGCACCTCCTCCCACCACCATGAGAGATACACAAGCCAGAAGCACCTCTTGCCCTCTTTGCACAACTTGTGAACCTACACATATTGGGAGGTTGATCTGCAAGACCACTAGATTCTCCACTAGAAGATGTAGTGCTGCTTGATGCTCTCAAACTCATGGAAATGTCAGCTTCTGGGGCAGCTTCGGTGATGTCCACAATGTTCGACTGGAATCTGTGTGCCTCGGAAGAGGGAACTCCACCAATCTGGTGGCCCGTTAATAGAGGTAGGATGTAGCGTCCATTAGAGGTAGAGCCTTCATCAATCATAGGAATTCCTTCACTGTATGCAGTTTGTGACCTATAATCTTGATGTAGAAATGGCAAGCTCAAGACCTGATCTGACTTTGCGGCATCTGCAGAGTTGCTCCCCACACCAAACTGTAGCTGCCTCTCCAAGCCATTCTCAATACAAAAACCTGCCCTTGTTTCAAGGATATCTTCAACCATAATCGATGTAGTTTGCATGTGTCCGGGAAGAGAATTCTCACCTGATCTATCAATATTGTTGATGTTAAGATATGATGGGTAGTGGTGGACACAAGTCAGAGCAGAATCTGCACCAGATATATCCGGCCTTATGGTAAGCCCCAAACCTAACCTGACTGCTTGCCAGCCTGCCTTGTCCAGATCTTTGATGGGGATGCTACCTATAGAAGCCCAGCTTCCTGCACTGATTGCACTGTCACACAGGTTACTTGTATGGCCAAGGCTAGCTTCACGATCCATGCTAGTGGTATGGCCAAGACCGACTGTAGGATCAATACAAGTTGTATAGCCAGGGAAAGCAGCTGTATGGCCAAGGTTGACCGTAAGATCAACACCACGGCCAAGGGTGGTTGTACGGCCAAGGCCCAGTGGCAGCCTGCACTCATCTTCCAACCCCAGGCCCGAGTAGTCCCACATGCAGGCGGTGCCGCCGTCATTGTCATTGTTCAGCCGCATCCTTTTGATTCCTTTGAATCGATCACACAATTCCATTGCTTGGAGGCTCTCTGTGGACTCAATTTGATCATAAATCTCTGAATTATTGCAAGGTTTTCCACTAGTGGAAAGTTGTGTTCCCCTCATCAGCTTTACACAGCCCTGATCATATTCACACGATTCTCTGATCGAGAGGGATATGGCGCATGCATGGGTGTCTGCAGAACCACCACTATCCATACCTGCTTAGATGCTTAATTACTCCAATTAGAGCTTACTTACACAATGCTTAGCTGCACAGGAGATTAGATGAAGGGAACCTCCATATTGTGACGAGGGTTTCTCTGTTGTTGTTTTGGTTTATCTGTTGTTTTCGTCTCCGTTGGATGACCTTTGATAGCACTTCTTCACTTGATGAGTTGACAACTAAGGGAGTTGAGAACTTTTGTATTGTAGAGTGGCGTTTTGAAACGACACACAAGGCAAGGCTTAACCTTAGGGAGTTGACAACTAAGGGAGTTGAGAACTTTTGTATTGTTGTATTGTGAGAGTGGCATTTTGAAACTACACACAAGGGCGGGGCAAGGGATTAAAGACCTTAGGATAGGCAAATAGGCAAGAAGGCAAGGCTTAACCTTAGGGAGTTGACAACTAAGGGAGTTGAGAACTTTTGTATTGTTGTATTGTGAGAGTGGCGTTTTGAAACTACACACAAGGGCGGGGCAAGGGATTAAAGACCTTAGGATAGGCAAATAGTCAAGAAGGCAAGGCTTAACCTTAGGATAGCGAAGAAGGTAAGGTGAAGGCATATTGTTGCATATGCCCAAGTTTAGGATCAAATAATGGGACGTGAGCCACATTTGGATCTTGGGGGGATGAGGAACTAGTTTGTTGTGCCCCTTCTTGTGCAAATCTAGATGGGCCTAGTCCAAATAAGTTAGGTTGATAGATAGGAAGATTGGCCATTTTAGCACTTGGCTTAAGAGCCTTAGTGCATTGTTAAATTAAATTCATCAGAGATGGTGGTGATATTGATACTGAGACCAAGAGTGCATTAGTACGAAGTTCAAGGGTCAACAAATTCACTATTAGCATCTTCATTTATAATTTAGCCTAACCAAAGGTGTACAAGTGTTTTTTTTCAATGACTCCTGGAGAGGAGCTTTGAATTCTTCAAATTGTTTTATATTTTTTCAGTCTCTAAGCCACTCTTCTCTCTCTTGTGGAGAGCTAGGGTGCCTCCTTTGTTACTCTTTTTTAAGGGTCAGTTTTCAACTTCTTGAATTTTAGAATTTTTTATTTATGTCTAAGCGTTTAATTATAAATTTTTAGAGTTTTTAACACTTGTAAGTGTTTAATTATAATATTCTTTTTGTTTTCTTTATTTAGTTATTTTTTAATTTCGTTATGTTTCTTTTAAGTTTTCATAAATTTATTTTATTTTTCTTTAATTTACTTAATCTATTTAGTTTTTCTTCATTTATTTATGTTCTTTAATTATTTTTTCTAAGTTATTTTTCTTCTTATTTCTTATTTGATTTTATCCTTTACTTGTTCTTATTCCATTTTATTTGTGGGTTATATTCATATATGCGTGTGTGCATGTGCATGTGCACGTGTGCATATTGCGTGTGTGTATGATGCTTGCACGTGCATGTGTGTGCACGCGCTTGTGTGTGCGTGTGTGCATGCGCACACATGCACATGTGGCACTTTTTGTTTATTTTATAATTCTTTTTCTTGTTTCTTCATATATATGTGTGTGTTTGTTTTCCTTTAGATTTTTCTTCATTATTTAACTCTTCGTCTTCTTTATTTTTCCATTGAGTTTTCTATTTTTGTAATATTTCATAAATCTTCTCTAATTTTAAAAAAAATCATTGATTTCTTTTCCTTTTCTTTAGTACTTTTTTTTGGTTTATTTTTTTCTTGGATATTTCTTTTTTATTGTTTCTTTTTATCTACCTAATTTTTACCCAAAAAAAAGACTACAGCAAAAAGAGACGATGTTAGAGTACATGCAGCACCACCTTTCTCCTTACCCGCTGCCTTGGTTGCCTCCATTACACGCCAAGAAGCAAAACCAACCATATGTGCAACTTGTATAAGACTCGCTTTAGGAGCGTGAAGGACATGATGTAGTATGCCACTCTAGTGGGCAGATTGTGCACGTAGATGTGCACATTTTCTCCAACAAGCTTTGTAGGAGAGAAGGGGAGCTTCTCAATTTATCAGAAGACATGAGGGCGAGGAAAATAAACACAGCTTTGTTTTTGTTTGAAAGGTTTAACCCCCCCTTCCCCTCTGACTATGCAGAATCTTTCCCTTGAAATTTTGCTTGCTCTCCCATTCCATGATTGTAAGATGATTAGTCCATTGTACTAAAAACCGTCAAACATTCTCACTCAACTCTCTCTCAATCTGTCAAGATATGTCACATCATTAGGGTGTCTTGCAACATGGGTGCTTCTTCATGCATTTAATTATTGTCTCACTCACTTTCATAAACATACACTAACTCTCTTTAAATATGAGAAATGATCACGCCATAGTTCACAAGTGAGTTTTCACGACATAGAGTACGATTCCTTTTATTGCATTTAGAAGTACCACCACACATTGTTGTTATCCATAGCAATGTTCATTTCATATGATAACCAACAGCAACCACTAAAGACAATGTGTTATAGAGATGAGATGTGTACATAATAGATTTTCTTTATTAAGATACATCTTATACAAATTATCAACAAGTACTTATACCTTCATGATTCTTCGTTGTCCATTGTGAAGAACTTGCTACTAGATCTTCAATGTGTTCAATATTGTGTACTCAAGAGTCGTTCTCATGTGCCACTCTTTTTCTTGTGCGCACTCAAACTCCTCTTCCATGAGAATGCTTAGCGCATGAGAAGCCATGCACAAGCTATCATCATAGAGTGTACCTCGCGCACTCCCAGCATTCGCTTGGTGCTCATGAGTTCCCTTGCGAACCTAGTGGTCACTCTACTCCATAGTGATCCACTAGAACACCCTCTGCCTATCTCCAAGGGTGTAGGCAAGTTGACCTCTCCTAAGTAATGGTTTTTTGCAAGGACTACTCCGTGAGTCACTTGCCTCACTTGCCTCTAGGACTTTCATACGAAAGCCCAAGACGTCGCATGCCCTCACGCTGACGTTGCTTGTCTAAGCACACTCCATCGTGCTCGTTGAAGCCCCTAACTCCTAGGTATCTAACTCTCAACTTGAACTAGACTACCCATAACTCGACACTCACTGTGGTCATCGTACCGACTCCACTGCCCGACTCCGCACAACGGCTCATCGGTGATGTTACCTAAGCGACCACTCTATGAGGATGGCAACATGCCAATCTCACATATAGTGGAGCCCGGTTACTCACCCCAACCGGCCCAATGTCCCATTGGCTTGACTGTCCATCATCGGCCTCATGTCATGTCTACACTCCAAGCAGTGTACAACCCGTCATGCTGCTTGGTCAACCATAGTGTTAGACTAACTCCAGCTCCGTAGAGAGTCACTTCGTCGACTTCTATGCAAGCCACCACTATTAGGTCTAATCATGTTAGAGCATTGGTCTCATAGTCCATTGTGATAAACCTTTCAACGTTGAACGACCCACATGACTAGTGCGCCACCGATGTGACCTCCTTGCCTGCTCTCTTCATTAGCATTCCTCTTACCGGTGTGGCTAGGGCTCGATATTATGGTGCCTTGACCATGTGTATGCCAGTTGGCTCCACACAGCCTAGGCTCCGTCCACCACTTAGCCATGCGGCCTCCTCGCCACCATGCACAAGCAGCCAGCCCTCTCTGTTGGGCTTGGCCTAGACTCCATAACCTTAGTGTTCAACGCGCCCACATGGCCCATTTCTGCGCAAGCTAAAGGGCCTTGCCTAATCGGCAAGCCCTCAAGCACATAAGGTTGAGCAGCCACTTCTAGGCCCAGTCCATCGTGCCCTCTCCACCCAAGGCGGCTCATCTTGAAGGACTCCCATCGCCAAGTAACGACCGGGGCCAGCCTCATGCTCTCACGGTCATGGCCACCTGCCAACCTGTCCACCCAACGAGCAGCCCCTCGTGCTCGCCCATGGCAGCGGCCTCCTGTACACACAGGCGCCTCCACGTCGCATGGGGTCTCCCTCTTGCGCACGGCCGCCCCCCCTTCACTTCTCATCCGGACCTTTCCATTGACCAGGCCGCCTCCTTTGTAAACTCTTGGCCCCTGTTCCTATGGACTAAGTTAGCTTGTTATACTTAGGCACTCCACACTTAATCTTGGTAAAGCACACCCTTGTGGCTAATCCTGTACACACAAGCGCCTCCATGTCGCATGGAGGGAAGGGGGTCTCCCTCTTGCGCACGTGCCGCCCCCCCTTCACTTCTCATCCGGGTGCCCCTTCCTTTCCATTGACCGGGCGGCCTCCTTAGTAAACTCTTGGCCCCCTTCCTATGGACTAAGTTAGCGTGTTATACTTAGGCACTCCACACTTAATCTAGGTAAAGCACACCCTTGTTGGCTAATCCTTCATCTCAGCCACTTGACGTCTCTCACCATGACTATCCTGAGTCATGCTCATGAACACAACCCGATGCAAGTTTGACCATGCCCGAAACTGCGTATCATGGCACGATCTCCACATACACGCTCTATCCCATTGAGTTGTCGTGGGATGTGTGTTCCATAGCACATCAAACTTGCATGCGTCGTAAATGCAAAGGAATGATTTAGGCTCAACTTCCATCTAGCATTTTGTCAAGCCAAGGAATTGTCACGGGAGTGAGATTTTTGAAATATTTTATAATCTAATTTTTGTAAAAAGAAAGCTTGTAGAGCAATGTAATGTATTTTTGATGGAATAAAATACTATAAAAATACTCAATCAGGGATGCTTTTGGCACACGCTGTCGTGCCATGGCACGTCTATGGTGTGAAACCATGCATGTGAGGCCATTAAATACAAATTCAGATGCATGGGATTAAGTGCCATAACTTGAGTCATTATATGATGCCCATGTACATATGTTCATATTGTAAATGAGGTTCAATAAGACGAGCTGAAGCTGAGCCAGGTCTCGAAGCCTCAATACATGAGTGTGGTGTGAATCGTGGAGTTTTTTATGCTTATGGTGAACCTTGGGGGCTAGCAGAAGTCCCTGTGCTTGTGTACATATGGTGTGCGTGGTTTATGAATAAACTTTGCCCTGAATGCCCTGGCAAATGTACAAAGCGGGTGGCTTTGCAGTAAGCTGGGCACCGACTGGGATGGTCGTGTTTGGTAAGTTGATGTAGCTGACGAAGGCCGTGAGCAGCTCTTGTATTGGAAGCGTGGCACCATATATCAGAATGAAGCAAGGTAATGAGAGCCATTGTATTGTGTGGCCATTATGAAGCTTTAAAAAAAAAAATAAATGAAAAATATACTATATAATGTGGCCAACTTGTGGACCACGTGGAAGAGATTGTGGCTGCCAGCACGTAGTTTAGAAGCTGGCGAAAAATCGAGAAGGTGGCGGCCTAAAGATGAAACCGTCGGGTAGAGAAAAGAAAAGTGCGTCTGATCCCGACCTAGTGATCTGCAGATATTGGGAAAGGATGGAAAACACATGGGGAGTCTGAGCTATTTAGCAACAAAATCGCTCTTCTGTTTTATGCTTTGACTGTGATGAAATGGCTTGCTAAGGCGCTCTGGCAACAGTGGAGAGCTCACGATTGTAAGGGGGGACTGCCTTGGGTACGGGTGATGCTGTGGGCGACTGGAGACACCGACGATAGGCTTGGCTGATGCGGGTAGCGAGGACAGAGCCGACACACTGTGGGTTGGTGCAGAGGCTGGGCGCTTCTCAGATGAAGAGCAGATAGCGCTGCTGCCGGTGAGAGAAGGGGAAATCGCCTGGGAAGAAAATCAGTAGCAGCTGGCGAAGAAGAAAAGTAGTCGCCTTGGGCTGGTAATACTGCGGGGGTTGATGAGCAGAGACAAGGGGGTCGTCTACAAGCGCAGAGCAGAGGCGTGGTGAGATACGGAGAGTGACGGCCTCAGGGTAGCAGTTGAGAGGATGTGCCTCTCTGGTTTTGGAGAGATGCATGCAGGCAAGAGGCAGACCAGTGTGCAGAGCTAAGAGGAGAGGGCAAGTACGCCACAAAAGAAGGCGCTGCAGTGGCTTTGAAGGCAGAGGGAGCCTGTGAAGTTTGGGCGCAGCTGCAGCCATACACAGAGGGAAGCCAAGATCTTGTGTTGTGGATAGGTAATTTTTTTTAAAAAAAAGGAGTAATGTATGCCTAATCAATTGAACTGTAGCCAAACCCTGGTGCAATGGTTAATACTTCTATTTAATACTTTTATTGCCCAAACTCGGTAATATTGAAGGGAGTCTTGAAATTATCGAGCTCGAAAGCTGTGTAAATATACAGGAATTCAAAACTGGATGGAGAAATACACGCATCAATGCAGTCTACAAAACAGTAGGGCTTGATGAATTCAGGGAGGCTGATTTTCTGGTGTGCAAAAACCTATGAGATGTTTTTCTGGGGTTTGATGTTTTGAGTTTTATGACAGGTTATAATGTTATCAACCTTGGATTTTGGTTTGAACCATGATGCTTATGATGGTTTTTGGTACAACTCATATGTCTTGTTGAGATTTGGTATGTAAATATTATGGTTCCAGCCTCTGCTGGTGGTTTCCCTTGAAGAGAAATATTCTGTTTCCTTGCTGGGATTTGAAACAACTCTCAAAGTCTCGCACTTGCCTAGCAATACCGCCCACGTCACGACAATGCTTGGGGGGATAGTTGGAACCCAATCTGGTGTTCTTTTCAGTTTTTGTATTTTTTTGTATGCGCGCTTCTTGAGGTCTGCGTTTTCTCGTTTCAGTGGTATCAGAGCCTGGCTATGCTCCGTCCGCTCCGTCCGTAAAAAGTTATGTGTGGGGAACTCAGACGGCTCGGGACCAATAGGTCTATGTGTTCAAGTACCTCAGAGCATCGTTGGCACTACATCCGAGGATCCACCTCGCGTGAACGTTAAACCAAGCATTAGTCTGCTGGGGGCACAAGTCTGGACTAAGGGATACTGGTCAGAGCAACAGCAAGGCACACAACGCCTCGGACCACCAAGGCTACAACAACGGTGACATCACACCAACCACTAGCGCAAGACCGACCAGCCACATTGCCGAGGAGCAAACGTGGCAATAGCCGCACATCAACGGCGATGGCCAAACACCACCGTTAAAGCCGGCCGGCCCAGCACGGGGATGATATCTCCTTAAGAGCCATGAATAAGGAATAAGCTCCAAACCAGTCTTCTACTTATATCCTTGTGAACGGACCAGCACGATGCTATATGGGATTAACCACTTTTGCCCTGCAATGCGTGAGAAGTTGGGGGAAAGAAGAAGAAGAAAAAGGAGGAGAAGGAGAAAGAAGAAGAGGAGAGAGAAGAAAGAGAAACGAAGAAGAAGAAGGAGAGAGGAGAGAAGAAGAAGAAGAGGAGGAGAGAAGAAGAAGAAGAAGAAAAATAACAAGAGAGACAAGAAGGAAAAGAAGAAGAAAAAGAGAGAGAAAGAAAGAATTATTTTAACGATTAGTGTTATACTTTCATCGTTTGAATGTTGACTCTAGATGTGTTGATAGATATGTGGATCACTCTAGTGGCATCATGATGAGATCAATTCGAGCATTATTGTCAAGCGATTACAATCATTGTTATACGCTTTTACCAATCGTTCAATTTCATGCTTTAGTTATTTTTTCAACTCTGCAGAGACTCGTGATTAGAGTAGACTTTCAAATTATACACCTAACCCGAAAGAACATTATTCTAGGCTGTGTGATTATTACTTAAGCAGTTTATGTCATAATCATGAAAACAATAGTCTTGAGTTTATGCATGAGTGTAGGCATGTGTGGTGTAAGCATGATGTGCATGTTATACCAATGATCTCTACCATGGAGCTTTCAACAATTTTCAGCTCGACTTACACACGATAAGTCCTCATCTTTACCAAATAATTACGTTTTCAGTTATTCACAAATTGTTTTAAATTCTCCATTTCTCTTAACCTTTTCATTTTGTAGCCAATAATACATCAACGTAAGACTCTCTTACTTTTGGATTTTATTTTTTTATGTCATCAAATTTTATTTAATATTTGTTATTTAAGTTCATGTCACTTGGACTCAATATGATCGATGATAATGAAGAACAAGACTACCATGATGACTACTCCGACTTAGGGTAACATATTCATTTGATTATCTTTACAACAAATTTTATTTAAGACTTTTTGTAAATTTCAAGGAGAGTTCTTATGCATCAAAAGTAGAACTTCTCGAAGGAATTGACTCTTCCATCTTGAACTATTTTTTATGAATTTTTCATTATGAATTAGTCTTGTGGTATGGGATACGAGATTAATCCTATGTGAGTATTCCAATGCATACTTATCACTAGATTTGTGTGGGATAATTTTTGGTAGTATGGGACACTAGAATTTATTACACATAGAAGTCCTTGGTATAATGTCTTTACATGTCTATGATGATTACTTAGTGATATTTATCTGTGTGACGAATAACTTATCACAAATTGAGTGTTGGTTGTGAGTGAATCCAATCAACTGTGACATGTGTGATGCATGTAAGGAATGTGTGGGTTTGATTGTGAGTGAATCTGATCAACTCTTCTGAACTAATTCTTGATGAGAGTAACCTAGTGTGGTATAAGAATCGAGAGTGAATAATCTGATTCTTTAGAGGGTGACCCTAGTTGGTTGTGAGTGAATCCAACCAGTTGTGACACGTGTGGTATACTCTGTGAATACGTGTGACACATATGAAAACATTGTGAATGAATCTAATGTAGGAGTTTGATTGTGAGTGAATCCGATCAACTCTAACATATGTGTGAATGAATCTAATGTAGGAGTTTGATTGTGAGTGAATCCGATCAACTCTAAGATATGTGTGACGCATGCAAAGATTATGGGAGTTTGATTGTGAGTGAATCCGATCAACTCTAAGACACGTGTGATGCGTGCAAAGATTCTGTGAGTGAGTCCGATCAACTCTAAGGCACATGTGAGGACATTGGGAGTGAATCCACGTAAATATGTAATGACATTGTGAGTGAATCCAATGTGGGAATGATTAATGTGATTGATCACTCGTATGTGTTGATAGTTACAATTGAGGACGATTGTCTCCTAAACCAGGAGGGCTGTCATGGAAGTGAGATTTTTGAAATATTTTATTATCTTATTTTTGTAAAAAGAAAGCTTGTAGAGCAAGCTTGGGCTAAAAATAGCCATGTAATCTATTTTTGATGGAATAAAATACTATAAAATACTCAAGCGGGGATGCTTTTGGAAAACGCTTAGGGGGGCAGTTGGGACCCAATCTGGTGTTCTCTTCAGTTTCTATTATTTTTTGTGCGTGCTTCCCGAGGTTTGCATTTTATCATTTCAAGATTTTAATGGATATCCTTCTTTGTAACACCCTAGGCTCCCAAGTCTCTCCTCTATGGTGCTAACAAGCCCTCGAATCGCATTGCTCACCCTGAGTCAATGTGGAAGACTACGTGATTAGCGTACTCGTGCACAAGTAACTATCATGATGTAATTCCGACAGGGTTAGGTTTCTAGTGTCAACTCTAAGCAATTTGAGTTCACTGAAACCATGCATCTTATTCACTAGAACATAATATTTCCCCTGAAATTTTGCTTGATCTACCATTTGTGCGCTTTTGTCGCACAGGTCGTAGCTGGGGACTTGCCGGACACTGTGTGCGAGCCACGAATGGCTGCAAGCATACAACCAGGGAAGGAAGCTCAAACAGAATGCCAAAGGGTGTGTCACTCACCGCTCAACCGCCGCCTTGAAGGATTCCCGCGTCGCAGCCGTGAAGGAGGAGCCGCCGTCGCCGCTCTACCGCCTCTCCGCCGCCGTGCCGCTACACAGTGCTCGATCGCTCTCTCACGCTCTCTCTCTCTCTCTCTCTCACACGCAGGAGAAGGAAACCAAAGAGATAAGGCAAGAGCACTCTTGTATTCACAACACATGAGAATGAGGATTTTAGGGTTACATTTGACTCTTATAGGTGACTTGGCTGTTCACACTTGGGCGCCCATACATGGCCGGCCGACCCTAACCCTTATCCTACTGATATCCAAGGTGCGCCTCTCATCGGCGATCACCCAATCCCTTTATCCTTAACATATGGTGCCGACAAGCCCGGCCCATGACTCAGAATATTTAAATCAATGACGTAAAACATAGTACGTCTCAATGTCCGCCACCATGGGTTAACATGTCCCCCTTCCTGATGTAGATTCCGTCCTCGGAAGCTATGGCATGGTAAGCTCGATAGGGTTGTTGTAGTGGACCGTCTGCAAAACAGGGAAGTAGAGTGAAAGTATGCTGGAATTCAAAAGATATAAAGTGTAGAAATTCAAGCATGTTAGACCACAATGGATGTTGCTATGAGAACTTAGTTTAAGTGTCACATGAATGAGCTAGTGTAGCAAATTAACAGGAGTTTAAAATTATTGAAAGTAAATCAAGGTGTCAAAGGTTAATCAAGGTTTATAACTGGCCTAAGTCAAGGAAAATAACCAAGCTTAATAAATAAACAGATGACCACACTGTGTCTTCTCTAAGAACAAGTTTATACCACGAGCCTAGGGACACAAGAAACATTAGAGTGACAGGAGCCTTTTGCCTTTATTTCTTCACGCACGTGATAATTTTTATACACAATGGCGACCTTCCTAAGGCAAAACTAACATCGATCCTGGTACCATGTTTAACACAAGGCATTATCCAGGAATCTATTAGCTCACTTTAGGCAAGGCTACCCCCTACCAACCAAGGCATCGGTTTGGAGTAGAATACTCCTCGCCTACCAAGTATCAATAAGGCGATAGGCCAACATTAAAGCACATCATAGACTTGTATTGCCATTTATTGTAGGCCTTTTTTTTTAAATCTATTTCTTTTGATCCTCGCTCCTGAACTATAATTTGTCTTGCATCCTTTCGACAAAGGGGTAATAGCTATGTCCTAGAGGTCAACACACACATGGCCAGGTGTCAAACATTAAGATGGTTTTACCCTAGACCTAAGACAATCGTATTCCAAGGTTAACTAAAGACGTCATGCTACCTAGGAATATTTCCAATAAAGTTAAGCTCATTAATGATTTACACTAGCATGCAAGCAACTTCAAAAACTAAGTAGTACATTGACAATTTCCATGTGGTCATGCATTATAGTTTATGCAATTGATTGAACAGTAAAAACGAAAGAGAGTGGGTATGGAAGAATTACACCTGTAATTGGAGATCTCCTTGATTTGATGAGACAGCTTGCAATTTGATGTAGATATATTTTGATGAACGTTGTGGCAGTCTCTGGACTTGGAAGCGAACCCACCTCAAACTTTTGAACCTGTACAATCAACTAACAAGCACTATACCTCGAGAGGCACATCAGTGTGAAAATTTCAAGACTTGTTTAATGAATCTGAACTAGAAAAAACTTGAAAACGCTAACCTACGTACCAGTCACCACACTACTACTGAGGATACAGTAAGAGGATGTTGTAGAGTCCTGGCTCTAGCCCTAAGGCTAAGCCTCTATCCGCATCATCCAAACAAATAAAGTCAACCTCAGTAGTGCCATGAGTTTCATCCGTCCATTCATCATTGTCAGATATTTCCTTTTCATTTTCCCATCCACATAAACTCATCAAAAATGTAACCATGCGAGGATAGTCATCTTGTGGAAAAGGAAAGCATTGGGCTATCGGGGATATGTCCTCTACGGAGTAGGGGTCAGTCATGGTCAATAGGCAAATTAGCCATTCTAATTCTTCAACATTTTCCTCTCTGGCTAGTACATCTATATGATCCCATTCAGTTTCAATTACAGGATAGCACATGTGGAATATCTGAGAAAGGTACAGATGATACCTTTCACCAAAGGTAGGAGTGGATGAAGTGTATGATGATCGGGCATCTGCCATATCTGCAAACACAGATATAGCATCAGTAGGTTTATGACAGGTCAATCTAGTTCTTGATTGTATACGGATATTTCTCTTGTTTTTGTGCTCTTGCTCTTTTTACTATTTTTGTTTTTCTCTTTTCTTTTCTATGTATGAAGCTATATATATACATCCCCTTGAATTTGGCAATTACATGGTCAGGGGAGAAGGTTAAGGAGGAAGCAATAGAATTTCAAGCGTGAGTACATGCTCCCCCTTTCCTTGGGTAGATCATATTATTTGCAATGATGTTGCAGCCTCTTGGAACCAATTTGTCCAGCGGGTCATAGGTTGTGATGTGGGCAGATAGCTTTTTATGATCCTTGTGGCCACATCCAATTGCAAAGATGGTAGTGTACGCTCCCATTGACGAATGGAGGAAATGGTTTCCGACGATACTATTACAAGGGGAGACGTAGACTCCTCGATTTTTTGTTGGGTGTTGACAAGAGTAGGTGCAGAGCATGTAGAAACTTCTATATGAGTGTGTGCCTGGCATGAGGAGCTAGAAGCTTCATGTGGCTCCCCCCTTCCTGAGCTAGGTGGTAATGATCGATATCGTTTGGAAATCCAAACTAACTCTGGAAGAAGTGGTGTGGAGCACTCTGTTACCTTTCCCTTACCACGATCTTGAATTATCGTTGGGGTGGCAACAATTGGTTTGCAAGGTTTTATAGGTGATGTAGAGGGATTCAACTTATGTTTAGGGACCCAAATCTGGTCATTCCCCTCGTAGTACCCTTGGGCTACTAATAATTTTTTAGGGATCCATCGCGATGTTACATTGCCCTTTCTCGGGTGGGTAGCTGCTTTCCTTTTACGAGGCTTCTTGGTGGCTGAACGAGATTGAGCAGGGGAAGTAGCTGTTAACGAAGCTTTGGGGACCCACTTGTATGTACTCTTTGGCATAGTAAGCGAAGCTTTAGGGACCACCTTGCCTGTTTCCACTCTTGGCATTGAAGCGTTAGAGGGGTGGCCAACAATCGAAGATGGTTTTGCCACTGGACTTGGTGATTTTTCGTTATCCATCATTTTGTCCAGAGTGGATGGCTTAGGAGCGAGATTTTGAGCGGTCAGACCTAGTGTTGGTTCTTGCGTCGTGACTCGTCTGGTTGCCCAATCGATATTGCATTTGGTGGCCATCATCCATTTGCGCCCTAAGTTTATAGTCCCTTCCATGGTACCAGCAGGCATAACCAAAAAGCTTTGAATTATGGTTCCCTTGTCATAAGCAACGGGAGTGTGCAGAATTCCTGAGACAGGGGTTTTCTTCTTGTTGATTCCTTGAACTTGGATAGAGCTCTTGGATAAAGGTGGTTTTCCCAGTTGACACCACACGCCATATGATAGCAAATTGTGTTGAGCTCCTGTATCCAATAATGCATTATACAGCACCTCCCCGTAAGGACTCTGTAACTCAATTGGGTATCTTAGAGGTGGGTCAGATTCCAGTGCATCTTCCTTTGCTTCCTCGAAAAATACTTGCGTAATTCCCAAGTTGGCTTCTCGTTGTCTCCTAGCACGCTGTTGGCGTTCTTTGGCTTCAACTCTCGCTTGTATCTTTTTAAGCTCAGCTTGTTCTTTAGCTGCCTTCTTTTGATGGATTGCATGTAACTCCTCCTGGCTCAGGGGGTCATAGTATCGTTTGAATTTACTCCCATTAAGGAATCCAATGGTTTCAACTCCGTCGAGAGTCTCCACTCTGATGGTACCTTGCGGGGTAATTTCACATACTCTATATGGTCCCTTACCAGCATATTTGAGCTTTTTCTTTTCGTTTCGCACTCCATACATCAGGACTTTATCCCCAACCTTGATGTCCTTGTCCTTTAGATGGCGATCAAACCATTTTTTCCTTCTATCCTTCTCCACAAGGGCATTGTACACAGCCAATTGTCTTTCTTCATTTAGCCGCTCAAGGATATACAGACGCTCTGCTAAAGGATTACCATCCCAACCCTCTTGAGTAGCAACATGAAGACTTGGAATGACAAATTCCCACGGCATGACTGCTTCTTGGCCATATACCATTTTGAATGGTGTGCAATTAATAGCCACTTTGTACGCAGTACGATAGGCCCATAAAGCTGTTGTAAGCTTTAGATCCCAATCCGTGCGATGAGCTTCAACAGTCTTTGTCAGAACAGAGATTAATGTCTTGTTTGTACTCTCGGCTTGGCCATTCGCTTGCGGATAATAAGGAGTAGATTTATGATGGGATATCATGAAATTTGTTGTGAGCTCCTTAATCACTTCATTTATAAAATGCGTACCATTGTCGCTCACAAGTTCAAAAGGACAACCGAATCGTGTGATTATATTTTCAAAGAGGAACTTGGCTGTTGTCCTCGCATCTTCCTTACGTGTCGCTTTCGCTTCAGCCCATTTGGTCATATAGTCAGTGGCCACAATAATATAGCGAGATTGTGTGTTTCGGGCCGCTGGACTAATTGGACCTACAAAGTCTAAACCCCACTTTTCAAATGGTTGGTTTACTTTGATCGGATGTAGAGGCATCCGATCTTTCCTCTGGGGTTTCTTATATCGTTGGCATTCATCGCAACCCTTCACAAAGAGTGATGCGTCTTGGAACATAGTGGGCCACCAATACCCTGATTGTAAGATGTTTCGCGCAGTTAAGTCTCCTGAGAAGTGATCACCGGCTACGCCCATATGTGCCTCTTGCAAAATGTATAGATACTCATCCTCTCGGGCACAACGCCTAAGAACGTCATCCTTTCCTCTTTTATAAAGAGTCCCGGCTATCAGGCAATAGGGTTCGCATTCTTTGATTAGCTTTCGAGCTAGATCTTTACGAAGCTCCTTGGGTGGAAAGCCATTAACCAAAAAGTTAACAATCTTCTCACTCCATTCAGGCATTGTCTCCACCATGAACAGGGAAGTGTCAGGTAAGTCATCATCAACCCCGGTAGGAGCCTCACCATTAGGTATACGAGACAAATGATCAGCCATAACATGTTTTTTACCAGGTCTCACAACAACAGTGAAATCAAACTCAAGAAGAATCAATAGCCATCGTGTGATTCTTCCTGTGGAGCATGGTTTGTTTACCAGATACAACAATGCTTGATGATCCACGTAGAAAACAAACTTGGTGGCAAGGAGGTAATAACGAAATTTCCTTACTGCATATATCATTGCCAACCCTTCTCGCTCCGTAGTGGTGTAGTTCATCTCAGCATCGTTCAACTGGCGACTGGCAAAGCTAATGGGGTAGTCTAGCTTGTGTTCTCCAGGTTGAGTTAAAACACACCCAATAGTAAAGTTTGATGCATCAATATGTACATGGAAGAGTAAATCCCAGTTAGGCATTCTCAAGATTGGAGCACTCGCCAAGGCCTTCTTTAATAGCTCATAGGCACGGTCACATTCTTCGGTCCAAATAAACTCGATGAGAAGCTTATACAATGGTCGAGCTATCTCGGCGAAGAATAGAATAAATCTTCGATAATAACCAACGTGGCCCATAAAGCGTTGGACTCCCTTATAGTTGGTGGGTGGAGGCAATTCCAGAATGACCTTGATTTTACTCTCGTCGGTGGAGATCCCATTTTTGGACACTATATGCCCTAAGATAACTCCGTGTTTAACCCAGAATTGGCATTTGAAAGGATTCAATGAGATGCGATATAATCTACACCTTTCAAATATTTTTCGTAAACACACCAAGTGCTCGTCCCAAGAGGAATGAACACAAAGATCATCTAAGAAAGCTTCACAGAAGTCCCTTAGATATTCCTTAAAGGCCATGTTTATCAATCGTTGGAATGTTGCAGGTGCATTGGTCAAGCCAAAAGCCATGACGCGAAAGGCAAACACTCCAAACTCCGTGATAAATGCTGTTTTAGCTTGGTCCTCGACTGCAATTGTGATCTGATTGTAACTCGAGTACCCATCTAAAAAGCTATATGCCTCCTTGCCTGCCACTCTTTCAAGCACATGTTCAGAATATGGCAAGGGGTAATGATCCCTTCTGGTGGCTGCATTAACCTTTTTGAGATCAACACACACTCTGAGTTTCCCATTCTTTTTTGGTACGATGACTATCGGAGAAACCCATTCTGAGTGCTCAATTGGGTATATGAATCCACATTTTACCAGCTTTTCAATTTCCTCTTGTACAATCTTTGCGTACTTAGGATTCATTGGGTAGGGACGTTGCTGGACTGGTTTAGCAGTGCTAATCATTGGAATCGTGTGTTGCACCACCGAGGGTGGAACACCCTTCATATCATGATATGTCTAGGCAAATATGTCCTTGAATTCTTTAAGAAGCTTCGTAAGTGCAGCTTCTTTCACCTTGGTGAGGTCTTGAGCAATAAAAACTGGTTTAGACTCCTCACCCGGATCTGCTAAGTCTATCTCCTTAACTACCGCAGGGCCATCGTAGACACCGCTACTCCCATTGGCAGGCGTTCGTTGGGCTTTTGTGTAGACCACTTTACGTTCCCCTGTGGTAAATGATTTGAAATGCTCGGGTGCGGGGTGTAAGTCTACTGGTTCTTGTTGTGCCAGGCTTTTTTCTTTCAATTCCGCTTCCTTTTGTTGTTGAGCCAACTCTTGGTTTTGCCGCCTTCTTGCAGTACGACTTAGTTTTGGCTTCTCATCAATTTCTAATTGGGCGACGTCATGAGGTTGCGGAATACACCACATGACACTTTGGAGGTATTGTCCCCAATTATCCGCTATCTTCCGATGAGCGTCAATGGCTCCTACATAACTAAGCCATTCTGCAGTGGATCTTTCCTTGTTTATTGCAGTGCGTACATTAGCTCGATAGCGTTGGTGCTTATGTCTCGTTTTCGTCTTACCAAGTTTTTGATTTTTGTTTATATCAGATTCAGACTCACTTGGTCGATCTTCACTTGTGTCCACCTCACTTTCGGATGAACTGCAGGAGGTCACTGTCCTAGGCCTTGAGCACATTGCTTCCACATTTGGGTGAATATTTGATTCGTTTTCTCCATGAGTCTCAGGGTCAGTTTCTTCTTGAGATTCATACTCAGAGTTGCATTGGTCAGAGTCTTCGCTACTTTCAGTGTCGGTGGAGTTTGCCACGTTCTCGCCATCAGGAGTCAAGTGCATAACACCTATCATGTTTATTGGCACTAACGGTGGCATATCTTGCCCCTCAGGTGTTACCCAACTTGTGCCTCTATTTCCCCATGTGTCTATGGTTGCCGCTAGGTGTACCCAATCCACGTTATCCCACTCAGTCATACCCGGTAGGATATCCATATAAGGAGAATCTTTCCCATCATCAGTCTCTTTTTTGCATGTATAGCAATACCTTAATGGGGCGGAGTGAATAGTGGTATCCGATCGATTATCAATGATAACCTTGCTTCCTAAAGGATGTGCACGACCATTCTCAAGATCAACTCGAATGACAGAGTCCTGGAATTGTAGGTAGACATGGTTTTTCGACCAGTCATGTACCATTTGTGCTTCCCTCATGAAAGGACGTCCTAAGATCATTTGATATGACATAGGCTACTTGGAGAAATCCATTACAATGAAGGTATGTTTTACCTTGTATCCCAGGACCTTGATCTTAAGATCCCTTAACATTCCAATAGGTTTAGCTATGGTTCCGTTTGCCATCTTAACCACTATGTTTGTGACTTCGAGGTGAGGTCTTCCCATGGATTCCCAACAGTTTTTAGTCACAATGCTCACTTCAGCACCACCATCAAGGATTCCCTTTAGAGTTAATCCCTTGGTAGTAATGGGGAGGGTGGCATTAGATTCGTCCCCTTCAAAGTACTGTCCCAACTTTTTCACAGGTATTTCAACGACCGAGTTTTCATCTAGGTTGGGTTGTAGATCCCAATGTTCCCCTTCATCTTGAAGCGTGTCGGGTCTATCCATATTTGCAAATTGTGGTAGCCCCGCCTTTAGTTCTCCATTGAGAAATGCCCGAAGAGCTAAGAATAGCTCAGGATCTCCGTATAATTTGGATATAATCGTGGTTCTGATCTCGGAGGACATAAAATCCATTAGCTTGGACACATTCAATGGTACTTTCCGAGATATCGCCCCTTGACTAGGGACTGGTGAAGATGGAATCACTTCCTCTTCGACGGGGTCAGGCATTCCCTCACTAAACATTCTTTCCAGCAGGAAGGGTGTTTGCCCACTTCCTGATGTCCTATCCTCACTTTCTTCCCGAATGATGCTAGGTATAGCTAACGGTTTATGGTTCCGGTGAGGCTGAACTTGCGTAGGAAACACTGTGTCTAGAATTTTGATTTTTCTCGGGTTTGGCTCCAGTTCTCTTTGTGTTTCTTCCACCAAACCCCTTAAGTGTTGCACTTGTTCAATCTCCTCAACTGGGTTTGGATAAGTTCCAATCTTTTTCTTAAGGGTTTTTGGCCCACAAGGCTTGTCTTGGGGAATCTCAGTCAGTTTGGGTGGTCGAGAGGGCATTAACTGACTTGGTTGTGGGACCGTGGAAGTTTCCTTCTGTTTTCCCTTATTTATGTACTCGCTTGATTCTCCTTCATTGAGCTCCCGAGTGGGTTCCTCCCTTAAGGTAGTGGCTTTGGTCCCCATGGTTTCTATTGAATCGGAATCATCTTCAGGATCATTCATATACACAGGGTCATCTCCTGTCCCTATGTTAGTCTTTGAACTAGGCTTGGAGCTCGTGGCATTAAGCGATCTCTTCCGTCGTGTTTTCTTTTTCTTTGCCTGAGCGATTGATGCAGTATCCCTCTCTTCAAGAATGTAGTTTTGATTTTGAAGCATTGACCGTGTAACTACATTCGCGGGTACAACGGGTGTGGTTCCTCGTGCTTGGTTGGTGACCTCAACCAAATTCAATGGCGTAATCTTGGGTGCATTAGGATTATGTGGACATTGAGCGATCAAATGATCTATGCCACAACGATTACATGTAAGTACCGGCATTCCCGATGTGCTCTCTTGATTTGGTCGCATCTGAGTAGTGATCTTCTGTAGCCTATTAGGGCACTCCGCTACACGATGCGGTCCACCACAATCGTAGCATTGAAGAGGTGGTCTCCTCGCCAAGGTATTAAGGTTTTGCCCTCTTGTGGCGAGAGCAGCTGCTTGATATACAGGCTTGACTTGCCCAAAATGATCCTCCATGTAGTACTGGGGAATCATTTCAAACGTATCAATCCCGTATGGAGCAGTGGGGTCTATCTCCTCTTCATAATCCCCACACGCACTATGTGACTCACAACCCATCTGGTTTATTGGGGTAATCCTTGGATGTGGAGGTTGTGGTCCTAGCACTGGCGGTGGTAATGGCACAGACTGGACTACATTCGGATTCCTTGGAACTATGTGCTGTGACGGTTGCTCGACAGGTTGTGCAGGCATTAGCGCGGGTACTTGAGGTGTGTTTGACCAAGCTAGTGGTGCCTGGTTTGCCAACATTCGCTTAAGTACTAGGCAATCCTTAGATTGATGGCCGTACTTACCACATGCATTACAATTCCCATTGAATTTGACTCTGAATGTGGGACATTCACTCGTGCTATGTGGTCCTAAGCACACCGAACACCATTGTTGCTCTCTCCTTGGGTACATATGGCTATTCTGAGGAGCTCGATTACCCCTAAAGTATTCTTGGAGAGCCTTAGTAAGGTCGGTCACAGACATTTCAGATATCTTGGGCTCCTTGGCAATAGGTTTTACCGTCATTGGGTCGTGCCCAGATACTTGTGAACTAACGGATTTTGTTTCTGAAGACACCTTTTTACTTGCAATCATCAAGTTGTCTTCTAACTGGATTGCATTAGCAGTGACTGCTTCCCACGTTGTAAGACCTCTAATGACTAGGCCATTGTAAATGTCCTCGTGGCGCAATCCTCGAATGAATCTATCGAGCAGTTGGTTATTATTGAAGCGCTCATCGGGAGTGCAGCGAGAATTTAGATGCTTCAATCGACTTATAAAGTCTCTCACTGACTCCCCTTCCTCACGTTCAGCTTTTTGGAGTTGAGATGCTACCCCCCAAGCACACCCTCACGTATGTATGCTTTCAAGAACAATCTCTTGAGAGTGGGGTAGTGAGTGCGCTCTTCAACCCTTAAGGTTCGATACCAATCTCCGGCCTTCCCACTCAAGGTTAAGCCTAAGGCTTTACACTTATGCAACTCATTGTGCTCTTCCAAGGAATCACACACGTGTTCAAAGACTTCAATGTGCTTCTTAACATCCTCGTTACCACTGAAGTTTTGAGTGAGCTTAGCCACTTATACGGCCTTGCTTCTAGGTTCTCTCTCAGGCATGCCCCGCATGTTTTCCGCAATGGATCGTCCGATCGTCTGAGCAAACGCTGCGAGATCACCTAGGTGAGCAGGCATAGTTGGTGGAGGCACTTCTGGGATAGCCTGCTGGCTGATAGGAGTTGGCATTGGTCTGAGTATGTTGGCAAATGACGTAGAATATGATATGTGACTAGGCCTAGCTCCTATTGGATAAGGGTGGTGATAAGGCGGTCGTGGAGCATACGCCATTGGCATACTAAGAGGCGTAGGAGCTACATGAGCATGAGTTGAGATAGGTACATAGGGTCGATAGGCACGGGCACGCACTGTTGTAGGTACTGTTCCACTAGGTAGTGGTGTTGTACTAACCACAGTGGTAACAGGTGCGCTTTCTGTCATGCTCATCATTGGGGTAGGCATTGTGGATTCCTTAATGGAAAGTTGAGCCAAGGTTGGAAAACTAAAGTTACTGCTCGTGGGCTCAACCTGCATTGAGACTCCAGGCGAAACAACATACGAAGGGTCTATGGGACTCACCGAGTCTCCAATTGTGATAGGGTTGGTTGTTTGGCCTTGCCCGTATCCAAAAACCTCATAGGGCTAGTGGAAACTAGGTCCACTCCCCTATTTTGCCTCTCAATTTGGATAATTCTATGAATCACCTCACATATCATGTGTTGTTGCTCCTCTAGATTAGTGGCACTAGATGTAGATCGTAGGACTTCTAACCAACCTACATGGTATGTGTAACCTGTGTATAGGTCAGTTAGAGTCTCTGTGTGTAGATCATATTCCCAATTTTCATTGAGAAATATCCCATCTAGACTTGGTGTGCCAAATGGTTCTCTTGAAGTGGACGCAATGTCACTTCTTATGGATTGGCTTCTAGGGACCTCTACTTTAGGAAGAGCATCGGAATGTGGTAGCTCAGTAGGGCCCTCATTAAACGAAGTGGGTAGAATATCCACATGGACACTCTTTGGGAGGGTAGGGTCCACATAAGATGTGAATGGCGAATCTACTACCCCTCCTTCCTCATTTACCTCGCTTGTCGCATGTTCAGAGCGTGTAGCTCTACTAAAGGTCTCTATTAGACGACTAAACATGCTAGATCCGGGTTGTGGGGCCCACACTGGCATGTTTTGGCTTGTCTCCTCAGGGTTCTTGGTAGGGTGTCCTTCCATGGCTTTTGAGTCAGAGGACGAGTCACTATCCACTATTCGTGGATCTTGGGTTGCACTCCCTCGAAGGCCAAGATGCCAACGTGGAGGGATGGTGTGAGCCTGCGTAGACTGAAACGCTTTCTAGTGGCTCGGACTCCAGCACCCGACCAGAGCGTAGATGCATGTGACGTGGGTACCCTACGTGCGTTGGTAACTACCCTTGAAACTCACACGAGTGGTTTCTTAGGTGTTTCGCACCCCGTTTTTACTTGTTTTTGTGTTGTTTTTAACCCGTTTTGACCCCCTTACTTACGGTCGAACTTGGACTAGGGCGTGTGATAGCTCGAAACGAGCGTATCGTTCAAAGGGTCCTAGTGTGCTTTACAGCACCGTGTTCGCCTATCTAGAGCTCCTGTAGTCCTCAAAACAGTCCGTTTCCCTTGGGGGGAAGGGGCAAAAGCCTATTTGCTTGTGGAGGAAAGGGTGAGGGCTTTATCCCACATGCTCACTTTACTCCTTGGGGAGTGGGCTACATATAGGGCACGACTTCCCATAAGTTCTCACTTGAAAGAAAGCTATGGAGGCTCACTCTCCTATATATATATATCAATAGACCGAGACCGAGACCGAGACCGAGGCCGGGGTCGTGGTCGTGGGTCAATTGGGGTTCTTTCTTTTCAAAATTTTTTTCTCCAATTAGAAAATCTTTCCTCTCTTCCTCTCCACACGTTTGGTTCTTTCTTTAAAAATAAAATTTACTTTTTTTGTTTTTTATTTTTTGAATTTTTTTAAAATTTTTATTTTCTGTTTTTCTTTTGGAGATAAGTTTTCTAGGGTTTCTTTAGGGTTCAGCCTTGGCCGCGGCGCAGTTCGCACACAGCCCAGATCTGCTGGGGATTCAGAAACCCCCCTCACACCACGCAGAAAACCAGATAACCGATCGTGCGCCCACACGCAGAGCGGAAAAATAACAAAAGAAACAGAAATGCAGAAGACAAATTGCAGAAACAGAGATTGTAAACCACAGAAACACCTCAACAGCAAACACACAGTCGCTTTCCTACAGTGTAGATTAAACTTCACGCAGCAGCCGAGCTACAAACTGGAGCTTGGCGCAGGGCAACTCCCCGGCAACGGCGCCAAAAATGTGCGCTTTTGTCGCACAGGTCGTAGCTGGAGACTTGCCGGACACCGTGTGCGAGCCACGAATGGCTGCAAGCATATAACCAGGGAAGGAAGCTCAAACAGAATGCCAAAGGGTGTGTCACTCACCGCTCAACCGCCGCCTTGAAGGATTCCCGCGTCGCAGCCGTGAAGGAGGAGCCGCCGTCGCCGCTCTACCGCCTCTCCGCCGCCGTGCCGCTACACAGTGCTCGATTGCTCTCTCACGCTCTCTCTCTCTCTCTCTCACACGCAGGAGAAGGAAACCAAAGAGATAAGGCAAGAGCACTCTTGTATTCACAACACATGAGAATGAGGATTTTAGGGTTACATTTGACTCTTATAGGTGACTTGGCCGTTCACACTTGGGCGCCCATACATGGCCGGCCGACCCTAACCCTTATCCTACTGATATCCAAGGTGTGCATCTCATCGGCGATCACCCAATCCCTTTATCCTTAACATATGGTGCCGACAAGCCCGGCCCATGACTCAGAATATTTAAATCAATGACGTAAAACATAGTACGTCTCAATGTCCGCCATGGGTTAACACCATTCCATGATTGTAAGATGATTAATCTATTGTACTAAAAATCGTCAAACACTCTCACTCAACTCTCTCTCAATCTCTCATCAAGATATGTCACATCATTAGGGTGTCATGCAACATGGGTGCTCCTTTATGCATTTAGTTATTGTCTCACTCACTTTGATAAACATACACTAACTCTCTTAAGCATATGAGACAATGATCATGTCACAGTTCACAAGTGAGTTGTACTCATGAACATTGTTGTTATCCATAGCAATGTTCATTACATATGATAACCATAGATCTTCCTTATTAAGATACATCTTATACAGATTATCAAAGGGTACTTATCCCTTCATGATTCTTTGTTGTGTCGATGATGAAGAACTTGCTACTAGATCTTCAATATGTATACTATTGTGTACTTAAGAGTCATTCTCGTGTGCCACTCTTTTTCTTGAGTGCTCTCAAACTCCTCCTCCATGAGAATGCCTAGCACATGAGAAGCCATGCACAAGCTATCATCATAGAGTGCACCTTGCATGCTCCCAGCATTGTCTGCTTGGTGCTCACGAGTTCCTTGCGAATCTAGTGGTCACTCTACTCCATAGTGATCCATTAGAACACCCTCTGCCTATCTCCAAGGGTGTAGGCAAGTTGACCTCTCCTCGGTCATGGTTTGCAAGGACTACTCTGTTAGTAAACAGTCCCCCCCGTCCTTAGTTGCATAAGAAAAATGTCGATAGAACACGATTATGTTCGTAGGAATTGATGCCATAAGTTGCAAGGTAAACTTAGAGGTCCGAACATGGCTTAGAGGCACAAAGGCATGGCTCAAAGGTTCTTATGGACATGGAATACTAATCAAGAAAAACTCGTGCTACACCAAAATTGGTGATCGCCACACTGATAAAAAATAATATGCATAAAATTTTTAATACATGATTCACAAAATAAAAATGATCATCATCTTTACACCACCTCTCAATCCACTAGCTATACAACACCTCAATCGGTACCCTCGCACATCTCATGCAGAGTGACACCTCTATCGGTACCCTCGCACTTCTCATTGCTATACTCAGACGCTATCCACATTAGTTAAATAATTAATTGAACACATCAATTAATCCCGTCATCATCTTGAGATATAGACAACCCATAAATAATCAAATAAAAGCCACACACATGTTTGCTAGTAGGCATAAGTACCCCGGGAATCACCCCTCCATAAGAACCAACTGAAACAAACAGTGGAGGTCCAAAAGCATATCATATACGGGCGTCCCCGATATACAGTTGCATAAACGCATGAGAGGATGGCTTCATGATCGGTGTGGAAGACTAGACCTACATAAAATGCATATGCAGTGAACCAATCAAATGAATGTATGTAAGACGAGTCTAAGTGTCCCATGCCATATAGGCGCGTTGTACATACATGCATAGGATGGTAGAAGATAGAAGACATAAATGTGTCTAGAGTAAGTATATGAAACCAATTTGATGTCCCATACCACCAGATTAATTCCATACATCACTTCCTTCAGAATAGAAGTTTGAGGCGGAGTGGCCAGTTCCCTCAGAAACTTAAATTTTGACACAAATTTAATGTTAAATCTAAGGTTTATTAATTAGGTTCTTAGTTTGTAAAAATATTATAAAAACTCATATGAAAAAGTCTTGTAAATAAAAGTGAGTATATATACAAGTACATACCTCCATCGTTTTGGTGTCATAGAAATAATCTGTCAAAAACATTATTAACACTCAAAATAGATGTGAATCGTTATTACTTCTATGGATAGGGTATATATATATAAATTATTAATCAGAATCTTATGAGAAACTTGTCATCATAAAAATAAAAGTTAAATTGGTTGTGGATATAAGGATAGGAAGATGCTAACCTTGAGTTAGAAAAGTTGTTTGAGGGGATGTGAGGTTATAAATGAAAAATGGATAAATTTGATAAAACATGAATAAGTAGTAATGATTCTAGTAACCTTGATTAAGTGAACAATTCTAGATGATGAAATATTAATTCACATTCGTAGTTGAAATAGACTAGAATTATGAACATGAAACTTAAGCGTAAGAGAGTCGTACCTTTTATATATTCGATTGCAATGATGCTTTATATTGAGAAGAATGAGAAACAATGCGAATGGATTAGAAATATGATTATTCTTCCAAGCATAATTAGGGTTATTTTTAATTATGACTTTATAAGAAATAGAACTTAGAGTAGTATGAATTTAAATTCTATGCATAATTATTCAAGCATGATTATTATTGTCAGCATAGGTATAAGAAACTTACTTGGATGGTGTTTGAGTCACTATTGTCTGAAAGATAAAGCTTACATAGAAATATTGAAAACATTATTTACTAAGTTATAGAGGATACATTGTTTAAAGGACATAAATTTTGTAAGCATACGTGATTGTTTAAATTGTTTAAAGGACATAAATTTCGTAAGCATACGTGATTGTTTAAAAATTATGGAAAATGGAGAATCAATTTACTACGGGCATAAAGATAATGAAATACCACTTCCAAAATAGAAAGTTTTAATATAACAAGAGAAATGGGTAAAAAAGAAATTTGAATAAAATTTACATCCTTTTAATGATGCGGGTATGGTTAGGTATTTATTCTCAGGGGGTAATTCTGGTCCTAAGGTATCAATGAATCATCTTCTATAGTATATCCACGTACGATGTCCATCTGCTCCAGAAGGTGACAAAAACATATGTTTGGAGTAAAAACCGTGGTGTTTTCAATAGGTATGAAAACAAAGCATCCCTCGTGATCATGTGTCCATAGCTTTGACCATTCATCTTGTTGCCTACCTGTTGTTGAATATCCATAGTAGTTGTTGAAAAATAGCATGGTTTTGTTCACACTTGAGGTTAAGCACTATTATAATTTTAAATACAATGAAAACTAATAGCAATCTGAAGAAATGAAAAGAAGTAACATAATTACAATCTAAAGAAATGAAAAGAAGTAATAGAACTACTAAAGTTTACTAAAGTTTTAGTGAGGGATTCTTGAGGTTAAGCACTATTATAATTTTAAATACAATGAAAACTAATAGCAATCTGAAGAAATGAAAAGAAGTAACATTATTACAATTTAAAGAAACGAAAAGAAGCAATAGAACTACTAAAGTTTATAATTCAAAACCAAAAAATAAATTTAAATACATCTTTAATCTAGGGCTAAGGATGCTATGAGTTCTGCTCAAACAGTCTAAAGAGATGTCGAGGAAAGGTATTCATGAGGTTCGTGATAGCTATTATAGGGAATGTTGCCAAATAGTTGGGTACGTGGATACGGATTTCAGAAATCATGTCGAAGAAGTACAAAATATACAGCTTGGGTAAAGCATCAGGGAATGTATTATGGATAACAGTTGTAATGTCGAAGTCTATGACTTTCATTATGGAGTCCCAAGCAGTTCCTCATTGACATAGTATTATAGAAGTTCATCCTTTCGCAAAAGGGCCATGGGGGAGGTTCATGGTCGATGAGTTTCTCGATTAGAAGGTAAATATGTAGTCCGGTAGTCTCTCTGAGTGCCTATAAAAGTGGTCGAGGGTTGCCCAGCCATTTTACCGATGTTGAAGCTTCACAGTCCGCTCCCCCCTACACATTGTTTGTGCGCTGAAAATATCAAGAGGTGTGTGTGTGTGTGTGTGTGTGTGTGTGTGTGTGTGTGTGTATATATATATATATATATATATATATAAGTAGCTTTAAGCTACTTATATATATATATATATATATATATATATATATATATATGTAATTAGCTTTAAGCTTTATATATATATATATATATATATATATATATATATATATATATATATATATATATATGTAATTAGCTTTAAGCTTTATATATATATATATATATATATATATATATATATATATATATACAAGCTTTAATTATTTAGCTTTAAAGCGGGTTTTCATCACTCAAAACTTAGCGAACAGCGCCACTTGGAGAGTTTTGATTTAATAAAGTTTATTAAAGCTTTATTATCATAAAGCCTAACAAGCTTCTAATGATATGATCGGCACAACATCAGCCCGCTTTTCCTCTTCTTCCTTGTTCGCGTGCGGTGCTGCCATGCGGTTGTCCGGGGAGAGGAGATTAAAACAAAAAATTTAATTAAAAATTTGGGTATGCTCCACCTCATAAATTTATGAAAAAAAAAAAATATTTGAGAGTTGAAACCCTCCCATACTGTCCATTATAGAATTCATGTCCTGTGGCCATTGCCCAGAATTTTGAAAGTAGGAGAATGCTACTCATGCACACACCTAAGCTTTCTGCACATTGGTTCCATCTAAACCCTATGTAGCACATCTCCTAAGGTTGTTTAAATATTGAGACTTTTCCATATCCTTCACTTGTTAGCTGCCGCTCCTCCTGCCTTGTGGTGGTTGGCCCTACCATACCTAGATTGGTCCCTATCCATGAGTGCACACTACTCCTCCATGTCTGCTTTCAGTCATGCCATGCCCCTAAGGTAGCTAGCACATCAATTGCAATAAATAAGACACCCAATCATTTTTTTGTGCACACTTATGAGCCACTTATAAGATCAATGTTGCGGTGCTCTCTCTTAATGTCAAAAATTAACTTTTTTTTAAAGCAATAAAAAAAGGATGACATTCAAACTCAAACGATTTTTATTGAAAAAATCCATAGGTTTTTATAACTAAAATTTCAAAAATTTGACTTTAAATTGAAGGCTAAGCAAAATTACAATCATTTTTTTAAATTTGAGCTTTGAAACTTACACTAAAGGACATTTTTTTGGGCACTTCTCTTTTTTGATTGAGCCTCAATTACAAGTGCCAAGCCCCTGGACATCGTGGCGACCCTCCTCTCTCTATCTAAGCTATAGGTCAGCGTTGATTTTTTATCGTGGGTGCCCATCTACCCTCTCAATCTTTGTCTCTCTCTCTCTCTCTCTCTCTCATACTCTCTCTCAAGTAGCGCTAGGTTAGGAGTTTGGCATCACGAATGGGGATAGAAAACAAGGTCTGTTAGCATTGTTCAGTTGGCAGCTTGGTGAAGTTAACAGGGAAATCCATGTCATACTCTCTTGGTTATGCTAATATATAGCCAATTGCAAAAGCATCAATGTGCATGTGGAAGATAATATCCCAGTTGGGAGATCTTAGGATTGATGCACTTGCTAAGGTAGATGAGGGTCATAGGCTCTTTGACACTCCTCGTTAGTCCATTCAAAGATGATGAGTAGCCTATACAAGGGCCTAGCTATATCGGTATATAAGATTATGAGTAACTGACATGTCCCATGAAACGTTGGACACCTTTAAAGTTTATGGGTGGTGGGAGCTCAAGAATAAGTCTCATCTCACTATTACCTGTTGAAATGCTATGTTAAGAAATGATGTGGCCAAGTATTACTCTATGTCTCACCCAAAATTGTCATTTAAGTGGGTTAAGGGAGATTTGATACAATCTGCATTTCTCAAGTACCTTCCTAAGGCACTAGAGGAGATGCACTTTCCATTTGGAGTTGACACATAGGTCATCCAACCATGAAAACCTCAAGGAAGGTATTCCTTGTATGCTGTGTGCACATGAGACTTTGGAAAGTGCTCGAGGTGTTGGATAAGCCAAACGACATAAAACTATATGCATAAGTGCCCCAAGTAGTGTTGAAGAAGTTGCTAGGGCAACCTTCACTTGACACTACTAGCCTAAGTTAAGCTTACTAAAACAGGGCTATAAAAACACCCATGGGGATTTTGCACAATCTGAGAATCAAGACCCTTGGCCTAAGAAAATGACCTAATCGACCTACTTATAGAGTTTCAAGACTACTTCGATTGGAAATAACTAGCATGAAGGGTGTATATCTCTGGAGGTGTGGTCAAGCCCATTCTTGTTATTGAAGGAGCAAAGCCATCAAGGCACATGGCCTATTAGATGAATCCAAAATACTCAAGGATAAAATTCATAGACTCATTGAAGCTGGATGCATTTATGAGATAGAGCATACATAATGACTATCCCCAATAGTCATAGAGCCTAAGAAGAACAAGAAAATCTAGGTTTGTGTTAACCTCAAAAGGTTAAAACAACCACAATAAAAGATCATTACTCGTTGCCATTCATTGAGCACGTTCTGTAATGTGTAGTAGAGGCAAGGAGGCTTATAGCCTACTTGATGGGTTTTTGGGCTTGATATAACTTTCCTTTGTCTCAGTGAGGTCCATGATTACATATAGCTCTACACTAGATTTTGGACCCTAAGGCCATATTGCTAATGCACACTTGTGGTTATTTGTAGCCCTTGAGCACTGTAGTATGTCGGTTGCACTCAATTAGTGTAATTTTTGCTTAACCCTACACCTTGCAAATCTTGCTGACACAAGGCAAAAGATTTTGTCTAAACCTGTAGATACTTGTCTTGCAAGGAATTTAATTAGGAAATGTAAAGCAATGAGGGCAGTAAAGCATCAACGACAACGTGTAACACCACCTTGCAATGGGTCTGCACACGATGCATTGACAACTGTACGACCACTAGATTACGATGAAAAGTCCCCCTTGCAACATAGCATAAACATGATTGCAAAATCCATTGTCCAACACTAAAGGGCATGCAACCTCTCCACAGGACAATTGGTTGCATCGATTGAGGTTATCGTGGAGGAGGAGGAGGCAGTCGACTGAGGAGGCATGCCACTACATAGTGTCACCTTTATATTGTAAAATAACTGTGCAATCGGGGGTTTAAGTATTTATACTTGACTAATAATGTGGCATAAGTGATGGTGCAGTTGAATGATCGGAAGATAATCAATTGATTACATTGGGTTGGGTGATTAGATCACTTGATTAGACAAGTGATCAAATGATTGTAAGTTCGATTGGGTGATTGATGGATGATTGGACATAAAGCAATTAGAGACGGTGATCGATTGATTCTAGTTGTAAGAAAATGGAAGTGATCACACTAATTAGACTATGCTGACGATTGAAGCTCCTACGATCCAGTTTAGCGATTGGCAGGAGGTGTCAAATCAATGATTCAAAAGGAAGATTGACCGATTGAAGAGTTGGATCATCCGATTCGAAATTTCAATCACAACGATTTTTTTTAAAAAAAAGGTGCTTCCTCTTAGTGCATGGGTCCCAATATTTGATCAATGTCCGATTGAAGAGTTGGATCGTGTGATTCAACCTTTTAGTCCAACGATTGGTTTTTTAAATATAAATGTGCTTCCTCTTAGTGCATGGGTCCCAACAGTTGATCAATGTCTACATGTATATGTCCTTTACTATGGACACCCCTAGGTATGATTTGAATGCATAAAACATGCTATGCAAGTACCCTTAGTGGGCTTTTCTCTCGAGCATAAGCAACTCGACTTGCGAAAAAGGAATTGTTCCTGAAGTATTAGTTATGTGACTATCTAAGAAATTACAATTGGCTCGTTTTGACCTTTTGCAACATGACTCTTGACTCTTATGCTTTAGGCAACTTGACTTTGAACTCATGCCATTGGTGCATTTTGACCTCCTCTAGCAACTTGACTTAGAGTCGGATGCTCATTCCCTTGTTTCTATGCTTTGAGCAACAACGTCTTTGGCTTTGTTATCCAAGTTAAGGGTGTTTGCATCATCTTGATGAGCTTGGCTTCTACCCAAGTCTAGAATGAGGCTTTAATGGTTCTTGACCTTCTCAATAGGTAAGGATGTTGGGAGTTTGTGTAGACTCTTAGCCCATGTGAACTTACCCTTAACCATAACCTTTCACATACCCTTGCCTTTTCGCATTCAACCGTACTGCTTCGTATCCTTGTGTGCGCATGGGATAACTACCCTTTTTCTCTTGTAATCGGGCATTTAGAAATCTATAAAGGAAGCAATGCAAGCAATGGAAATCAATCTCTCTTTGTTACTTAAGGTGTTTGGTTGATATGCCCAAGGTTATGGGTTGAAACCCTATTAGCTACGCTAAATGATGCTACCTTGTAATGTTGCCTGTAGGTGTGTGTGGGGTGTGGTGTTTGTAAAAGGGCATGAGGAGCTTCAGAGGAGTCCTCTCATCAACTGGAATTAGTTGTGCAAAATTTCTACCTCATGTTTGGGATCTCCTCAGCACTCAAAGCGCAAGGTTGTGAGTAGCCTAGGATGGACGATCTCATGATTAGAAAAAGCATTAGGCATTAGAAGCTTCATATCCAAAATCAACTTTCATCCTAAAAGCAATGTTGGGTTGAACTTAAGACAGTAGCAAACGGGTACATTTTGCAAGCTTGTTATGCTTGAGAATCCCCAACTACCCCAAGCACAAGATGTCTTGGTGCATAAACGCAAGCATGTACTCTGTCTTTGTCTCTCTCTCTCTCTCTCTCTCTCTCTCTCTCTCTCTCACACACACACACACACACACACACACACACACACACATCATCATCATCAAAACCAAGTGCACTCCATGCTCTGAAGCTTGCAAAACAAGATTGTTTTTTTTAATTCTTTTACCGTGTTTTGTGTGAGTGCTTGGGTAGCATACTTCATGTAGTGTAGAGCATATTTGAAATGCTCGAATGATCTTGAATTTGAAAGCATACTTGGAAGCAATGCTAGATTGACATCCGCAATCGATGAGCTTGAAGCCTATTCTTATGTTCGATGGGGATTCAAAAGTACCTCGCTAATTAAAAAACTATAAATTTATTACCACATTTAAAAATGAGTTTTGTATCATGAATCAATACATAGGACTAATGACCGCCTTCAACACTGAAGGTGTTTTGGTCCATTTTCGATATCGAAAGTGCTATTTGGTTCTCCTATGTTTATTAAATTTCGGGGAGAACTATGCCAACTCCCCGCTATACTTCATGTACATTTTTTTTTCTTCACTTACACAAACGAACACGAAAATCCTATAACTTGATGAATAACATATAACTAAGATTCAAATGTGGTAATGAATTTGAAATTATTTACCTTGTATACTTGTTTAGGCGGAAAAGACTACCCAAGCATTAAAAAAAAAAAGAAAAAAGAAATCAATCTCTATTTGTTTTTCTGTGTGCAAATGTTCCTTGCAACGTTCTTCAGAGTGTTGAAGGTCTTTTCCTTTTAACACTTTGGTGACCATGCTTTTCACCGAATCCCCACCCTATGGTGATGAAGGCGGTTGCAGGTGACATTTTCTCAGTTTCACTGGCGGCATGGTGCTGGCGGGATGCTTGGACATTGCGAGTATGCAATCGACTGCTCATGAGGGGGTCTCGCTCTCAGACCAGCGGTGCAGGTGGTGTATGTCCAGCATCCTATGCTGGTCTGGACGGATCCGATCTGCAGCCGGGTCTGTCTTTGCGTGGCCTGCACGAACACCACTCCTGCAAGCTCGAGTCGAACAGCTCCAGTGCTGACAGGAGACCCTTCAACATGTAATCCCGAACGTCCGACGTCCGGATGGGACTCATAGGAGACCATCTTTTTTTCAATCAAGTATTAATGTTTTTCTAAAAGTATCATTCCAATGTGCTTTTCATATAATAGACCCATAATGCTAGTCTTTTTGAAAAGTTCATTAGTCGTGGGATTAGATCACTTATCGTCCTTTGAAGTAGTTGGGGGATTTCTCTCAAGGCAAGCACGAAGGGAGGCCGGCCACCCACAGAAGCAAGGATTGCTTGTATCATGTCTATGGCATGTGTAAAAAATAGGGTCACAACTCTCGTGTGTGCCCAGAGGTCCTCCTAAAGCAGTTTGATGCTGTGCAACAGAGATTGCTCAAGTGAAGGAAGTCCAAGGATATCCGTCTGTGTTGAAGAGCAAGAAGGAGTTGAAGCAGTTTGTCAGTGATGCCAAGTAGGCTGCGGAGTGGCATGTCTAGCATCCTCAAAGGGGAAATTCTTTGCGGGATATTGAGTGGGCATGCAAAGGGACAGCTCTTGTCAAATGTGACGCATGAGATCAAAAAGCTGGAAGATGCAGAGAATAGTTCGGAGAGTAGCCTAGAGAATGACTCCGAAGCTTCTGATGTTGACATGGATGATGCCTATTTTTGCCATAGTGATGGGGTAGGATCTGGCTGTGTGATTGAGCATGCTGAGGAGGGGCTGATAGGTGGAGTATGACATGGATGATGCCTGTTTTTTGCCATAATGATGGGGCAGGATCTGGCTGTGTGATTGAGCATGCTGAGGAGGGGCTGATAGGTGGAGTATGCCAAGGGAGTTCCTCAGCCTTATTTGACCCTATGCCGGATGTTTCTGATGTTTTGCCAGTTAGTTATGCTCCAGTTTTATTTGTTGTGAATACACAAAGTGAGTTTAATGGATGATGCCTATTTTTGCCATAATGATGGGGTAGATCTGGCTTTGATTGAGCATGCTCAGGAGCGGCTGATAGGTGGATTATGCCAAGGTTTTTCCTCAACCATACTTGAGCCTGCACCGGATGTTTCTGATGTTTTTCCAGTTAGTTATGCTCCAGTTTTATATGTTGTTGATACACAGAGTGAGTTTAATGGTGTCTCTACTGTACATGATGAGCATGATGATGCTCAGCAAGAGCAGCAACTTGATTATGTCTTGCATATCAATGATGGTAGATGGCATATATGGAATGAGCATCTTGTACCTCCTGCATATAAGAGAGTGAGGATACATCTGATGAGGAAGAAGATGATACCAATAATGAGCCTCATGTGTGGCACAAGTTCTCCCCAGGATGGGCAATGGAAGTCATGGCCAACTTTACAGAGATGTTTTCGGCTAATGTTTCGGACGGCAAGCTTTATCCCTCCAAAATATGGACATCCATATGATCGATTTGGGTTGGGTCTCAGCTCAGCCTTGGAGGAGGTGTTGCCGGAAGGACAATCCTCAACTGTTACAATTCAAGAGGACCAAATGCAGAATGATGACCAGTGGGTCAGCCTGCTCGTGAGAAGTCTCTAGCCTATTTGCAGCTCATGGAAGATTTACTGGATGATCCAGAAGATAGCTCTTGCTGCATAAGCATGTTATATATATAGGGAAGCAATTACAACTATGGGGGTGATGTAGATCCTATTTGTGGTCAGTAGGAACATGCCTTTGTTGTCCTGCAAATTTCTCATGGGTAGGTTGTTGTTGTTGATGTTGTGCATGATTCTTGTTTATTTGTTCATGAGGGTGATGGCCAGGTTTCTTTGTCACAAAGGGAAAATGCTATGGAAGATTGGAAAAGACAGCCTAGCAGAAAAGATTATGATTTGCCTATTTGGGAGAACTCAAGTCATTTACGATATAACAGAGTTGAAATTCTTTGACTACATTTATTTTATGACATTTGTAATATGCTACCTTAGGTCATACATATGATAAACCATGGCATGGTCACCCAGTCTGAGGTTCGTCGGGCATGATCGAACTATATCCATGCATGCCGTAGGTCCCCAGTGCCCGCCATCCGTCACATTCAATTCACCAAATCCAATCCAAAAGTGGGTCCAATGGTGGACATCTTGAAAACAAAGCACTTCTCACTTATGTACCCTTGTCCTGGGAACTTGCTTGAAAAAAGTCGTAAGTGCACTCTCGTTTCAGCTTCAGAAGTGCATCCAAGCCAAAGCTCTCCTTAGAAGACCCGTGTCAGGCTGCAGTTATTGACCTCCGAAACCTAACAATTGAATTGTTTAGGTTTTACACTTCACTTACCTAGATTTTTATAACTCATTTACAAAAACATTAACTATCTAGCCAATTTATTTTACCAGTTATCTTTCACTAGTGTTCCCATCTCCTCTGTAATGTTGATAAACTCTTGTTTTCCAATGAAATGTAAAGAACCATCTTCTTGCACTAGCACTACCACCATGATTTCTTTTACAATCCACATCTGTACCTTTCTTGTCTTGGCATTCTGATCTACTCCTAACACCCTTGACACCATTTGCTTTGTCCTATCAGTTAGTGTCTTTGTTGTGCTTGCTCGTACATTATGTTGATGGATATTGATGTGTATCATTAATTGGCTCATCGGCTCGTAAGAGGGTATCACATAATAGACGTAGCAATTGCTTGTAGTGATGCACATCACTGGCATTGAGTAGTAATGGCAAAGGAGCTTTCTAAACACATTACCGCACTCCTCTCTAGTGGTCGGTGCCTTTAGCATGCTCCCACTAAAATGTGATGTGATTGAGATCTTGTGGCTCTTTAGGCGCGAGCAAAAAGCTCATTCACACACTTCTTTAACACACTCCAGGGATGGCAATGTTGTCAGTTTGCGGCTTTGACCACTAGTGGGGATCATACTTATGCTTCATGGAATCCATTCCTACATGTGATCCCATGGGTTTGGTGGGAAGTCAAATGCAATATCACCATTATATTGCCTAGGAATCTTCATGACCTTGATAATCTCTTTGATATTCAATAAAATCTTTGTTAATGTGTTTCTCTTCTTCATGTCCTAAAGGTATTCCAAGATGTTCTTACCCTTTCCTCTTGCAACTGTGGATGAGGTTGATGCATCGGTTTTATTGTTACCTTGTAAGGGGTTGCATAAATCTATTACATTTGATTGAGTTGGAAGTCCTTTGGGTGGGCTATGTAAGATGGCTATTGGTTGTGAGTTTGAGTTTAGCAAAGCATCAACTATTGTGGAGTAATTGGTTGAAAGAGAGTCCTCAAGTATATAGAACTCCTTTCCCCTGATGATTAGAGGTAGAGGCTTTAGAGGGACACACAATTCTTGGGACCCCATATTTACTATTGCTTGTAATTGATAGAATGACATGGGGGCTAATTGTTTTTGAAAGAACTTTGCACTCATGAGAACTCGACCATTGATGAATCATAGATTCTTTTTAGAAGATGGGAAGGAGATTGTGCAGCTCATTGTAAAGAGGAACAAAAAGAAGTACACAAGAACAAAAAAGAATGTCACAAGGTATAAAGTACACACCAAATAAATGGTGACTAACACCTTTAAATAATGTGGCTATTTTTCAATTGACCATTTTAATGTAATTATCATTTTTAAAAGAATGTTAGTTTTTTAAAATAAAATTAATAGATATATGCATGTATGTATTGTACACAAATATATATTATATTTTAATACTTATGCCCTCAAATCTTTTTTCCTTTTCATATAAAGGTAGGATGAAGGTAGTGCTTGTCTAAGCATTTTGATATTGTTTTTATGAGTCTAATTAATCATTTAGATGAGTAATTTGTTGATTTATTTGGTACTTTAATCTCTCTTGAATTTTCAAGCTCTTATGGAAAGCTTGCTTTTCCATGAGAAGAAGGTTAGGCTTTTTTGAGCATTCTCATAGTTGATTGGTAAACCCACTAAGCTTTTTTTTTTTGGGAACAAAATATATTTATATTTATAACTTGAAAGCTACCATATACAAGGAACTCTTTTTACACCTGCCATAGCTATTTGATATTTATGTTGGAAGAGCATCTTATGCTAGGAGTGTTAAATAGGTTGCATTATGTTTAAAAAGCATCTCATGCTAAATTGAGAAGCATATTAAGAGAAATCCTTTATGAAATGAGATGCATCATGAGATGAAATGATTTATAAGCTTGGAATGATTGATAATCTTAAGAAAAAGAGATAATGCTTTAATGCTAAGAAAAAGAGATTTTGATTATGGTTGATACTTGACTTAAATGGTTTTCTATAGCACATAGGGGTATCTATATGTGAGCTCAATGCACTCTCATAAGGTGATTAGAAAATCTCCAAAAATGATTGAGTGTTTTTATTTCTTTTTTATAAATATATAAAAATGATTAGACACACACACACACACACACACACACACACATGTACATATATATATTTATATATGTGGACGTGGCACACGCCACGTGTAATGTCCACATTCGTGCATTGCACGTGGCACACCATACGTGGCACACCATGTGTACTGCAGAATACGTACTGTAAGAATGCTGCAGTACACATGGTTTGCCACATGTAATGCCTTGACGTGGGATTACATGTGGCATGCTATGTGTAATGCCACACAGAGGCATTACATGTGGCACCAGTATGTGTGTGCCATGTGTAATGCCCAAATGCAAGAATTACACATGGCATCAGTATCTATGTGCCACATGTATTACCTGCGATTGGGTAACACACGTGGCAAGCCACATGTAATGCCACGTCAAGGCATTACATGTGGCAATGCCATGTCAATTGCCCGCATGCGGGCAATTGGCGTGGCAACGCCAGGTGTATTGCTTGCACATATGCAATACACATGGAATACCATGTGTATTGCCCGTGTGCAAGCAATACACGTGCCTGCATCACATTAATGCCACGTGTATTACCTGAGCTCGGACAATACACGTGGTTCCTACCATGGGGTAGGTACCATTAGAGTCGGTGTCTAATGGCTCTCCTAGCCCATCATGCCTCCTATCAAAATGCACCTCGCCCCCTGTGCTCTCTCGCCTACGGTTGCTCTCGCTTCCTGCACTCTCTCCCTCATGAGTGCTCTTTGGCCTACGTAGCCCTCTGTCCCTGAAATGCCCTCTCTCCCACGTCCTGTCCCTCAAATGCCCAATCTCCCTCAAATCCTTCTCTCCCACGTTGTGTTGCCATTTCAAACACTCCTCAAACACTCCTCTACACTCTCCCCTCTCAAACACTCTTTCTCCCCCCCTCTCTCTCTCACCCTCTCACCCTCTCCCCCTTTCTCCCTCATATACTCTTTCCCCTCTCTCCCTCTCCCCCTCTCTCCCTCATACTCTTTCTTCGAACACGCTTACAATCTAAGGGTTTCACCAAAAATCCAAATGAGATTGCAGTATCGTAGGATGTGGGCATGTCACAAGTTGCCACATCAAGTGAGGTCACCAATACATCTGGATTATAGGTGGGTGCAAGGCCTGCTTTTGCAATGCCCAACAATAATCGTGTTGCCCCAGTAGTGGTACCATGATTGCCAAAAAAGATTCCATAAAGAAGAGTTTTAGCCAAGTGGTTGATTGACACATCTCCACGAAGTGGATGGAGGATCACTTGGTTGATAACACCGCCTTTCCAGAGGCCCTCTATATTGTCTCCTTGCAAACCCTGTAATCCGAACGAATGAGGATTAGATCAAAGGACTGATTAAAATCATGGAAGAGAGCACATATTTGATGACAATGGCGACGTTCATTATCTCTGAGAGTTTCCCCTATCAAGAGCCCCTTCTATTCCATCGGCAAAGTGCAAGTGGCCACGACCTATCATTGTCCGGAGAGTTTGACACGACACTAGAGTAGACAGTGTTGGGATTTTGGGTAGAGAACTATGAATCCTCTCTATAGCTTTCTCACCTTCCCTGGTTAATAAGATGACTCCCAAGACTAAGCAAAAAAAACATCCAAAATCAGAAGATTAGCTAAAAGGGCAGCTGCAGCAGCTTACTTCTCTTTGACTTCACTCTCAATACTATTAATTTTACAAGAGCTCCGAGTTATTTTATAGTATTATGAAACCCCTCTATAGATTCACTGGCATGGTGGCCACCATTTTCTATTTTATAGTACTATGAAACCCCTCTATAGATTCACTGGCATGGTGGCCACCATTTTCTATTGGTGAAGATCCTTAATTGAGCTCAGGAACAGGCTTCACAACAATAGGTAGAGTTCCTTCTTTGAATAATGAAAGAGTGTGATCCTTAATCAGATAACTAGCTTGATAACAAACAGTGTTAGATTTTATAACATCACCTGAGTAGGGCACCACCTTTGAGTAGGCAAGGGGCTATATAACCCCAAAAGAGGATGAAGAAGCAGCAATCATACTGTCTATATACGTCTTCTCAGTGAAGCATTATATTTTCATGACAACCTCAATACATAAATTCTTCACAGATCCATATCTTTTAGATTCAGCCTGTTGCACAGGTTGGATTATAAAAGAGAGTGTGAGGAGGACTCAGGATATTGCATTAAGTTGAATCTTCACGAACAAAACACTGCTTGGAAATAGAATTTCATGCTTCCTTCCACATGATCAATTTCTAGCTTGGCATGTCCATCTCATAGGTTCTAATTTTTTAACCAGTATCTTGAAGTTTTTGTAGCACAACTCTCTGGCTGTTTCACCCAAGGCTGTCTCCCTCTTCGCACACCCTCTGCTCTCGATTGTTGCAGGAGATTACCACCCTTCCAACCTCACCATCATCCAACTTGTATTCCTAGTTTCAGTCCACAGTGTGCCACTTGTCCATTCTTCCTTCATGATCAAATTACTCCATTCTTTGATCTTTTAGGTAGCTCATACATGCAAGCTCTTCTACAGCATGCACGGGCCATGTGTCTCTGCTGAGTCATCACTTTCCAATTTTAAATGCTTGGCTCTAAGCTCCAATTCACACACCAAACTATTAAGCACACTCGTCGCCTTAACAACCTCGTGTTCACATGCCATATCAAATAACTCTCAGGTATAGGTCCACGCTAAGCTTGAAGATATATTTTGCAAGTTATCTTTTGTAGCCAGCATTTGTGCTATCTCAAAGCATGCAACACCAAAACAACTCCTTGCAACATCCAATACATCATTAGTTGCAAATGTTACTGACACTCCCTTCATTGATGGCTTCCTTTTGATCCAATGCCACGGGTTACCAAGCTATGTCATATTATCAAGACCAAGGAGCTCATGCTGTTTTAACTATCTTCCTCTTGATCTATCACATACATGCTAAACAAGCAAAATAGTCTAGATTTTTATACAAGATTGTTATATGCATATAAAACTTTCCCTTCACAAGGTTAGCAAACTCAAAACCCTGAGTATACCTTCTATGGCAAACCAACAAACATCAACAACACTGCTTCTTTGGACATAAAAAAAAACACTAAAAAAACTCCCAACATAGTTTGCCCACCCCAAGTACTATTAGATCATTCATGATTAGAGTAAATAAAGTTGCTAGATCCTGAGTTGAATCTTTGGTTCTTCAAATGAACTCACCACATCAGCACTATCCTTAATAATGATCTGATCTTTTACTATTGTCACCAATCTAGCAAAATACTTTTTCAGCCTGTAGCCATTCACACGAGATTAATGTGGAGTACCATCAAGATCTTCTTGTTGATATGTGCCATTAGGAAATTTGCATATCACTAAGAAAGGGCCTTCCCATTTGATTTGAAACTTCTTCTGAAAGGTATGATCAAGTTTACTATTATACCTCAAAACCATATCATCTTCTTTGATTCCCTTGCCCTTGACTTTGGCATTTTCTTTCTCTTGATTAACTTGCAATACTTGCTCATAATGGTCTAAAGCTAATGATCTACATTTGCAATTGTTGCAAAAATAAAAGCCTTTCTCTTGGAAGCTATTATTTGGCTCTTCATTAAGCTTAGACATGAGATTTAAGGCTAGAATTTCCACCTCAATAGGTAACAAAGCCTCTTTGCCACCCATAAACCAAATGGAAGAAGGGAGAGAATTTAGTACCTGATTTCACTGCTATCCTATATGCCCATAAAGCACAAGGTAATTCCAAATCCCAAGTCTTCACATGACTTTGACACATCTTTGTAAGGATCTTGATTATTTCACCATTAAACCTCTCATTCATTCCATTACATTGAGGAGAATAAGGAGTAGTGTACCTATGACATATTCTCAACTTCTTGCATAGATAGGTAACTATTTATCCTCTGAAACCTGGACCCTTATCTGAAAGCAACTCCAATGGTGTGCCAAACTTGAAACATATTTCTTCATTAAACAATTTACTTACATCCTTACTTGTAATCTATTTCATAGCTTTTGCCTTAGCCCACCTAGATAGGCAGTCAACTGCCGTAAGAATGTAGCATTTACCTCTTCCTGTCATAGGCAATGGACCCAGAGCATCAATACCCCATTTCTCAAACACATCATAAGCCAAGATAACATTGCAAAACTATGATTTTAGCACCCTATTAGCCATGCTTTGACATTGTAGGCATGACTTACACCAGTGATGCACATCTCTCTAGATGCTTGGCCTTACATATCCTTCCTGCAAAACTTTATGTAAAGTAATCTTTGTAGCAAAGTGTCCACCACATAAAAAAATGCAAGTTACCTCTTCCATCTGTCAATCATACATATAATTATATAAGTAAGAAGAAGCATGAATACTATATACGTCAATGTGTGTCAAATATACTAATGCGAATACATTGTGTGTGTACATGGATGTTTGGACTATACATTTGGGTGCTTAACCTTTGTGTGTGTACATGTGTGTTTAATTAAAGACACATAAGTACACACCCTTTTTCTTGCTGTGTGTCAAATATACTAATGCGAATACATTGTGTGTGTACATGGATGTTTGGACCTATACATTTGGGTGCTTAACCTTTGGATGTAAATGAGACTTAGGACTTGGTGCCATTTCTTGAGGACAAGAAGGCTATTAGATGCAAGTGGGTGTACAAAATAAAGCACAACTCAGATGGAAGTATTAGCAGGTATAAAAAAAGATTAGTTGCCAAAGGTTATGCTCAAACTTATGGCATTGATTATGAGGAGACATACAGTCCAATTGCCAAGATGGCAACTGTGAGAGTTGTTATTGTGGTGGCTGCACATCAAAAGGATGGTTTTTACATCAAATGGATGTTAAGAATGCATTCTTGCATGGTGAATTGCAAGAAGAAGTGTATATGGATCAGCCACCGGGTTATGAAGATGTGGGTCACCGTGATTTTGTTTACAAGTTATATAAAGCCTTATATGGCTTGAAGCAGGCACCGAGAGCATAACATGATAAGATAGCACAATATCTTATCACCATTAGATTTCATGTGGCACAGATGCTAATCATTCACTCTGTGCGAAAGAGTGATAAGGTCCTTGTGGTGGTCATCACAATCTATGTGGATGACTTGCTTGTTGGGGGTGACAATCGAGAGGAAGTTGAAAGTGTGAAATGTCTTCTCAAGTAGAAATTTGACATGAAGGATTTGGGTGAGCTGAGATACTTTCTTGGCATTGAGATTATTAGGATGGCCAAGGACATATGGCTATCACACGGAGGCAGTATGCATTGGACATACTATCCAAATAGGGTGTGGTTGGTTGTAAACCAATTTCTATGCCATTAGATTCAAATGGCACATTGAGTACAGTTACAGGTGAGATTTTGGAGAACCCCGCTATGTATAGGAAGATAGTGGGTAGCTTGATCTATATAACAATCACTAGGCCAGATTTGAACTATATAGTTGGATTGGAGAGTCAATTTATGCAGGTTCCTCAAAAGCCACACTTGGATGGTATGAGGCACACATTACACTATGTGAAGTCTACATTAGATAGACTATGGTCTCTTTTATGAGGCTGGTATACAGAGTTGCAGGTGTTTGGATACACCGATGCAGATTCGGATGGTAGTATCACAAATAGGAGATCTACCAATGGATTTATGTTCTCCTTTAGGAGTGGTGCAGTGACATGGAGCAGCAAGAAGCAGCCAACAATTGCCTTGTTGAATACAGAGGCAAAGTATAGGGGTGTTGTAATGGGGTAGCATGTGAGGCAGCTTGGTGTTGTAAGATACTTGGTGATTTGGTCGTGCAGGTTGACATACATGTTGTCATCTATTGTGACAACCTTAGTAGTATATAGATGGCAAGGAACCCAATTTTTCATGTGCTGAACAAACACATAGAGAGGTCCATTATCACTTCATTAGAGAGAGGGTCTTAGGAAGAGACATTGATCTCGTGCATGTTAGCACAAAGGAGCAAGTAACTGACATCTTCACGAAAGCATTGGGAGAAGAGAAGCTTTGCAAATTTCAGACTATGCTTGGAGTCCTAGAGATGGAGTTGAGCTTGAGGGGGAGTGTTGAGATATCAAGATCAACACGAGCTGACACTTATAATATGCATGGGTGAAAATTTTTGCCACTTACATCACTGACGTGTTTGGTAGGATGCTAACATGATAGATCTTTGCCAATGATTCTACTGCTGGACTACACCAACTACTAGTCCACCAGCACAGAGTTATGGCATACTTATCTTGCCAGCTCACTCACTTAGCGTGTTCACATTATGGACTAGTACTTTAGTACTTATGTTGTATTTCCCTTATCTCTTTGGCAGAACTTTGTTGTTGTGCAGAAGAAGAAGAACAAAATTTTCAGCCTCCATCTTGTGTGTTCTCTTCTAGGGTTTGTGTGAGTGTGTGTGCTTGTAAGAGTTCAAGTTGTCTTCCTCCTTGCATCTTTTTACTTCTCCTTTGGCACCATGGAATAATAAAATGCTAAACATGATGGAAAGCAATATAAAGATCAATGCACCAAATTATTTGACTCAATAGTGTAAAACCAACTTATGGCCTCGAATTACTTTCCCAAAAGTATCCATGATCTCTAATCACACCATCAAACATGATTAAACAATCTTCATAAATGCATTAATTTTGAATGCAATCCAGTTGAACCCTCCTCACAATAGGCAATGTACATAATGCTATAGTCAGAATAAAAGAAAGCAATGGCATCAATATATACATCCCTAAAGACCATCAAAAGTTACCCAATAGCTAAACTTCTCTTCACACCACACAACTAAGGCAATGATTAGGTCCCACTTTGTCATGATACTTATCGTCAATGTATCAATTCATGAGCATATTTGATAAGGCAAACATAAAGGAAATGGTCATGGTTATTGTGTGAGTTACTTGTATATCACCTTCACTATCTAATAATTCTCGAAGTAGTGCTACAATTTCTTGTAAGGGTGTTCTCCCTGGCATTATAGGTGAGCTTCAAAAGATGCCTATACTAAGCACAATCATGTTTGCTAGGATCATTAGGTAAGGAAAGATAAATCCAAGGTTGAACGTACCCGTCATCTCTACCAAAAGATGTGACAAAGTTGGGGGTTTCACTTTGATCACATCTTGACGTTAGAAGTACATCCACATGAGACTACACCACATTGTCACCTCCCCCCTCTCTAAAGTAAGATGATCAAGATAAAGACATTAAAAGTGAGATTATAATTCATATAAGGAAATATTAAAGGATTGGGAAAAGCAAGAATTTCTACTCAACTCATCACTCCAAATAAGAGGGCAATCCTATATTGGAAGAAAATCTTCTGTCTCAAGATTATGTGAATGGAAAAATATGGGGAGTGTTGGTATAGCTCATCAGTGTGAATTGGGTGATTGGAGCAGAATTTTTATGAGTAAAAGAAGGTATTTGCATTAAGCCTCCTCACAATAGTTCCTTCTAGGTACGTTTTTGGATGGAGGGACCATGGACAAGCCTATGGACCATGGTATGACCCATTGCCTAGATCCCAATTGGAACCTCCCCTAGCCTCATCTTCAACCACACCAACTCTTGACCCACCTTGACTAGATCCTAGTACTTGCTAATGCTAAATCCCTCAACGACAAAGGCCACCTAGCTCAATTGCAACTACGGGTAAAGCTTGCTATACCATGCATCATAATGTTGAAGAAAGCAACAAAAAGAGTTAAGAAAGTAGTTGGGTTGGATAAATCTTGAGTTGGAAGAGTACACACATAGGGGCACACCTTGTGACCACTACTCATGTGCCACTTGCATATTTCACTATGGGCATCACATTGTTTTTCATATCTCGCATCTTATGGAACATAAACACATGCACTTGAAATTAACCTCATTAATGCCAACCCTCTAGGTATATCTCTGGATGGGGGGACCATAGTAGGCACAAGCCTAGCCCATGGTATCACCCATTTCCTAAAAACCCTGGACTTTGTAAGAGCTTACATGCATACAACCTATACCTCAACTTCATTCCCACACACCTAACCTTGCCCTCGCCGACGTATTTTCCACAAAGAATCCCAATCTCTAGGTATCATGCTATGAGATTAGGATATAATATCATGTCACGCCGCTAAGAAGAACATGCCAAGAAGAAGCGGACTACCATCTACCTGTGTAAATCATTCCATGCGGCCTTTCTAGCGCTCATTATGCCAACCACAGGATGCAGATCACTTCTACCACAACTACCTAATTTTGAAGGGTCCAAGCTATTTCCATAACATAATGAGGCCAGTATGAAGAACTTCTACATTGCCTATAGCTTTCATGCCTCCTCGACAAGCTACCTCTACCACTAAGGCTACCTAAAGCTTATCTCACTAATATGCCCTACTACATTCGGTTGTGAATTGGTCCCAAACCATACCACTTAATCTCACACGCAAACTTCATAGCATATCATGGACCCCATACACACCTTTTCCACCTAGGAAGTAACTTCACCACCAACTTGGGTGATGCAGACATGGTCACTATTAGAAAGGGGGTATGCTAACCACTGGTTTCACTCACTTGACCTACCATATACGTGCTTTTCTATCTCACCTGTTGTTCTAATGGGCACTTATCTTTTGTAATATGACACTAGAATATATAAAGTAGCCTTACTTTGAGCTTAAGTCAAATAAGAAAATTTTAAGGACTTCATATACATACTTGCTTAAGACTAGTAATAGAGGTTGAATAAAGTTTGGCCGATCTATTGTGAAAACTAGTCACTTGTATATAAGTCGTTTTTACTTGCTTGTGCTCTATTAGATTCTTTCATTATGCTAGATGGATTCTTGCTTGATTATAGGTTTCTCTCTTTCATTAGGTTCTCCCTTTCCAGGTGCTAATTGAACAAGCATTTGAAATCGTAACACATAGGTACCTCTAACATTACTCTCTTTCACACTCTCTCACTCACTCTCTCTCACACACAATTCACTCTTTTTCACTCTATCTCGGGATATTGACACTTGTACACACCAACACATCTCTCTCTCTCTTTTGCTCTCTAGATATTGACACATGTACACACCAACACATTTCTCTCTCTCTCTCTCTCTCTCTCTCTCTCTCTCTCTCTCTCTCTCTCTCAAGATATTGACACATGTACACACTAACACATTTCACACTTTTGTAAGATAGTGATAAAATTTGCTTCCATACATGAGACAATGAATATAAATCCATGGAAAAAAACAATAAGTGCTTTTGGCAACCAATGGCATGGCCATCTCCATAACTCATATTCCATGTGAGGCACCAACACTACTTGAAGTTGCATGATCTTGCTGGTTTTTTTGGGTCATGGAGGTCCCCCCCAATTCGGATACTCCTATGGGTTGGTCATGTTAGGATGTGATATACCATAAGGGTATGACATCATTGTCGGTGTCATTTTTACTCCTGGTGGTGGTGGATAATAAGCAAGTTTCCGAGCTATATTGGTAGCTCTAGGTGGTGGTGAATAGTAAGAAAGTTCTCGAGATGTAGATGTAGCACCACGTGGTACATATGAAGCATGCCTTGGCAACCATTGGGGTTGTCCACACCAAAGTTCCTTCAACGAAATTTGAGGTTGCGTGCTTGCTTGAATAATTTTCTTGGATTCTTTACCTTGAAACTAAGTGGAACCTAGGCATATGAGCACATCTTGCAAATGAGCCAACTCTTGATTATAGCATAGCCAATAATTTTCTTTGCTTATACACTGCCGGTGAAGCTCCTTGCATGCCTTAGCCATGACACACCAGTCCCTGCAAAGCAATCAAGGACTAGTTCCTCCTCCATTGTAAAAGTACCAAACAAGGAGACACCTGCCAAAATTAAGAAAAACTTAAGATCAATGCTTTACATTATATCAAATCATTACTAATAAAAAGTTCGTAGTGTTTATTCTGTACCTTGCAGTCTCAACAACGAGTCGCTCAGTTGCACCCCATAGTGGTTGATTATCTATCCCCCTAATATGAGTGGCACGCCTTCCTTTTAGGTGGACTGACTCACTCAGAAGGTCAGTGTAGCATGTAAACCAAGAGGTCATTAGTAGATGCATCCTTACCATTCACTCTCATATATATTGGACGTCGGACGCTTGGTGGGTGTTAAACAAACACCCCAATAATCAACATTATTACTTGCACACTCATGACATACACCTCGTTTGTTTGAATAATGATTTAGAGTTTTCTTTTAATTTCCCAATACTAGAAGAAAAGAAAGTGGTGGTTCATACCTCTTCAAAATCTATCTCGTCAGAACAATGGTAGCTCTCTTGCAACTCAAGATATAAAGTGCATTGTAGAGCAAGATCTTGCGCTCTGGCTGTCTCCACTATATCACCAAAATGATCACCGATGCAAGTGGTTACAAAGTTTCCATCCTCTCTTAAGAACTCATTAGCAAGAAAACATGCAGCCTCAACAAGCTCTTTCTTCCAAATGTTCCAGTGAAGGACTAGCGGAGTGTTCTATAGAACAGACTTACTCATTTGGAGGCAAGCTTTTGGAGGCAAGCTTGAGCAGGAAATGAGTTGCAGCTTCTCCATTGTGAATTGTTGCAGGTTCTCATGCCAATCCTGGTACTTAAATATAGCATTAAAGAAATCCTTTCCATTTGCAAGATTTGCGATGGCTGCGAATATGTACCCCTTTTTGTGAAAATTAGCTCTATTTCCTTCAAGTAATTCTAGTACACTTCTTCCTCATCTTTTGTGCATTCCACTTCCTTAAATACTCACCAAATATTCTTGAAAACTTTAAACTCACTCCAATTCGATGGAGTTTAAAACCCCCAACTAGATTCTCGCCATTTTCCGCAAGTATAGATCACAAATTAAGAGAAGATTGGCTACTTGGATGGGCAAGAAATACTCAACAAAAGAGAGAGTGTGTGTGTGTGTGTGTGTGTGTGAGAGAGAGAGAGAGAGAGAGAGAGAGAGAGAGAGAGAGAGAGAGTTTAATAGAGAGGAGGGACCATACTCAATAAAAGAGTGGAGTTGCTTTTTAATCAAATTTTCTATCTTTTGGGGTGGCGTACCTTGTAGCTTTGATGGACGTTGTTGACGATGGCTATTGTCAAGAGAGGAGGCAGCAATCCGGTTGATAGCAACAACGAGAAGCGAGCGGGTGGGCAATAGCGAGAGGAAGGCTGATAGCGAGAGGAAGGTGAGAAACGAAAAAGACGTGGCAGTTAACTTGAAAAATTAAACGACCCAACCAAATAAAGCAGCCCCAATCTTCTTAAACAAGGCTTAATTACGTAGCTATGATGTGGCAGTTAACTGGCACGCCATAGCCACGTTGCCCAGATCCCTCATCTGGCTATGGGCGATCGTGGTATGTTCACTCCGGTTGTCTGGGTTAACTTCTCTCGGCTATTGGGGCTACATTTAGCCACGAGCTACTCCCTATTGCAAGAGAGAGAGCCCTTGGGGAGAGAGAGAAATGATGTGCTAACCTCCCCCCTCCTGATTGCCATCAACTCAACAAGAGGAGAAAAAAATGATCATGCACTGCTCCTTGGTGGCTCCAAAAATGAATCGAGAAAGAGCATCTTATAGACAGCTTAGTTGTTTAGCAATCGTGTGGACATGGACGCCAGTCGACCGAGCAGGACGTGGACGTGGACGTGGGCGCCACCTTGATCAATCGTGCAAGGATCATGGAGGGTGTTTCTGACAACTATTCTTGATGATGATTGATCTCAACTAGTCTCCTTCTACGTCTCCATCTTGAGCTACTGGGCCATAAAATGGCAGTAAGGAAGCGACTAGAACATCAGTCGCTCGACCGGCAAACAATCTCTGCCTACTACCCTTAATTCTCTCCTAAGGCTGCGCAGCTGCTTCAATCGATCAAGCACGATGTTTTGGAGGCCGGACATGGACGCGTTGGACGTTCGCCAACGTTGCGGGAGCCACGTCAGCTAGCGACATGAGGGCGTCATGGCTTTCATCAGGGAGATCGACTCCATTCCATTTCTAATGTAATGTCTAGTACAAATCTTTCTGAACTCAAACTTTGAATCTTCCTTTCCTTTCCTCTCCCTATCCCTTACCATGGGAACAAGCCAAAAATACTCAAATTCCATGACTTCTAGTAAGTAACTCACACTAGAGGACTTGCCTACTCTTGGTGAATGTGCCAGGTGTTAATTTGCATTTTTGTAGTCCCAAAGCTTTTATTCATTGTAAGGTTACACTCACAATGTACAAGGTGTTAATTGCATTTTGGTAGTCTAACACCTTCTATTCATTTTAATATTACACTTAGAATGTTCCAAAGAGAGTGGCAAAGATGCTTGAAAACTTTAAATTCACTACAATTGGATAAAGTTAAAAATCCCCATCTCCTTAAATACTCACCAAATATTCTCTATGAGAATAAGATATAATCACACTTTTCTCTTTCTAAATCCTTATGGAAGATGGATCAACCATGTGGCCCTTTAATAATCCAATTAAACCTACAAAATGCAGATAATGCATGTGTATATACCATAATAGGATTTACCCATTAATTTTGACATCATCGTGAGTGACAATTAAAACTATGGCCTAGATGATGAATCACTTAGTTTGATTCATGATAATTGTAAACATAATTTCTAAAGAAAATTCTTGTTCAACCATGACATAAAAATCAAAAGCAAAGCTCAACAATTTGCTTGTAGAAATTGATGTAGTTGTAGCTTGAGCTTGACTTTGTAGACTTGATTATGGGACATCCACTTCTCAATTTGATCACCAAAGATGCTTGAAAACTTAAATTCACTACAATTGGATGAAGTTAAAATTCCACAAGTATAGATAAAAAATTGAGAGAAAATTGGCTACTTGGATAGGCAAGAATTACTCAACAAAAGAGAGAGAGAGAGAGAGAGAGAGAGAGAGAGTGTGTTTTTGAGAGATTAATAAAGAGGAGGGACCATTCCAAAGAAAAAATAAAAGAATAATTTAAAATATATATATTTTACCATTTTTTATAAAAATTAAAAATTAAAAACTTTCACTTTTTTAAACACTGAACTAAATCAGGTTTTAACCCTAACCCTAACCCTAATGTAAACGATAACGTAAAAGGTATTTGGTAATCATTTATTTAGGACCTCGTAAAAAGTTTCTCTCTCTCTCTCTCTCTCTCTCTCTCTCTCTCTCTCTCTCTCACACACACACACACACACACACACACACACACACACACACACACACACACATGCACACATCTCTCTCTCTCTCTCTCACACACACACAACTCTATCTCTATCTCTATTATGGAGGCCAAGCTTATTTTCCCCAACAACGAAATAGGTGAGATGAGTGTGCCTTTGAGCAATGGTGGGGCAAAGGCTTTGTGAACAAGGAATTTCTTATTCGAAAATGTTTACCATCACACTTCTATTCTTTAAAGGTGATCACAATCACAAGAGATAAAGAGACATGTGTTGCCCTTGTTCCACTACAAGATAAGGACCTCTACCTCCTTGATGGTAAGGACCTCTGCCTCCTTGATGACTTGATATCTCTTACATATGAGGTATGTGTAAGCTCAAAATCCAATACATCAATTCGTACCTCTAATTATGTGAATATTGAAAGTTCAACCAATTCTAATGATAGTCTGCCCAGAAGACATCTATATTAGATACAGTGCCTCTATACACCCAATTACCCAACCATGAAGTACTTTCACCCTTGAAATCGAAAAGCACTGTAGAGTTCTTGTTGAACATGAGGAAGGAGAACACTTAATGATAGTCTGCCCAGAAGACATCTATATTAGATACAGTGCCTCTATACACCCAATTACCCAACCATGAAGTACTTTCACCCTTGAAATCGAAAAGCACTGTAGAGTTCTTGTTGAACATGAGGAAGGAGAACACTTTGACAAAGTTGGTGAGACGTATACCACGGGTGTTTGAGGTGAATGAGCTTCCTAGATTCTATGATGGGGATGTAATATTTGAGTTTCCTGCCACCGTTGGTACTGGAGCAGGAATGGATGGCATGGATCATAAGTACGATGGTCACATGTGGACAAAGGCAGCCACATCGAATGTCAAATTTCTAGGAGTAATTTTATTTGAGCTTGTATCATTTTATTGGAATGTATCATTTTATTGGAGTAATTATATTTTTCTATTGAGAGAGATTGAGAGATATAGATAAGAGAGACAAAAATAGAGAGAGAGAGAGAGAGAGAGAGAGAGAGAGAGAGAGAGAGAGAGAGAGAGAGAGAGAGATAAAGAGAGAGAGAGAGAGAGAGAGAGAGAGAGAGAGAGAGAGAGAGAGAGAGAGAGAGAGAGAGATAAAGATAAATGAGGCTACTCTTGGAAGTGTTCTTCATCATCTAGTGTTTGCAAGGAGGCCAGAGGTTGAATGGAATCATAAAATATGCATAGGTGTCATACTACTATGTGACAAGAATCTCTTGACAAAAGAGAGAGAGAAAGAGAGAGATATAGAGCGATAGACCGAGAGCCCCCCATTATTAAAAACCTGCTCGCCATATTTGGGTTTATGCTCGCCCGAATTTGCTCACCAAAAAAAAATCCCCCTCCCTTTCCCACCTCCACTCGAAAGGACATTCTCTTTTTGCCTCCATCTAGACATAGAGAGCTCTACCTTCACCTGATTGGAAAAGGAGCATTCCAGTGTGCCAATAGAGTGAGGATGTGATGGAGGAGCTAGCACACTCACATCGGGGGAGTTGCATATCATGGCTCTAAGGTAAGTCTTGATGACACATGATTTGGAAAGGCTAATATAAGCACTTGACTTGAACAATCACCTAGATGTAGAGGTTGCAATGATCTACTTCTTTTTAGTGTATTCAATCCTCGTAGGTAGCACACAAAGATGGGTGAAAAAAGTTGTCGAGTTCCACATCTTTTTTTTCTTTAAAAAATCCTGCTTGTTGCCTTGCATGTGGACCTACTAGGTTTCCAATGCTTTTTCTTTTTTAAAAAACAAATCAAGCCCTATATGCAAAACCATTTGCATTCCAAAGCTTTTTTAATAATTTTAAATCTTTCTTCTTTTGTCTTACATAAAAACATGCTGAGCACAAGATTTACTCTTGCCACCTTAACACTCTCTGTGGGGGGTACTGTCACACCCCCACCCCCCCCAAACATATTTTCTTTCTTCTGCCTTGCAAAGATGCTCTAAATGTTTCCTTGAGATGTGTACATGTGCTATAGGGATGTAAGAAATGCTTTTACATTTCCTTCATCTCCATTCTAAAGGGCCCATATCCTCCGATGTTTGGGCTTGACCCTATGCAATGTAAGTTAGCAAGCCATGGGGGTGTGGTAAACCACATTTTGTCTCTATCATCTTTGAGTGATGACCATTATCTATGTTTCTCCTCTCTCTTTTTCCTAAGTTATTGCCCAGTGGTTGATTTTGGTACCCTATGCTAGCATGTTCTGCTCATAAAATTATGCATAGCTTGTGATTTTTCTATTGATGCAATGCTTTGAGGAAAAAATCTATTGTTGCAGAGCAGTTGGTGAGTTGGTTGTTGCTTTGATACTATTGTTCATCCTCTTGAAGATCTTATTAACTAAAGCGTGGTTTACATCAACTTAACTTCAATGTTGCCTTTTGAAATTATGCCAGATAAATGTCTACTTAGAGCCATGTCCCACCAGTGGGGTGAAAAGGGCATCCAAAAAATGGAAAATGGTAGATGACTCACCTCATTATGCAGGTGTCCCACCTATACAGGGCATGTGATTTTTATAGGGTGTTACTAGGGTTTACTCTTTCACCTTCAACCAGCTACTTTCGCTAGCCAAAGCCTTTGATTTCTACATTCGCTTGTCTTTTAAAATTTCCCTCCACACAATGCTCTCCAATTCATGCAAAGTTTTAATTTCCCTTTCCCTCCACTTTCTTAGAGCCTACATTCCATCGTATATAGTATTGCATCATCTACTCCCCATCTTTGATGCCATACATCCACAGCAACATAGACATATAGACATATACATCAATTTGCATTTGATATGTGCCCTTCATCTACATTTCTTTAGTGTCAACTAAAATCTTTTCCTACATTCATACTGCCATTTCTAGACCACATGGACTATACATATGGAGAAGCAATCTTCATGACCACACCTTCCCTTCTGTGTCAAGGCAGTAGTATATGTTTGGGAAATGCTCAACACAAATACATCAACAATATTGATGGAAGAGGATAACACCATGCATGAGCTCGTCTTGTGTATATTTCCAATGTTATGGGAAACATTAGGTCTTCAAAATTATGTTGAGCACATTTAATGGTACATCAAGCCAAGGTCATCCATCCATTGGTGGAATCATTTTGTATTCCATTCTCATGTGGATGATGAATGATGGCGTGACATTTTCAAGTTACCATTCATGTTATTCAACATCATTTGCAACAGTTTGGTGCATGAAGACCTTCAATAGGGAAAAATTCTAGCTCGATTCAATTCTTTTCCAAGCCACCTTTTCACTGTCGAAAAATTGTGATTATGATCCTTGCATCAGGCAACAACCAGGCATATGTTGTTGAGGTATTTGATTGTGGGAGATCCACAGTCTCACATTTTTTGAAGGAATTTGTTCTCTCCCATAAACGGAACATGCATTGTTTGTTGTAATGGCCCCACACCTAGGGAGAGATTACAAAGATTAAAGATGGTTTTTAGGCATTTTGTGGCTTCCCAAACTGTTATGGTCCCATAGTAGATTGCACTCATATCAAAATGAACCTGCTTGGTGATGAGAGTAAGGAAGCATGGCAAGGTTGAAATTGCAATTATAGCATGATTTTATAGGGTATTGTTGTAGCAAACATGAATTTTTTGGATATCAACGTGGGGTGGCCAAGTTCTTGCAATGACAAGCGTGTCCTACACAACTCTACCTTTTACCATAAGTGTCAAGGTGGGGAGCAGCTATCGGATGCTCCATTGTTGTTTGAGGATTTGACTATTAGGGAGTACATAGTTGGAGATGGTCACTTTGTATTACTCCCTTGGCTCATCATTCCCTTTCATTGAGATCAAATGCATAGCAATGGGCATAGCAAGTTGCATTCACTCATCCACTAGAATTGTGGTGGAGCATGTTTTTGGTCAGCTCAAAGAGACTTGGCATTACTTGGGCGAGACAATCAGGAGTCCTTTTATAGAAATGCTCCCAAGAGTTATCCTGTGTTTGGCATAATGTCATAATGGACCATGGTGATGCGTCACCCAGCCTAAGTTGCATTATGCGTCTCGTATAATGATATTTTACCAAAAAATACAAGGATATATGTGAATAAATGTATAATTCAAGGAATAACATTTTTTAAAGCATTTGATTTGATCGAAAGATATTCGAACAAAACCCATTCAATCGAAAACTTTTCGATCGCGAAAGCCATTCGATCGAATAAAAAGCACCGAAATAAAAAACGCAAAATCGCCCCCCATTTTCACCATTTCTCTCTCTCTCTCTCTCTCTCTCTCTCTCTCTCTCTCTCTCTCTCTCTCTCTCACCATTTGCATAGGTTAAAAAAACGTAAAAATTTTAAATTTTAGATTTTTAAATTATAATTTTCAAATGTGTTTTCAAATTAGAATTTGTGTTAAATTTTTTTAAAATGAATTGTTCTCATTTGTATTGCATATGTTGTCCCACTCCGCTATTGTTCGGATACTGCTATGGGAGGGACAACAATTTGTGTGTAAAGCATATTTAAATTAAAAAAAAGATTATCTTCATTTGCATTTGCATATTGTAGTGTCACTGCAACGTTGAATCAGACGTTGTTGTGATTACTGTAGCCTACTTCACTACTTCACCACCCACTGCTAAGTGATATACGATGGGTGGTAATTGTAGGTTTGTTTATTTGCTACCTGTGTGACTGTGCCACTGTTTCAAGTGGCATTGTGCACTTCCAGGTTTTTGTTTGTATACACCCATGTGAGTACTCTGTCACTGTTTCAAGTGGCATTGTGCACTTCCACGTTTTTGTTTGTATACACCCATGTGAGTACTCTGTCACTGTTCCGTGTGGTAATTTATCACTTCCGAGTCTTTCCCTCTTCTCTTTAGGCACCACCTATGTACAACTTTGTCACTGGTTCAGGTGGCATTGTTGTACTTCCAGGTGCCCATATTATAGATTGTAGAATATAGATTAGTTTGCTAGAACACCCCAAAAATTTGTACTCAGTGCCACTGATTCGGGTGGCACTTCCAGGTTCCCATATTATAGATTCTAGAATATAGATTAGTTGCTAGAATACCCCAAGAATTTGTACTCAGTGCCACTGATTTGGGTGGCACTTTGAGCACTTGTGTTCCCTAGGAATGGTAGGGGGAGGCAGTGTTGAGATAGTCAAACATCTGTGCCGTTTCGAGTGGTATAGAAGTTTAGCTAGCTTGATACTCTCTTTCACTCCATTCATTATGATAAGCTTTTGCATAGCCATGCATGGTGAAATCAACATTCATGATTCTATCATGCTTTAGATTTAGGTTTATAGCTTTAAAACTAGGCATATCCATAGTTTTCTTTATCTTCTGACTATATAGCTTAGGTATATCCATGGTGGAATCAGCATTCTACCCATCGACTATATATAGGGCATATCCATTGATTATTCTACCCATTTTACTTCATCTCTTGAGTCTTGGTTATGCGTATACACATATATTAGCGCATAAATGTTTCACCTCGTCTCACAAAGACAAAACGAAACACAAAACCGAAACATCTAAGCACTTATGTCTAAGCACTAATGCACACACACACACACATGTATTAATGTTTGTCCTTTGTTTGTTATTGTAGTCAAATTGGTTATGTAAGCATTATCACACAAATATTAATGCACACATGTACACACTAATGTGAATGTCTCCATCTATGTATTGTTATAAATTGTCCATTTTCATCTCGATAGGTTTACTGGTATACCTAGATTCAGCCATGAGCTTTTCAGAGCCAAAGCAAGCACCTACGCAAGTGCCAGCACAAGCGTTAGAGCAAGTGCCAGAGCAATTGCTTGAGAGATTTGTATGAAAACTCCAATTGACAAGGGACAAACGTCACGAACTTATAATGGCAATTGGGAATGTTTTGAGTGTCAAACCTAAAGCAGAGATAGATCGGCTCCTCCAGACAACTGACAACAATATCCAAGAGATTTCTAGTATCATGGTGGCTACGGCATGGAAGGCCTTGATAGAGTAAGATCCCTCCCTTAAGCTACACGTGCATTTACTTAAAGATGGGGAAATTAGGAAGGAATGCTTAAGGTGCATAGGAGAAATCTCTCGCTCCATTGGTCACTTTTTTGCTCAGAAAAGATCAGATCCAACCTTTCAAGCAAAGCTACAATATGTAAAGGCAGTATGGAGAAAGAGAAGCATAGCAACAGGCAATAGAAAGCAACGCAAAACTCCAACTCCAAGTCAGGGGTCACAGCCCCCCGCTGCTACCACGACTCCAACAGCAGAGATCATTTCATGGAGCTGCAATGTCCAGAGCTCCTACCTTATTTATCTTGCGAGACGAAATCAAATAGAGTTTGATGTCCTTTCACCCACGACTTGAGGGCCCACGAGAGGGACTTGAGGGTTTCGAATATGTGCAACCTCCAAGAGAGGGACTTGAGGGCCAAAGGGTTTCAAATATGTGCAACCTCTAAGAGAGGGACTTGAGGGCCCCCCACTCAACTTGGAGCAATGCAAGAATCTAGTTCCTAACTCTTTTTTGCACACAGAGTTGTTTAGACAAGTGGACAGGACCCGTCAAAAGAATCCAAAATGAATGTACCCATTGAAGCTGTCAGATCTTCGGCATGTGGGACTTTCTATCATTTTTTTGGAGAGATTTGTGGAGAAAACTAAAACAATGCCAAATAATCATCAAGTGCCCCTATACTTCATCCAGCAACTTTTTTGTGAGGAGTTCCTCAACAAGCAAGTCAATTGGGATGATAAGCCACCACAAGGGGGTGCGGCTCAAGGTCGCCCATAGCTGATAAAAAGAGAGCAAATATGAAGGTAAGAGATGTACAATGAATGAAGCCTCTCGTGCTCACACCTTATGAGCACATGAACATTCAATCTTTTGCCGTCAAAGGAGTTACGCTAGCAACTCAAGGTACGACAACGCAACAACTACTGAAAGACTATGAAGCCTTGCGCGAAGAAAGAACGAAGAGCTAAGGAGAACCATAAGAGCGCAAGAGGCAAAGCTCTTGCGGTATGAAGAAAAGTATGGAGCATTGCCAGATGAATCTCCTCACTTTCAATTGAACGATCTTCTTAATAGGCCCATTTCACCATCACCTATTAACTTAGGCGATGATTAAATTTGATCCCCCTCAATTAAACATTTGTAGACATTGATCCCCCTCAATTAAACATTTGTAGACATTGATCCCCCTATATTAAACTTTTGTAGACATGAACTTTACTACAAATTTTATAACTGCACCAAAATTTTGTGCGTAATGAAAAGAAGTACTTGGTGTTTTTTTAATTGATTCTGACTTGTGTATGAAAACAAAATTTTTGAAGTTCTTGGTGGTCTTTAAATTGATTCTGGCTTGTGTTTGAAAACAAAAGTTTTGAAGTACTGAGTCTTGTCATTTTAATCATCCCAAAGCAAAACGGGAGCTATATCATCGATCTCCGATACATCAGAGGCATTCGAGTCTATCTCCCATTCTTCTTCTTCATCTTCACTTCCCCTTTCCTCGGCAATCACTTCATGTGTTTGCTTTGGAGCCATTCGTATATCTTGTTCTACCGCTTGGGTTGTAATGGATTGAGGCTTATGTAGCAACATTATATTGCAAAAGCAGTACACAAGCGTCGAAGCTCTTGTTGTCTTTAATCTGTTACGTCTTTTGCTGTGACCAATTTCTCTTGCAACTACTTGGCTGACGATGTAGCAACGCTCAACACATGCACATCAATGTGTTACAATTCAAATGTTTGATTACCATATTCTTTCCACCACATTGGGGGACTTAAGTGTTTGATGGCATCCAAACACCATTCATCACCAAAGTTTTCAATTCTATTGCTAAATTGGACATGCTGGTGAGATAAGCATCTTTACCTTTGTCACCTGGCAATAATGTGCTACACATTTCTTTGAAGCTAGCCATGACCTTACTATTGCTAAACTGCTCATGCATTTGAAAGGCTAGATCTAACGCAAAGGCCGCACCATGAAGTGGAGTATGAATCATAGTCCATCTCTCTGTAGCGCAAAAAGAAATCTCATTTCGCTATCTTGTTGTAAGTTTTTCAACGTGTAAGGCTTTGCTCCATTGTATGCTTTACTTTATCCAAGTACTATGTGTGCATTTTATTGTAAGGTGGAATAGTAAATTTTGATCCTGTTTTTGCTATGAAAAACAACACATGTTGAAATACAGGGTTACACATGACATCCCACAAGCAACAAATGCTTGTGTCCACTTCAAATGCATCTCCAATGTTGCAGTTCGATCAAAGGTAGAATATAGTGGACTAGATTGTTTGCTCACACCATTACTTCATCTTGAGGTAGCAGTGCACATAGGAGGTGTCAAGTGCATGTTAGAGGGTTCCCCAATTTGCGAAGGAGCATTCTCTTGCTGAGCTGACGCATTCTCTTGTTGTTGCTGAACTGACACATTCACTTGTGGACATACCGCATCCTCATCCTGACCAATGCATCCTTGAGAGCATCCTCATCCTGACTAATGTATCCTTGAGAGCATGATTCCTGTAATATGTGGCGATATTTGTTACCTTTGGTTGCCATGGATACTGCCTTGGTTTTTAGTTTTGCAGCATACTTATATAACTTAGTGCTAACGTTAGGTGGCAGATTAGAATAAGCTGCAACATTAACACTGACTCTGAATAGATGCACCCTCGTTGCACTACCATGAAATTCATAGCCATGAGATGTGTATCTACCATGCTTCAACTCTTCTACATAGTCCCACTCAGGCCCTCGGGATCCACCCATCATAATCTTAAGCTGTTTAAAGCACAAAATGACTCATGAGCAACTTTACATCAATAAATGATCATTGATGCCATAAAATAACCTACACATATACCATTATGCATTCTACACTTTAAAATTTCTATTTCTAATTCTGAATTCATATTGAAAAATAATTGTATACTCAAACAAAGAAGCAAATACAAATAACAACAAATATCCACGCTTATTGAATCCTACTACCCTAATGCCATTTATGAAGCTAGCTTCTAACACGGTCTATCAACAATGTTCCACCCCTTAGAACTGAGTGTGAACTATGTTCGAACACAAGGGATTCTAGCTTTTGCAATTTAATAACATGTACCCCAATGTGAACTATGTTCCAACACAGGGGATTCTAGCTCCTTTTAGTAACCTAAACCCTAGTGTGAACGATGTTCCACCACAAGGGATTCTAACTCCTTTAATTAACCAAAACCCTAGTGTGAACCATGTTCCAACACAAGGGATTCTAGCTACTTTAATTGACCTAAGCCCTAGTGTGAACAATGTTCCAACACAAGGGATTCTAACTACTTTAATTGACCTAAGCCGCCCTAGTGTGAACAATGTTCCAACACAAGGGATTCTAGCTACTTTAATTGATCTAAACCCTAGTGTGAACAATGTTCAAACACAAGGGATTCTAACTACTTAGACTCACTAACCCTAGTGTGAACTATACTGAAACACAAGGGTCTCAACTTACCTAAATTGCCTAATTTAATAGTTCTAACTAAATTAGATTTTTTTTTCTTACCACAACTGGCAAGAGGCAGATTCCTTTTGCAGGAACCCGGGGAATTGTACAATGACAATGCGGCCCATAAGCAAGCTTATATAGCTAATAGTAATTGTTTCGATAGAATTGAATTCAAACGAAAGACATACGATAGAATACCTTTCGATCGTATGGCATTCGATCGTATGACATTCGATCGAATACCATACGATCAATTTGTGTTAAAATTACAGCAATGTGGTGTGCTATGGTGGATCAAACGCTAGAATCAACATCATTAACAAAGTCATTAGATAATAATTAAGACGTGTGAGTAACTAATAGCTTAATGTAGGCATGGAAAATCAAAAACCAGCAAATTCTCATTAGGCCAATGCCTCAATTTATAGAGTTTACATCCAGGCATCTAATCCCACCACTGATTTCTCCTTGATTCACTCCACCTCTTTTGCTTGATTCTCTCCACCTCTCCCAGAATATCTCCACACTTCCTAAATCTTCTCATGCTACCCTTTATTCTTTCCCAGTAGATTCTTCTCACCTTTTCACAGGTTCTCTCACATTTACACATTCTCTTTTACAGCCTCTAGCCAAGGGCTTGTTCCCGCACACACCCTATTCACTTGTATATTTCAACACCTCCCCTCAAGTGAATACTCCTAGCACACCTTGACCCTATACCAAGTTTCCCTCTTACTTGATAGTTCACGACCAGTGCCTAACACACCTCCCCTCAAGTGAACTTAGCACACCTAGACCCTATACCAAGTTTCTCTCTTACTTGATAGTCCGCGACCAGTGCCTCAAGTCCCTAAACTCATAGTCCTTGACACTCTCTCTCTCTATGTGTCCAAGGCTTACTATAAGTGCCCGCGACCTTGACTAAAGTGCTCACACATACATCTACCACATTGGCCTACATCATCGGTGGCTCAGAGGTGGTTTTACTTTGTTGGGGCAGGTTACATTGGGTTGTGGGGTCTCTCTCTTTCTCTCTCTCAGCGATTTTCACATGGCTCATCACTCTTTGGAGCCTCACATCTTCTCTTGTCTTCAGTATTCTTATCATGGCAGCTTCTCTTCACGCGTCCATGTCTTCCTCTTCTTCCAATCTTCTTGTGGCAGCTTTTCTTCATGCGTCCATGTCTTCCTTCAATGCTTCCTCTAGCTTTTCTTCTTGGTGTGGATCTTCCTCTTGGAAAGTGATGTTCTTCTTCTTTCATGGCTGGGGCCATGAGCTTGTCCGTCTCAGTTCTTCTTGCTCCATGTGAGCAACATATTTAAATGTTTTGTTGATAGTTCTTTTGGGCTTTTGATGTTTATCTTGTGTCATTATGCAATGCAAACCCAAATCTACGCGGGAGGTCTTACCTCTTGCCTTATTCTGGACAAGGGCAGTGTTTGATCCCATTTTTACACTGATGTAATGTGCCCAATACATAATGCATATAGCATTCGTTCTTATGCACATTCCCAAATGCAACTCTGGCTATGAATAATCTTGAATTTGAGTGAGATTTGTAGGCATTAACCAAGGGTTAAATGCAAAATGATGATTATCACAAATTTATCAGCATAATTTTTCCAGAAATTACATTAAATCAAGGGTAGCCAATTTGTACGGAATGCTTGGAGTATCAAACCAACTCCGAATTGAAATCTAAAGTTATAGGGATCTATATTAGATACCTAATGGTTAATTTGAACCCTCAATTGCACCAAAATACAGTGATTAGCATTGATTAATCACTGATTAGCAAATTAATCCTCTATTTTGTGTGCAAAAAATAGAGTATGCGGGGAGCCCAGATCTGAGACCTTAGACTTCAAATGAGCTCAAATCCTTTCAAGGCCATCAATAGCAATTAGTCTAGTAGAGGATTAAGCCAAGAAACACAAGATTTGACCAAACATTGAATGCTTAATCTCTGTTTTACCAAAGTCACCTACAGATTTGATGAAGAGCTTGGATCTCACTGTAGACTTGATCAAATCAAATTCTAACTTCACCAGCTTGTAGAGCATGCTTGAAAACCCTCGAGGCCAAGAGGAATTAGGCTGATTTGATTTGATGAAGTAGAACTCTTTGATTTGCTACAAAAAAATAGCGCCCACTAATCAGCAAAAATCGGGAGCTTCCGACGGCAGTTTGACATTTCGTCTTGATGGGCTGAATCATGGGGATGATAGCTGTTTGTGGCTAGAAGTAATGGGGCTAATATTGAGTGTGCAAGGAGATAGATCTCCTCCACCAGCTGGGGGTATAGAGGCTAGTTGAAAAATAACTAAAATTTTGATTATTTTCTAATTATCTACTAATCCTAATTAACTAGATAATGGGCTCATAAACTTGATGAATTTTAGGCTTGGCTCTGATGCCATGTTAAAATTACAGCAACGTGGTGAGCTATGGTGGATCAAATGCTAGAATCAACATCATTAACAAAGTGATTAGATAATAATTAAGACATGATTAGTGAGTAATTAACTAATAGCTTAATGTAGGCATGGATAATAAAAAACTAGCAAATTCTCATTAGGCCAATGCCTCAATTTATAGAGTTTACATCCAAGCATCTAATCCCATTGATTTCTCCTTGATTCACTCCACCTCTTTTGCTTGATTCTCTCCACCTCTCCCAGAATATCTCCACACTTCCTAAATCTTCTCATGCTACTCTTTATTCTCTCCCAATAGATTCTTCTCACCTTTTCACAGGTTCTCTCACATTTACACATTCTCTTTTACAGCCTTTAGCCAAGGGCTTGTTCTCACACACACCCTATTCACTTGTATATTTCAACAATTTGCTAGGACTAAAATGTTAAGTCGACTAATGTCTGACGTGGCATGGAATAATACAACCGTATTTTAAGTGTATTTGACTAAATACGCCCTTATTCATGTATAACGTATAACTGGTATAACGTATAATGCAACTTAGCACCCAGCTACGATAATGGGGTGGATTCAAATGACCCTCTCTCACACAGAACCTATCTGAGGATGGGGAGGGTGATTTTAGTGTGGGGTGCAACTCAAGGTTGGATTGATTGAATACCTTGATATACATGCTTTGCGAACAAATCTCAAATAATTTTGATGTGTACTAAGCCTTGATGGATTGTAATGTCATAGGGCATCAATCTTATTTCTTGTATCTACATGCTTACTTTAAAAAAAGCTACTATGTCTTTGTTTCAATTAGAGAGGGTTTACATGGTTGTTCTCAACACGTTGTAAATAAATTATATGTTAATGGAGTAGCTGGACTATTGATAGGATTTTATTTTCAAGCATTCAATACTATAGTGAGTTTTATAATGTTAATATTGTTAAAATGATTACAAAAGCTGAAATGGGCTATGATTAAGGTTTTGCCCATGCATACATGATTTATTTTGGTTAGACTTTGAGTCATGTAATACTACTCTTGATCAACTATCTGTATGTAAATATGATCTACATAATCCTTTTTAAAAAAAATTGAAAGTTGACTACATAGGAAGAGGCACCAAATATTGTCGTATGAGTAGACATGTCCAATCTTTGGTGTGTTATTTAACCTATATGGTTGGTGAATCTGTTTCTTCTTCAAGTAGCTTTTTACCTGTGTGGTTATTTAAGCCATCTCATTGGGATCTGATGTATACTCATGAGGGTTTGGATTAGGATCTGATGTATACTCATGAGGGTTTAATGTAGGCCTAATATTGGCAGCAATAGGATTTGATGTTGCCTTCATAAGAGGCAAAGAAGGGGGCTTTGTGGCCTTCCTAATAATAAAGTAGACAAAATCCTTTCACCTATTGTATCCCCATGTGTAGGCTTTTTAATGCTCTAAATCATAGGCTAAATCGGGGTCACATAAAAGCTCAATGGATGCATTGGGATTTGGTGTATACTCATGAGGGTCTCCTCCAAATTTTTATTGCGTGGCAGCTTTGTGACTCTTCCTTTACATATTATTTATAATAATATAATATCTCTATATCTCATGAGGGTCTCCTCCAAATTTTTATTGCGTGGCAGCTTTGTGACTCTTCCTTTACATATTATTTATAATAATATAATATCTCTATATCTCTTGCGCGGCTTGTGCTATCGTCCACGTGTCAACCTCTTTTGCGCATGCGTCGCTTTCTCTTCTCTAGGCCACTGTTATATGCACATTATGTGTGCATATACTAGGAGGCTGATCCACATTAGGCTTGTGAGCATGGGAGCATGGGAAAAGCTCTAGTGGAGCATGGGTTAGGACTAACCTTAAGGGTTAAGGTTAGGGTCAGGCACCCAAGGGTCACACATGGGAGATGGAGAGTCAAGAGTCACTTGAGGGCCCTCCTATATAATAGGGGCATGGGACACACTCATGGGAAGCTTAGGCCATCATCTCTTGATGTTATCTTGAGGCTTAGGCTATGTTATCTTGAGGCTAGGTTATGTTATGTTCTGTTGTGTAGAGGATCATAACTACTCACCTACCATTTCACACTATAGCTGCATGTTACTGGATTGGAGTTATACCTCTTGATGGTATGGGACATCAACATTATGTGTGCATATACTAGAAGGCTAACCCACATTACGCTTGTGAGCATAGGAGCATGGGAACAAGATCTAGTGGGGCATGGGTTAGGACTAACCTTAAGGCTTAAGGTTAGGGTTAGGCATCCAAGGGTCACACATGGGAGATGGAGAGTCAAGAGTCACTTGAGGGCTCTCCTATATAATAGGGACATGGGGCATACTCAAGGGAGGCTTAGGCCATGGTCTCTTGATGTTATCTTGAGGCTTAGGCTATGGTCTCTTGATGTAGAGGATCATAACTGCTCACCTACCATTTCTTCCCACTATAGCTACATGCTACTAGATTGGAGTTATACCTCTTGATGGTATGGGACATCAAGGTAAAGGTATGATGTACTTCATTATAATTCATGTGTGCATCCCTTAGGCTCAGGGGTGGTCGGGTGGATGAGTTTATGCCTCATTTATGCATGTTTATGCATAACAATTATCTAAAGAGATCTTAGGGTTTTAACAGCCACCATGTCCACACCACCTCTTACATGCTCTGCCAGACTGCCACCACGTACACGCCGCCTCTTACATGCTCTGCAAGACTGCCACCACGTACATGCCACCTCTTACGTGCTCTGCCAGACTCCCACCACGTACACGCCATCCCTATTCGATGCTAGGCGATCGGTTACAGAGGTTGCAGGTGTTGTAGCTCCCAGGTTGCAGGTCACCGCCCCTATTCAATGCTGGGTGGTCGGTTTTGCAGGTTGCATGGCATTTTGGTCCCTCCAAGCCTCCTATTCGCATGGTGCCCGCCCCGTGAGCTCTTCACATCCTTTTTTTTTCCAACTCCTGACTGTGCAGGCTATTGGAACTGTCGACGTGCTATCCTCCTATCGGTGGGCAGTGTCCCGCTAGCTCTCTCTCTCTCTCTCTCTCTCTCTCTCTCTCTCTCTCTCTCTCTCTGTGTGTGTGTGTGTCGCAGATGGCTTTTTTTGTTGGCACCATGCAGGCTTTGGGAAGCATGGACGTGCAGGCTGTTGGAAGTGTCAACGAGCTCTCCTCCTATCGGCCAGTATCCAACAAGCTCTCTATTCCCTGGTGAGCATATATATATATATATATATATATATATATATATATATCCCTCCCTCCCTCCGCTAGCCATGCAGTGGGCGTTTGCCTCAACGTCCTTTGACCATGCAGTGACAGTTGACACCGCCCCTTCCGCTAGCCATGCAGTGGGCATTTGCCCCTCCACGTGTTTCTTTTGTGTGTGACGTGTGTTTGTGCCTCTCTCTTGATGAAAAACAGGTAGAGGGAGAGGAGACACACACACAAGAGCAAATCCTAATGTAGTATCAAACCCTAACTATGGAGGGAAGCCATCTCCCTTCTCACACAATGCATAAAGCCATAATAATCTACAACACACTACATGTGTTGTGTCCACACACTGCTAATCCTAGCTAATGTCCACACACTATGACTAGCTGGATGCGGTCATTTATGTCTCACACATGTTACTACCTAACATGTTAGCATATAGTGCAACTAGCACAAGCTGACATCGAGCTTGAATCTCAACAGCCCCTCTCAAGCTCATGATGTACTGCCATAGATGAAGATGTAGATGAGCTTGGGCTATCAAAGCTCTCAACACTCCCCCTCAAGCTCATCCCATGTACTCCCAACATAGTACGGAAGTACTCAAACTTCTCCTTGCTAAGTGGCTTTGTAAAGATGTCAGCCACCTGCTCTTCAGTCTTCACAAACGGCAAATCCACTGTATCATCCAACACTTTCTCTCTGACAAAATGATAGTGAAACTCTATATGTTTGGTCCGTGCATGAAAAACTGGATTCTTGGCGCCAACTGTATGCTGCTCATGTTCACAATAAATGACAACCTTGCCATCAATAGGATCACCCAAATCAGCCAAGAGACTCTTTAACCATAATCCTTCACATGTAGCAATGGCTGCACCCTTGTATTCAGCCTTTGTGTACTAGATAAAGCAACAGTAGGTTGCTTCTTGCTACTCCAACTCACTACTGCACTTCCAAATGTAAAGGCATAACCACTAGTAGACCTCCTGTCATACGAGCTACTTACCTACCTAATCTGCGTCTGTGTAGCCGTGTACATCCAAGCCTTTACCATACTCATAAAGAAGGCCAGAATGTGTAGTGGTCTTTACATAGCGCATAATGCGTCTAACTGCATCCAAATGAGGTTTTTTGGGGGCTTTGCATAAATTGGCTTACTAGCCCCACAGCATAACTGAGATCCGATCGTGTGATAGTCATGTAAATAAGACTGCCCATCTTTCTATACATAGACGGATCATCCAACTCTTCACCAAAATCAGCCCGCAGCTTCACATATTCTGTTCCAAAGGTGTACTCATTAGCTTACACCCTATCATCCCATATTTTGCCAACATATCCAATGCATATTGGCGTTGCACTAGCCATGTCCCTACATGGTCTTTGATCACTTCAATCCCAAGAAAATATCTCAATTCACCCGAGTCTTTCATATCAAACTGCCCATTCAATGCCTTCTTGACATGCATAACATCTGTAGCATGATCTCCTGTGACAATTAAGTCATCCACATAGATGACAAGCAAGACAATCCCATGATCTGTTTTCTTCACATAGAGTGAGGAATCTGGTGAAGAAACCTAAAATCTAAGGGAGATAAGATATCGGCTTATCTTATCACTCCAAGCACGAGGTGCTTGCTTCAAACCATATAACACTTTCCTTAATCTGCATACATGAGTGGGGGTACCTCGGGTATACATATCCTTATGGCTGTGCCATATAAACTTCCTCTTGTAAATCACCATTTAGAAATGAATTTTTCACATCCATTTGATGCATTTCCCAACCATTTACTACTGTAGCCATAGCAATGACTGCTCTCACTGTTCCCATCTTTGCAACTGGACAAATGTTTCATCATAGTCCAAGCCTTGGGTTTGTGCATAACCCTTAGCTACCAACCACGCTTTACGACGCTTAATGGAACTATCTGATTTGCATTTCACCTTATAAACCCATTTGCAACCAATGACATTTTTGCCTTGTTGGTAAGGCAACCAAATCCCAAGTGTCATTTTAAACTAATGCGTCCATCTCAACATCCATTGCCTTCTCCCATACATGCTTCCCAATAGCTTCTGTATAGCATGTAAGTTCCACATGCTTTACCAAAGAGGTCATATATGCGTAATGCATAGCAAAGTCACAATATGTTAACCTGTCAACTGGATACCTGACCCTTTGGGATCTCCGCAATGCATGCAGATCACTCTGAACACCTGTCACTCTAGCATGTGGAGGCATATATCTATCCTGCCTTGCACTTGGTGTGCATAAAACTAGTATGCCAAGTTCCTCATCCAAAATTTCTGAACTTGACGACCCATAACCTGTAATGCCAATTCCTTCAACCTTCTTTTTCCCTTTATCCTCCACAACACTACTCCCAGTGCTCACACTCTCATATCTCAAGCGTCCTAACCATGGACGTATAGTGCTACTCTCAGACTCTGCTGGCCAGACATAGAAATAGAACTTGCTTGTGGTGGCAAGTTCACATGAACATTAACATCAACAACGGAATCAATGACACCCTCATCCTTTACCTTGTATCAACTAGCAAGTTCATCAAACACCACATCTTTGTGAGATAACCACTTGCCTAGTTTGTGGATTGTAACATTTATATGCCTTGCGATCCTGTGCATACCCAATAAAAATGCACTTTCTGCCTTAGGATCCAACTTCTTCCTTCTCTCGTCTGGCACATGCACATAAGCGATGCAACCAAACACTTTGAGGTGTCCAATGTCTAGCCTAAAACTTGTAAGACGCATCTCTAGCGTACTTCCATGTATGGCTGCTCTGTGGGTGTCTTATTAAGTACATACATTGCTGTGGGTGTCTTATTAAGTACATACATTGCTGTGGCACACGCTTCTGCCCAATAATAATCTGGCATGCTCTTTTCATTGAGCATCGCCCTTGCCACATCACAAATGACTCTATTTTTCCTCTCAGCAACACCATTTTGCTGAGGTGTGTACCTGCAAGTTAACTGCCTTCTTATGCCATACTTTCTCAAGAAATTCTCAAAAGCATGTGAGGTGTATTCACCACCTCCATGTGAGGTGTATTCTCTCTGTCCTCAAACATTTTACAAGAGCCATATTGCTTCTCTGCAAAAGCTTTGAAGTCCATAAACTTTCCCAACACTTCACTTTTCCCTCTGAGAAAGTAAATCCAAGTCATTCTGAAATCATCAATGAATGTCACATAATACAAGCTGCCTTTAATAGATGGGTTTTGTGCAGGACCCTATACATTTCTATGAACTATCTCAAGTGGCCTGCTACTCATGTTGCCTTCTTTGAGAAATGACAACCTTGCTTGCTTTCCAAACTGGCAAGCATCACAGACATGCATATTCCCATCATACTTGATCTAGGCAGCCCACTAACAATGCCTCTTGCCTGCATGTTCTTTAACCTTTGTATGTTCACATGTCCAATCCTTTTATACCACATGTCATTGTCCTGTACCACATTTTGGCTTTTAGAGAACATCGCTGATTTCAACTCAGGAATCCCAGCATCCAACTTAAATAACTTGCCTTCTTTCTTGCCTTTTACATCCATTTTTGAAATCCTCAACAAAGCAACCATGCTCATTGAAACGAACCTGTAAACCCTGTTCCACCATGCTTGTTGAAACGAACCTGTAAACCCTGTTCCACCATTTGATCAACTGAGGCCAAACTTTTTGTAATAGAAGGCACATAAGGCACATACAAGACATCTGCCACCATAGACTTTGTTTCACCATTGTGCATAACCAATGGTACACTTCCAACATGTGATAGCATGTTGGGTATCATCTCCTATCTCCACAAAGCCTTTCAAATCCATAGGCTTCATATGTTCAAACCATTCGCCAACCATGACAAGTCATATGGTTTGATGCTCCAGAGTCCATATACCAAGTGTCATCACTGTCACTATTTGTCATCATAGATCCCATGACATGTTTCATGGCAAACAAGTGATTTGTGCTGCCATCATTACTGTTTGATGCAAAATTTCCACCATTTGCATAATTTCCACCATGTTGTGCATAATGTCCACCATGTTGTGCTCTACCCCCTCTCAAATCATTTTGTTTGCGAAAACAATCACGTGCCATATGCCCAAATTTCCCACAGTAATGACATTCCACATTTTGCATAGATGTTTTGTTGGCCTTGCCAACGTCCTCTTCCACGAGGATTACCTCTGCCTCTCTGAGGTGTATATTCACGACCATCTCTAGCACCATATGTAGGTTGAAAATTTTGTTGTGGTGACCTATCCTGCCATCCACGACCACTTGGTGCAAATTTTGTTGTGGTGACCTATCCTGCCATTACCACGACCACGTGATGCAAATCTCCCCCTACCTCTAAATCCCCTTTGTGAATGGAAAGCTAGATTTTTGCCATTATCATCATGGCTAGGAGATGCATCATGAAAAGAGTCACTGAGTTTGATTTCCTCAACAAGCAAGAGTAAAACCAACTCATCAAAATCTGGTAAACTTGTACTCCGAACCGAAATAGATGTATCAAAAGACTTGTACTCCTTGCCAAGACCACGCAAGGTAATGTCTACCAAATCATCATCAGGCATGGGGGCATTGATAGTTGCCAATGCATCTGCATACTTCTTTATCTCTTGAACATAATCATAGATACTCCTTCCTTTCCACTTCACATTATGAATCTATTGTCTCAACTGAGACTTATGAGCACTAGTATCTGTATCAAACAGCTTTACCAATGTATCCCATGCATCCTTGGGATTCTCAGCATCATGTATATGTATGAGTATAGCATCCAAGATACATATACATTGCTTATGAGCCACAACCTGTTGTTGTGTAGGTTGTCAAGGTAGTTCCGGCTCTGGCTTCGCACCTGTAACAAGGTTCCAAAAATCTTTTCCCTTCAGAAAGCTTTTAATCCTTTACTTCCATGCCTGGAAGTTCTTTATATCCAACTTCTCACCAACAATCTATACTGGATTGTCTGACATATTTGCTCATAGTGCAAATGCACCTTCTGCACATGCCCAATTCTATAAATGAGCCTTCCTCAGCTCAATCACACTCTAATAAGTGTTCTAGATACTCCAAAGTACTCAACAAACTTCACTGTTGATGTAGAAAATCAAACTGAACTGGCATATGCAGTCCAAAGTAACCTATTTTGGTGCACTTTCCAAGGCTTCAAATTGCAATGTAGTGGTTCAATCAAGTGTGGATAACTTGCATTGACACCTAAACAAGCTCAATGTTGCATATCAACACCAACCAAGGTGCGTACATACCAAAATTATAAAATCCCCTTCTCTGTTTTGAGAAAAACCAGTAGTAAAAGTGCTCTAATTCCTTTGATTCTTGTCCAAATTAAGAGACCAGGCATTCATTAGCTTAGCAATGATGTCTACTAACTCCATGTAAAAGGAATTAGACCAATTGTAAAAGTCGAGAGAGTAATTAGCCGATTAATGACCCTCTGTTTCACTAATCACTATAGACACCTTATTTAATCAGCTCATAATCACTATAGACACCCTATTTAATCAGCTTATAATCAGCTTCATAATGCATAATTGTTCCAACCAATCCATAGCAACCTTCTCAAGTATGTGTATCACAAAATTTCAAAGAAAATTTAGAATTTAATCAATCACCAAAGTAGAATTTGACCTCCACTTTGCAAAGTATTGAGATTTCTACTCTGTTTTTTACCTATAGGCTACGCTGCCTACTCCTGAGGAGATTTGAGAGGTTTGTAGTGCCTATTGAAGGTATAGATGAGTTTCCAACACTCTTAGGCATGTGCACAATCCATCTATGAGGTGATTTTTTGCAAAAAACCGGCTTTAATTTCATCCACAATGGACATCTCTTCTCTATTTTTGTGAGGGCTTCAAAACAGTGAATTCCAATCACTTAAATGCATCAACTTTGCTCCAAATTCAATGTAGGGCTTGCACATGAGTTGCTAATACATTCCCATTTGCCAGCTACATGACTCTTTGTCAGATTAACAACCATTTGCCTCATACATTCACCAAATTCAATGTAGGGCTTGCACATGAGTTGCTAATACATTCCCATTTGCCTCATACATTCACCACACTCAAGCTTCAATGGAGAGCTTGAAAAACAGAATTTTTCTTTGCTTTGGGCAACTCAAATTTGGTGTTGTTTGTGTTTTTGTACCTGCAATCCGCTAGTAGTCCTTACTGGTAGGCCAAGCTCTTAGATTTGATGAAAATCGGTGTGCTCCAAGCTCACACCAATGGCAAGCTTCACAGCTTCTTCTCCCTCGTCTCTTACTCACTCATAAACCCTAATAGAGAGAACCAGGCTCTGATACCATGATGAAAAATAGGTAGAGGGAGAGGAGACACACACACTAGAGCAAACCCTAATGTATTATCAAACCCTAACCATGGAGGGAAGCCATCTCCCTTCTCACACAATGCATAAAGCCATAATCCATAATCTACAGCACACTACATGTGTTGTGTCCACACACTGCTAACCCTAGCTAATGTCCACACACTACATGTGTTGTGTCCACACACTATGACCAGCTGGACACGGTCATTTATGTCTCACACATGTTACTACCTAACATGCCAGCACATAGTGCAACTGGCACAAGCTGACATCAAGCTTGAATCTCAACATCTCTCTCTCTCTCTCTCTCTCTCTCTCTCTCTCTCTCTCTCACCTGCAAGCTTCCTAACTACGAGGTGACATGGCAGCGTGTGATGACTGGCCATGTAGTGGGCGTTTGTCTCAAGGGCTAGCCAATGATCCCGTGTTTGCCGTAGCCAATTGACACCACCCGTTCCGCCGGCCATGTAGTGGGCATTTGCCTCAACGTCCTTCGACCATGCGGTGGGCGTTTGCCATGCAGTGTGACGGTTGACACTGCCCCTTCCACCGGCCATGTAGTGGGCATTTGCCCCTCCACGTGTCTCATTTGTGTGTGACGTGTGTGTGTGTGTGTGCGCCTCTCTCTCTCTCTCTCTCTCTCTCTCTCTCTCTCTCTCTCTCTCTCTCTCTCTCTCTCTCTCGTCGCGGACCTGCAGGCTTCCTATGAGGTGACATGGTAGCGTGTGACGGTCGGCCATGCAGTGGGCGTTTACCTCAAATCACCACTCAAAGAGTAATTATCCTTACTAGAGTAATTTTGACAAATCATATCCCTCATAAGCATAGGCTTTGTGTATAGTAATATCATTTCATATAATTGAACATCCTTTAGTTGTGACCACTTCCTTCCCCTTATCTACACTTCATAAGAGCACATACACACACACACACACACCCACACGTGGCATGCACATGTGTACATACACAAGCACACATGTGCATATATATGCACACACGTCTATGCATATATGCACACACCCACAGAAAGAGTGTGTATTTTGTGGGTGTGTGGGTGGGTTTTTAATTGTTTTTAGTTTTTTTGAAATGTTAAAAATTTTAAATGTTTTACTAATTTGAGTGTGTGTGTGTGTGTGTGTGTGTGTGTGTGTGCTCTGTGTGTTTGAGAGTTTTTTTAATTGCTATTCAAGTTTTTTAATTGTGTGGTGTGTGCGTGTGTGTGCGTGTGTGTGTGTTTGTGTGTGTGTGTGTGTGTGTGAGAGAGAGAGAGAGAGAGAGAGAGAGAGGGAGAGTGTATTTTATGGGGGTTTGTGAGTGTAAAGTTTGTATGTAAGTTGAGAGTTGTTTTTTTTAAGTGTTCATCCTTTAAAATGAAGTATTTAATAAACATTGTCACCACTCAAAGAGTAATTATCCTTACTAGAGTAATTTTGACAAATCGTATCCCTCATAAGCATAGGCTTTGTGTATAGTAATATCATTTTATATAATTTATCATCCTTTAGCAGTGCCCACTTCCTTCCCCTTATTTACACTTCATAAGAGCCCATGCATGTACTCTCACACACACACACACACACACACACACACACACACACACACACACACACCCATACGTGACGTGCACGTGTAAATACACAAGCACACATGTGCATATATATATATGCACACACATACATGCATATATGCACACACACACACACACACACACACACACACACACACACACACACACACACACACACGTGCACATGTGTACATACACATGAGAGTAGGCAAGTAGGGGTAAAATGCAAAAAACTAGAAACCCCATCTAATTGAGGGCAAGGATATGTATGTGTATATATACAAAAAAACTCCTAGCTAAACCAACTCTATGACAACCATATCCTCCTCCTACTCATGGTGATAATGTTCATCATGTCAGTGCAGTAGAGAGAGGTGTTGCTCTAGAGTCCTAAGATCACGAGATCACGAGTTCAAGACCTCATTGAAAGCGATGGGATGCATGGGTGTGTTTTTTTCTTACTTTCTAATTCCAAACAATTGAAAAAAAAAAAGAAATGCTCATTTTCAAAGGGTAAGTAGGGATAAGCCTTATATTTGAAGCCCATGATGATGGACCCCATGGTCCCTAACTTGCCAACCTACATATAAACACACCATGCTTGCCATATATATACTCCTAAAGCACTTAATCTCATTGAATAAAGCACCAAACTTGGCGTAAATAAACAGCCAGCATTTCAACCTAAAATAATGTTGACAATCTCAACACACCTGAACAAAGCTTTAAAACAATCTTCGGACAATTGGATTATCTCTCCTTGGAAGCCTATACTCCTTGCCTCTATCTGGCAAAAAAACATTAAAGAAAAAACATTAGCTAGTGCAAGATAAACTTTTCGTGGAAAAAAGAAGGAAAACAACAAAACCTTGCAGAACTCATTCGGTGGATCAATATTTGAGGCGAATGGGGTTTGAACATGCTTGTAGATAGCATACCAAAAAATTATGTATTGTCCAGTGCCTATGACTCGAAAATCTAACCTATCAGGCTTTTCATAGTCCACAAACATTACATGTACATGAAGTTGATCCGCGATCTTTTGTAATCTCAGACTGTAAATTCCAAGGAGCCCAAAGCTCTAGTTGTAAGGGTCTCGACCATATAAACCTAATAATAATTTGGGCTCTAAAAAAAAAGATATTCCCTGTTGCGAAAAGAATGTATCAATAGCAATATAAATTCACCAAACAAAATGCAAAACCTACATAAAAACAACTTCCTATATATATATCATAAAACACCGGTGCTCTCTAACAGTTCGATAATTAGAGATGCTGTTGCTTGTCCTTCCCAAAATGGAGGGTCTATAATTTAGCCATGAATATTACATAGATTATGGAAAATAAAAATACCTAAATTATAGCAATCTAAAAAATAATTACCTTCAATATCTTGTCCATCACCATAAACAAATGAAAATGATCCCCTTGCCACCTCCATGCTAAGAAATGTACCCTTGATATCAAATATAACACTCACAACACTAATAATTTAGATAACACTTTAAGGTCTCCCTTCCTCTCGATTGAGATATGAATCCATATTTTTTTTATTTTTTATTTTTTTTAATTTGTATATGATCGAGGTCCTTGATTCTCTTTTGCTACCCCACTTTGTGCTTGAGTGTAAAAAAGTGGACACCCCTAACTTGCAACCACCATTCAACCATTGTGCTTGGTGTCGGGAGGTTGAGAAAAGAAGAAATGCCTCTATAGTTACCTACCCAGCAACCTTGGAAGACACAACAAACACAAGGGGCGCCACCAGCACGATGCTGGAAACAGAAATCACTCTAAACACCACACGGAGACCAAAGAAAAGACAGCTTCAACGGCTCACATATCTCATTATCAAGGCCTTTTATCTGTCAGCAAGGCTAAGCCACTCATATCATCAACACAAACCCTATTGTCCATTTACAAGGGGTCATCCATCACATAAATTTTATCAATTGACAAGCTTCAACCCACTCTTCCTCGCACTCTCCTTTTATCACACACTCACAGCAAAACAACTCACACACACTGCCCAAAGCTTTCTCTTGGTCTCACACCAGAGGCCTCGAAACAAGGCAACTACCATATCTCTTTCTCTGCTCCAGGTTTCGGTGTCGTCCAGCTTCTCTACAGCTACCAATCTCATCTGCACCACTAGCTGCGTTCACCCAAGTGTCTTTTTGCACAAGGCGACCACCCTTATTCTCTTCACTCTCCATGCTTTGCCCACACGGCAACTCCTTGAGATGGCTCCCTATCGCCAGTTGCCTTCCTTCAATGAGGCGGCCAACACACCGGCGACCTGCAGCTCACCCACACAAGCCTGTCTGCCTCCCACTATCCAGGTGACCATAAGGCAGCAACCTTTTCCCCAAAGTGCGCCTCACCCCCAGCAGCTGTCAGCAGTACCACTAGAGCCTGCCCTCGTACCCTTGGCGGCTCCACTCCAGGCTCCCCAGCGCCTTTAGAACCACCAGCGAATCTGTATAGGCCACCTTCTCTCTTGGTCGCATCTCCCGGCTCTTCCCTTTCGTTACTCACACCAGCATCGAAGCCCTCTGTAGCTCTTCGCCAGGCGACCTCTAGCTCCGTAGGCTACCCTCTCACAAGGCCTGCGCCTCACCAGGTACCCACTGCGCCTCACCTTTTGCAGTATCACCAGCTCCCTCTCGTGCTTCAAGGTAGCCAACCTTCTCTCGTTTTTCCAGAGTCTCACCAGCCAGGCTCTCGTTTTTCCACAAGGCGGCTCCACTCCTTCACACCTCCTCGCCAACTTCTAGAGGCCGCGTTGGCAGACAAGCTGGCAGCCAACCAAAAGAAGCGCCAGTTGTCTCCTTATTTGCTTGCCACTTGTTGGTGGTTTATTATATGATATATATACTTTTTTTAAAGGTGGTTCCCATGCTATACTTCAATGCCCATCAAGGCCTTCATCAAGATCTTTTTTTGAGCACCGGAATCCACACCAATACCACTTCTCAACACCATGGCTATTATGCCCAAACCCTCTGCAATATGGAGATATACGGCCATTCCAAACCTGAAAGACCCTCCAAACTCAAGCACAAGAGCAGTTTATATTTTGCTGGCGTCCCTTGTAGATTTCAATATTTACAGTCTAAATTGGGCTCTCTCCACATAACCAACATATGTACATCCATTTCTACCATGATCTCATCAAAACCCTATCATTGACACCCTAACGCTCTTCCACCTCTTATTTGCACACATCCAAGACACCTTCTTGACAAACAAAAAGCTCATACAATAAAAACTTCAAGTCTCCAGCAGCTGCTCCAGAGAAAAATGCATGCACTAACTCACTCCAAATCCATTCAGTCTGTACATTTGCCAGGGCATTCGAGGCAAAGTTTTATTGCATACCATGCATCCCATATGTACACGGACTCAAAACACCTTTACAGAATTTTGCCTGACATACTTTGCCCAACCCCCAGCCTGCTGAATCATTCATGATCATTCATTATCTAAGGTGTCAGAGTGAAACCCGTACAAGGCAGCAGGCAACTCCAGATCCCAATTCTTGCCTTGTCGCTCTGTCACCTTAGATAAAATCTTGATCAATTCACCATTGAAACGCTCATTCAGGCCATTACACTGTGGATAGTAAGGTGTGGTAAAACTACGACTGATCTTCATCTTTGTACACAAATAGTCCATAAGCTCTGCTCTGAAACCTAGACCCTGATTAGAAAGCATTTCTTCATCCATGGCTTTCTCCCAATCTACATTCCCAAAAATAGCTTCTTCAAGACATGTGGGTTCAACATCTTGTAGAACTTTATCCATATATGCATAATGATGAGCCACATAACCATCATATGTCAACCTATCAATAGGTTTTCTAAATCTCCTTGAACTACGTTGTCCATGATCACTACCTGGCATTTTTCCAGCTTCTCTTACCTTTCTTACACCAGGTGTTCTAATATATGGAATGCCAAGCTCATCATCAAGGCTCTGCTCCAAGCCACTAGAATCTCCATTAACATAAGAATGCCTTGCAGAAATGTCGGGCATACTAAGAGGCTCACCAACCTTCTCTTTGCCTTTACATGATGTATCAACTGCATTTTTAGGACTCGTATTTTGATGCAACCTACCACTCCATGGTCTATCAATAAACCCAACACAAGAGGACTCTCTAGGTCCACTCAATGACTGTGATTGCTGACTTGCATTCTATGCAATCACATTTCCAACAACGGCATCTTTCTTCGCACCATACCAGCTACTCATTTCATCAAACACAACATCTCTGCTTACCCTCAACTCATGTGTAGTAGGGTTATATCATCTATATCCCTTTTTCTCAAGGGAATATCCAATAAACATACATTTTTCTATCTTTGGATCCAGCTTTGTATGTAACTCATCTGGCACATGCACATAGGCAATGCATCCAAAAACTTCAAGTGAGACAAATCAGGTTTCTTGCCACTGAATTTCTCCTATGGTGTTACATCATGTATGGCTGCAAATAGGAGTCATGTTCACGATATAAACTGTTATAGTAGGCACGACTTCAGCCTAGTAGCTATGTGGCATATTCTTCTGTGTCAATGCTCGTGCTATCTTTGTAATGTACTTGTTTTTCCACTGTGCAATGTGCCTATCTTTTTGCTTAGCAATGCCTTTTTGTTGTAAAGTGTATCTACATGTAAAATGTCTCTGAATGCCATTCTTTTGTAAAAAAATCAAAGAACTCATTAGAGAAGTACTCCCCCTCCATCTGACCTTAGGCACTTCACATGTTTTCCTGTCTGCTTTTCAACCATCACTTTGAAATTCTGAAAAATGAGTGAAAACTTCACTCTTCTCCTTCATGAAATACACCCACTTTTCTCGTGTGATCATCAATGAATGTTACATAATACTTGCAGCCACCCATAGACAGTTTTTACAGGACCCTATACATCTAAATGCACAATATCTAGTACATTCCTGATTACAATTCTATCATGTGGAAATACATGCTTTGTTTGCTTTCCAAATTGACATGCTTCACATACTTTTTGCATGCCATCAACCTTAAACTTAGGCAGCCCTTTCACAATTTCTTTAGTCTACATAGACTTCATTCTTTGCACATTTACATGTCCAATTCTTTTATGACAAATGTTTGTATTTGCAACAACTCCTGATCACTGTTGTGCAAACATTGTAGATTTCACTTCAGGCATATTTACATCTAGTGTAAACATTCCACGCACTCTATTGCCTTTTGCAACCAACCTGCACTTATCTTGAAAGTCTTCGACATAACAACCATCAGGATTAAAGCGCACTTGCAAACCTTGTTCAATCATCTAGCCAATAGAAACCAGATTCTTTGTAATATTTGGAATGTGAAGTATATCTGCAAGATACTTCACCTTACCATCTTGCATAGACAATGACATATTTTCAACATGGGTAATTGGATGAGTAGTATCATCCCCTATTTCAACAAAACCTGGCTTTTCAAGATTTTTCATATCCTTGAACCACTCACCAGTCATTTGGTTTGAAGTACCTAAATACACATAGCATACATCACCATTGCATGCGGATACATCATTTTTCGACACAGCATTAAGCACATGCCCATAACAAACAACCTTTCATTGTCCTCATTACTTTGGCTAGAGGATGCATAATTATTTTGCTGCACTTTTTCACTTCTCATGTCATTTTTCTTCTTATAGAAACCTACACATGCCCATATTTACCACAATAAAAACAACCTTATGTATCATTTTGTTGCCTTTGCCAATTTCCACGACCTCTTTGACCCCTCCTGCACGTGTGTGTTGTTGTGAATCATGGGACTATTGTTGTTGACCATAATTTTGATTACATGTTCGGCCACGGCCTCGACCTCTACCTCGTTCTCTACCTGTACTTGTGTAGAAGGCATGTTGCTCTGAAACTACCTTTGTTTTGTGAAGACTGGTCTTCACCCAAGCTCTTTTCTTCAATGATCAGCATTGACACCAAATCTATAAAGTTGGGAATGTTCTCCCGAGTGTGAATAGACATCTTGAATGGCTCGTATTGTGGCCCGAGACCACATAGACATACTTCAACCTTATCATCATCATTAACAGAAACACCAATACATGAAAGGGATTCCACAATGCCCATGATCTTCAAGGTATAATCATTCACAAACATGTTTTTCTTCTCTACAGTATGAATCTCATTCTTCAACTGAATCTTTTGTACCTTGGTGTTATTTTCATATAACTTCACCAAGGTGTCCCATGTCTCCTTGGGTGACTTGGCATCCTATATATGTCCAATCATGGTGTCCTGTATGCTAATAAAAATCTAATACATGACTTTCCTTTCTCCTTGATTCCAATCCTTGTAATATTTTACATATGCAGCAACAATTGCATTAATCTCAGGTATCTCTGGTGCCTCCTCATGTTCACCTTCAATGTAGTCCTAATAGCCTTTTCCCATAAGGAAATTTGTTAATCTAAACCTCCAAGCATGGAAGTTGTTCTTGTCAAGCTTCTCTATAACAATATGGTTAATTCTATCATTTTACATCTTGTCTTCAACACAGACTCACTAAAAACATCACTCTTGTGTTAACTTGAACAAACCGTTATATTCTCTACACAGCAGCACTATAATGCACCCAAACTGTCACAACTAGTGACCTTAATTTGCATCATGAATACACCCAATAGCACTTATAAGACCTCTTTACAGTACACATAGTGTCTGCACAACCAAGTTCACTTTCTTGCAATTCCAAAAATAGAATTCTACAGAGAATCAAAACTTACCTGTAGTGTATGCAAACGTCTGCTAGCTGAAAAATGGAGGTCAAGGTACGCCTAAAACATGTTTTTAGTCACCAAAATTATGTCCAGAGGATGTTTTCCTATAGCTCTGCTCTTGCAAAGATAGCTCCTCAATCGGAGTTTGTTGCCGGTGCCTCCCAAAGAGCTCCCAGACAAGGATGTAGTAGCCGACACCAACACAAAGGGGGAAGAATAGGTGAAGCTCTTACCCTCGTACCACTTCCTGTACTTCTCTTGCTTGCCGCTCAGCTTCTTAGCATGAACCAGGCTCTGATACCAGAAAAAGATACAGGGAGGAAAAGAGCCTCAGCTCTTGCAAGCACACACACTCACACAAACCCTAGAAGAGCACACAAGATGAGGGGCTGAAAATTTTATTCTTCACAACAACAACATTAACAACAAAGTTCTACCAAAGAGATAAGGGAAAAACAACATAAGTACTAAAGTAATGTGTACATGTGGTCCATAATGTGAACACGCTAAGTGAGTGAGCTAGCAAGATAAGTATGTCATAACTCAATGCTGGACTAGTAGCTGGTGTAGTCCAGTTGTAGAATCACTGTGGGGTGAAGATCTATCATGTCAGCATCCTACTAAACATGCCAGTGATATAAGTGGTGGAAATAATCACCCAAGCATATCATAAGTGTTAGCTCTCATGTTGAGCTTGACATCTCAACAAGAAGTACCAGGGGCTTACCTCTGGGAGTTTAATCGAGGATGTGGGCTAGTACCAGCAGGCCTCTTTACATATTTCTATTGCCGCTTCTTCTTCTTCCCCTACTATGGTGGATTATTCAAAGAACTTTATGACAATGGAACACCTCAAGATGAGCCAGTTTTTGATGGCTTTAGTGCCTTGCCTATGTGAAAAGATTTGAGCAAAGGCTCTACAAGTTTTCCGGAAGCCTTTTGAATTGTCTTTAAAAGGAAGGTGGCATTGTAGATTGAGTGAACCTTTTAAACTTCAATTCCCGTCCCGCCTTCATCCCCTCAAGTTGAAGTAGCACCTTCAACATCTAAGGTACCTTCATCTACATTATTAGATCACAATATAGCACTAAACTAATGACATAATTTTTTGATTTAAAGCTACACTTGGTAAATGCATGGCCCGCCAAGGGTCCCACATATTGAGGAAAAGCCTAGGGATAGGAGTAACATCACATATTATGAGTGTCAAGAAAAGAGGCATTAGCACACAGAATGTCTAAAGCTAGGACATAGGGATGATAAGAGGGTAGCAATGCTAAAGAGGACATGTTCAAAAGAGGAAGAAGAAACCTTGATGCCATTAATGGCAAGAGGGATCGGAGCTTGGGAGTCAAGAAGAAGAGGGTAAGGATGAAATCTTTGAAGGAGAAGTGAGGATACGAAGAAGAAAAAGTCATCCAAGAGGAAAATTAGTTAGTTTGATTTTCCTCTTGGAAAGGATCCCTTAGTTATGGCCTTCTCATAGATCTAAGGGATAAAAATGTTCCAATAAGATTTGGCCAGATTCTTGCTTTATCTCCAAAATCTTAGGAAGGAATGGGGAAAATTAGCCAAGCATAAGGGATGGAAAGAAGAAGAAAAGTAGTGGGACACCATGGCACAAAAGGTGGTGGGCATAGATGTAAGAGATGATATGCTAGTGGTTGATGTCATCATTGATGGGCAATTTATCTCTAATGCATACATTTATAGAGGGGCCTCAATCAATTTCATAAGTGAGAAGACCATGAGGAATGTAGAGTAGAGCCTCTTCCAGGTCTCCATACTACATAAAGCTTGCTGACAACACTCGGGTAATGACCCTAGGAGTGGTAAGAAATTTGGAAGTAGATGTATGTGGAATTATTGTACCCACCACTACTTTGTTGGTCATACCTATCAGGCCTGATACTAGGGCCTACCCTTTGATTCTAGGGAAGGACATGGACCCACAAGATAAAGACAATTCAAGATTGGGAGCAAGCTCACTCTAGCTCTGATACCATGTTGAAAATCATGGATCAAGCTCTTGTACTAATAAAACATCTACCTAATTATGCACTAATCCTATACTAAACACAACACTTAGCTAAGGTGGATAGAAATGAAACAAACTCATAATACATGTGTCCTTATTAAGTTGCACTCAAGTACAATTAGACACCAAGATGAATTAGCTTGGATACATAAAGAGACTTGAGATACATAAAGATGAATTAGCTTAGATACATAAAGAGACTTGAGATAAGTGCACAAGTGATATGATTTCATTTCTTGAAACGGCCCCCTTTTATATGAGAAAGTATACCCTTGGGCTTGTACATCAATGTAGTATAATTCTCTTTGCTGAGCTACCATAGGTAAGTGGTAAGAAATGAATCCTCAACTTTTGATAAAGTAGTTATAGTCTAGAGATGGCAAGAAAACTAGGGATGGATAACTTAAAGGAATCCATATTAGAAGGAGAGGTGGAAGGAATGTGTGAGACCTCCATGAGACCTCCTAGAAGAGAATAGGGCAACTCTCCACCCAACCGCTAGATATAGACCCTATCTGGCTAATCATAGCCGTGATCGTCCACACTAGTCCGGACTCCCCTGAACTGCCCGACTCCCCCTAATCCATATTAGAAGGAGAGGTGGAAGGAATGTGTGAGACCTCCATGAGACCTCCTAGAAGAGAATAAGGCAACTCTCCACCCAACCGCTAGATATAGACCCTATCTGGCTAATCATAGCCGTGATCGTCCACACTAGTCCAAACTCCCCTGAACTGCCCGACTCCCCCTAGTCCTACCATTGTCCTCACATTACTCCCCCCTTTTGGAAGAGTTTTTGTCCTCAAAAACAGAGGTAAGATATTGGGTCTTAAGAGTTCTAACGTCCTTCCATGTTGAAACTTATTTCAGTCTATCCTTTCACTTAACTAGACACTGTTATCTAATTCTATGATGAGTTCGCTTCTTGAAAATCCAAGATGCGCTCTAGCTTGTGTGGTAAAACTGGAGGCTCAGTTAAATCTACAAGAACACCTGTATCCACCACATTGGCATCTTTGCCTAGTCATTGTCATAGACGACTAACATGAAACTAGGTGAGCCTTGGATTGTTTTGGCAGAGCTAACTTGTAGGCAACTTCACCTACATGCTTAAGTATTATATAAAAGGTCCACAATACCTAGGCGACAACTTTGGCACTTTTCCCATCCTCAAAGTTTTTGAACTTGGGGGAATATTGAGAAATACTTGGTTACCTTTTTCAAACATGACCACTCTGCAGTCTTTGTCTGCATAATGCTTGTAATGATATTGGGCCTGTTTAACAATTTCTTTCCTTAGCGATCTTCAACGTATCATTATGATCTTATAGAAAATATTTAACCTTTTGAATTCTTTTTGTAGCTAACCCCAAAGCTACTAGAGATCGGGGTTGAAAGCCATACATAAGCATGAAAGGACTAAAGCCCTTAGCAAGACATGCTTTGCACTATTATAGTAGGCAAATTCTAGCATTGGTAAGTAATCTTCCTAATTCGTTTGTCGTTTACTCACATATGCCCTTAGCATATCCTTGAGTACTTGGTTGACCCTTTCTGTCTGACTATCACTCTGGGGGTGGTCAGTAGTGCTCATATTGAGCATTGTGTCTAACCTTTTAAACACTGCTCGTCGCCACCCAAAAGTGATTATTAAACTTCTGATCTCTATCACTGGCTATATTGGCTGGCAGCCCATAGAGTCAATAGATATTCTCAATGAAAACATGAGCTAACTCTAGCATTTTCACCGTGGTTTTAGTCGAAATAAACCAAGACATCTTGGTCAACCTGTCCACTACAACCCAACTGGCATCATGGCCTCTGCTAGTTGTAGGTAGACCTACAATAAAATCTAAAATAAACCAAGACATCTTGGTCAACCTGTCCACTACAACCCAATTGGCATCATGGCCTCTGCTAGTTGTAGGTAGACCTACAATAAAATCCATAGAGATGCTTTTCCACTTACCATTAAGGAATCTCTAAAGGTTGTAATAGCCTGCCTATCTTAAGATGCTAAGCCTTATTGACCTAGTATTTTTGACAATGCAAAACATATTCTTATTCATATTTTGAAGCAGGTCAGAACAAGGAGATTCTCATAGAACTTCTACATTCTGAACGAGATCAGGAAGGTGCAAAATTGTGTGAAGTTATGTGTTCCCAAGCTCCCGTTCCAGCGGGTGTGTAGGTCTATATGTGAGAACTAGAGCCTATCCGTAAGGCGGAAGAGGACAGCCTTGCTCTGTCTACAGGAGGCTATTGAAGACTTTCTCATAGAGTACTTCAATGACCTGTGTGTTATGTGTGCCCACGCACATAGGGTGACTATAATGCCCAAGGATAGTGAGACACTGAAGAGACTTAGGTGGAGGTATGAGAAGCTTCTACACCCTGCAGAGATTACAGACCCAAAAATGAAAAACATCCCCATGATTCACGAGCAAGAGCTCCTCAGGATAAAATAAAAATTGTAGATACTGCACATGATATTAACACAAGAGCCAGGGAATAACAGGATGCTAGACGGGAGGAAGAGTAGAAGGCAAGAAAAGATAAGGATCATCAAGTAAAATTGAACCCAAAGAATCACCACGAACAGTACATCAAAGAAACAGAAGAGTTGGAGTCAGTCAACCTAGAGATACTAAGGAGCTTGCAGAGGAAAATTTTTGTCTTCACCGTGAATATGGAAGATGGTGAGCGATAGCTCTCTCTTGACATCGTGGATGTCAAAACTTTGATGGAGAGGACATCATAGATCATAGATACTATCCTATACGTCTGTTTAAAGTAGGTATCCGAATTGCATTTTCTAATGATATGGTAGTTCCGTATTTAGTTCTTCCCTTTTTCCTCAATGAGTTACCCTTGTTTTTGCAGTTTAATAAAGTGCCAGCTTCCACGTGAGAGCCACTCTGAGGTGTTTATTCTCAACTCTCAGCTGGCACCACTGCTATACGAAGAAGGGAGTACTTCCAGCAAGAGATTCAAAAGTGGTTTACCTATTTGAACATGCTGGAGGTTATCGTATTAATTTTTCTATACGAATCAGGGTATGTTACTCCTCTATCTTGTTAGTTATATACATCTAATAGATAGGGGATGCCTTAGTTTTAGATATTTCTGCTTTTGCAGGAACTATTGGAGCCTTTCCACCGTTTTATAGAATTGGATAAGAGAATCATGTGGACTCTTAATTTAGTACAAAGATCACATCCTGAGTTAGGCCTGTAAGTAAACATTCAAAGCACCTTTCTCTAGTATCTATGGCTCCTTGAAGTTGGTAATGTATCTTATTGTGAAAGCTTATTTATTATGCAGGTGTATAAAAAGGCTTCTTCATATTCTTGGTTCCTTATATGGAGACAATAAACTATACAAATCCGAAGTCAAGCCTGTCCAAGTGCCTAAGCAAGGAGACACACTTCTGTGGATGGAGATTGATGATACATGCAGAATATATTCTCCAGAGTCTCTTCTCCATGAATCCCTTCATGTCCAAGGTAAGTGGAAGAATCATTGGTGGGTGGACATTGATTTAGCTAGATTTGCGGTTTGACATTATGAATTTTGTTTTTTCAGACCACATTACAGAATTATGATAGTAACTATGTGGAGCGGTACAGAGTGACCATGATATGATTAATACTAAAGAATAGCATAGAGATGTTTGAGGAGAACTAGCTGGAATTCCCCGATCCTATAGACGTCGAGGTGCCCCTTCAGGCTATAGGGGACGAGGGCAATGCCCTCTGAGCACATAGAGGCAGAGCTAAGGTCCAATGTGGATGTTAACATTGAACATCCCAAGGCTTATGAGGTAGAGCAAGCTGAAGAGGCAGAGCCGAAGCTTGAAGAGAAAACAGACGAGAAGCAGACTGCAGAGGCCGAGGCAGGACCTAGTAGGGAGGCAAACAATGAAGAACCTAAGTTTGATGAGAGAATGCCAAGGCTAGTGAGGATCCTTAGCTTGATGAAGATCCCAAGACTAATTTACCTGATGTAATGTAACCAACTCAATTTTAAGAATTGTTTCTATTAGTTGTTTTTGTCCCTTAACAATGATTATAAGCTTCAATCATATTCAGACTGATTAGAATCATGTCAATAATGGTTCTAGACACCGAGGAGGCTTATTATCTTGGATGTTAATGGATTGCTGCTCAAAAGACAGGCCAAGAGCTTTGGACCAAGTGCTACAGGGAATTACAAAGTCGGAGAAATGCATGTCATGCTAAGGCCCAAACTATATCAATTTATCAACTTTGTAACGAAGCACTTTAGATTGGCCATATGGTCCTCAATGATGACGCATAATTTGAGTCCTCTTGTCACGCTAGTTTTGAGAGAATCTAAGATTGAGGAAATAGAATTGTATTTCGTATATGACCAAAGGCACTATTACATTGACCCATGTGTTTTTCATCCCAACAAACCTGGGGTGCCCTTACTTATGAAGCGCTATGTGGATATCCAACACCCATATAATCCCACAAATACATTATTAATTGATGATACTCCTGATAAGGATATGTACAATCCCATGGGAACATGGATAGCACCCTTTCCTTTCGAAGGTAATGTAGATGATGTTTATTTGGAAGAACAATTGATTCCATATTTAGATGGATTGTACAAATCAAAAGACTCTGTACAAGATTATGTAATGAGAAATCCTTTTTTGTAATGTAATGTTTTCAATTGTTCTATTCTCACTCAAGTAATGTGTCTTGGAAAATAGTATACATTGTATTATTTTTTGAAAGTACTGCATCGAACAAAAGGCTCTTGATTAATTATGTTAAAAGAGTACATTCAAATTTGTAATGTCAAGTAGGAGTGTCATTAACAAGATAGACTTGAGTAATTATGTCAGAAGAGTACATTGGAGTGGGTATTGTCAAGTAGGAATGATCTTGACTGTGTTACCCAATTCTTTACATTGTATTAGTCGATCCTTTCTAAGGAGGACCTTTCTTCCATTGTGAATGAAATTAAAGTGTGTCGGTATGTCTTGCAAGGATTCTTCGACAATATCCTTCTGTTGCTATTGTAAATTACATTTTCCTTGTATAGAAACAATTGTCACTAGTGTTGAAGCTTCATCAATCACTTCAATGTCTATGACTTTGTCATCCATTGCACTTGCGGCTTCCTGATCCATTGGTACCAACTCTCCATTGATGTAATAGGACCTGCTATACCAGAAGGACAAGATAAAAGTTTGAGTTGTAATCATGTACTTTGCATAACTACTGTCTCCACCAGTGCAATGTTACAATGGATATCGTCAAAAACTTTACTCGGCCATCCCTCATCAAGAAGTCTTGCTAAGAGGAATGTGTCCAAATCTTTGTAGACAAGCATGGTTCTCGCTATCTTCACCTGAAATAAGCTAAAAGTTTCACAAACACAGTAATTGGTAGGTAAACAATAATTTTTACTACTACACGAGTTGGAATGCTCTCTCGTAGTAGGGAGCATTTATCCTTAAAGAGCTTGCTCTTTGCTAACTCCATTACTGAGGGGTCTAGGATAGGCCAATCCATGTAGTTCCACTCAGCTTGCTAAGGTAGCTCTTCCAAGCGGCCACGATTGTGTTTCTTGTTGAGCGGATAGTAGAAATGATCATAGAAAAAGATTCCTGTATCTAGAAGGCTTTTGTTGCTCCTTCCCTCATACTGTAGCCAACCAATGTGTGCGTGAACCACATTCATAATTCCAATGATGCACTGAACTAGCTCCCACTCCTCATATAATGAGGGGTACACATCTACAACCGTAGACGTGGAGAGTTTACACAGTTCATTAGACCATGATAAGAAAATGAAAGATTGACAAGCGATAGATTTACTTACAAGTTTGTCTATGCAAGGGAAATTTTATGTCATCTGGATTCAAAAGCACAAGCTCATCATGCATATATATATGCTGCACTAGGACTTTCTTGATGGTTGTCCTTTCCAGTCTCTATCTTGAAGTCTTTTACTCTTCCTTTCCATGACACCCTAAATGTATTCTTATTGCTTGTCTTTCTTTTCTTCCTTGACTACATAAGGATCCATGTGCCCTTGGTGATTAGCACTTCAATCCACTGATTTTGCACATTGAGAGAGTTGGATACAAGTATAGCAAACACTAATGATCTTGGTCTCCTTGCCTTAGGAATTGAATCATCTACTATGATGGCATTAGTGGGGCGAAATCGGGATGATATAAAATGAGATTTGCTACCCATCTTTTCGAGAAGGAATGGAGTACAAAAGCCTAAAGCTTCAAAAAATGGAGTGCAACAGAAGGTAGAGGAAATGAAAAGAGCGTGAGATATTGTTTAAGGCCAAGAGGAAGTTTGAGAGGGGGGGATTTTTCCTCCTTTGCAAAAAGGTGTATTTAATACATGGATTCGAATAGAAGTTTCCCTCCCTACAAAAGTGCAGGTGTGTTTAATGCATTCGGGGTGTGAAAAGTGACTATCAAGTGTAAGAGAGTACATTTTGAAGTAACCATTTGAATGGAGAATGTTTCCAAAGATGTGCAAGTGCGGTCTTTGTTTGCTTTTGGATTGCTTTTATATACAGTGCCATTATATTATTTGTTGCTTGGCTCAAGCTACTAAGCGAGCGCGCGCGCGCACACACACACACACACACACATAGAGAGAGTTATATTTGATATCAGGGGTATATTGCCTAGGATGGATGTGGCAAGGAGATCATTTTCGTTTGTTTATGGTGATGGACAAGATGTTGAAGGTATATTTTTTAGACGTTTGCTACTATAATATAGATATTATCGTTTTCCAAGATCTATTTAATATTCATGTGGCTGAATTGTAGACCCTCCATTTTAGGAAGGACAAGCAACATCTTCTCTAATTATCGAATTGTTAGAGAGCACTGGTGTTTTGTGGTATATATAAAAACTTCTTTTTTATGTAGCTTTTGTGTTTTGTTTGATTAATTTATATTTTTATTGAAACGTTCTTTTTGCAAAGGAATATTTTTACTTTTTAGAACCCAGATTATTGTTAGGTTTGTATGGTTGAGACATTTACGACGAGAGCTTTTGGCTCCTCGGAATTTACAATCTACGATTACGGAAGGTTACAGATCAACTTCATGTACGTGTAATGTTTGTGGATTATGAAAAGCCTGATAAGTTAGATTTTCGATGCATAGGCACTGGACAATACAATTTTTTTTTATTTGCTGTTTACAAGCCTATTTAAATACCGTTTGCCTCAAATATTGATCCACCAAATGATTAAAAAGAAAGGAAGGGTGATTTTACACACATTTCTTTTGTCTTTAACTACATGCAAAATGCTTCCTTGAAAATGCAAAATGTTTCCTGCCCATCAGAGACGGGTCACGACACTAGTATGTAAAAAAGAGGTATAAAGATACTCAAAATAGCAACTCTTGCTTAAAAAGAATGTATAGAAGTATCTGAAAACAGTTGGAACTTGGACTCACAAAGAGCCTAAGAGGGGTCTACACAAAAAAGCCATTCCTTTACTTCATTTTCAATCCCCATCTTTGGCTGGCTTCTTCTAGTCTCCCAGACCGAAAGCTCCTCCTCTTAAGATAAACATGGCGGTGCATTCTTCAGCTTCTGGGCATCATCTTCCCTTCTCTTCTTCTGCTTCTGCAGCAGCAACAACTGCAAGGCCCATGTTAGCCATAGCCTCTGCATCTACCTCCTCTTTCTGCACTCCCCCATCACCACCTCGTATAAGCTTATTAGCAACAACACGCAATCCACCACGTCTTCCTCGTCTAAGCTTCAATGGCGTCCTTCTCTCACTCTCAGCCTCTATGGCCATTTTGTTGTCCGCCCACCCTTTCCCTGCCATGGCGGCGGCCATCATCAAGATGGGCGCTGACGAGGGCACCCTGGTTTTTGTGCCTTCCTCCATATCTGTATCCGCGGGCGAGAAGGTCATCTTCCTCAACAACAAAGGATTCCCCCATAACGTTATCTTCGAGAAGGACGGTGTGCCGGAGAATGTGCAGATCGGGGAAATCTCCCACGAAGACTACATGAATGAGCAGGGCGAGCAGTTTGTTGTCACTCTTAAGGAGAAAGGTACATACAAGTTTTTCTGCGAGCCTCACAGACCTGCAGGTATGTTTGGTGAAATCACTGTTACCTAGTTTCAGGCTTGATGGTGTGGGTATGGGTATGCCATCTCTAGCTCCTGCTATACAAGGTTGTACTGAAATCAACCTCAATTGTGTCTTTGTGATCTACTGGATATGTGCCATCATCATGCCCCATACAAATGTTGTAAACAAATCAATCTCAATTGGGTCTTTATAGCTAGTGAAGTATTGAAATTAATCTAATTTGGATGTTTATGTTCAGTGAAGTGATCAAATCAATCTATCAGGCTTTGATTTCAAAGTGTTGTCTCAAGCTGGGTTAGACTACTGCATTTGTTGTTAGTTTGTTATTAGAGCTGGGTTAGACTACTGCATTTGTTGTTAGTTTGTTATTAGACTCTCTCAAGCTGGGTTAGACTACTGCATTTGTTGTTTGTTTATGCAGGAGTGCAAAAGCTGTGGTGCGCTTGTATTTATACATAGAACCTGCCTTTATTGCCACACACCTTCCCATGTCCCAGCTATGGATCAATGCAGGATTAGATTCTAGGTTAATAGGAGAGGATGCACCTTAGAGCTCTGATGGCTTGACATTTCGAGTTAAAGTGTGCTTCGTTGTTGCTGTTGGATAGGTTTGTGTTTAAGACTCTGATAGGAAGGTCCTGGGTTGAAGAGGGGTGCTGCATCAAAGCAATAAGCCAACATCAAACAGTACCTTAGAGCTTCACATACAAGAACATTGAACCCTACGTGCATGGTGTACTTTGATAACAACTTACAAGAGAAAAACATTGCAAGAAAAGTAATGGTCATATTAAAACATGTGCATGACAATATCACATGGTTGTTATAGTGTCACGTGTCGAGCCTGAGAGACATTGATAGGGTACACCAGGTGAGTGTAGTGTTCACTTGTGAACCGACAAAAGCTTCTGTGAGAGCAAGGATGTGGGGTGCACATAGATGAATAGAATGCAAGTCTGTGATGGCAGAGAATAGTGCCTTGGGGCATTAGCCTATTGAACAAAAGATTTGGTCGAAGAGAAATCTTCAGTGACAGCAAGGATTAGGAGTGCACGTAGATGAATAGAATGCAAGTCTATAATGGCAGAGATAGTGCCTTGGGGCATTGGCCTATGAGAATGGACAAAACACGGACAATAGATTTGGTCCAAGAGAAATCAGCTTCAGTTTAGTTAGTGAAATCTGTGCAGAAAAACATCTGATCCAATTATCTGGTTGGGCCAAATGATAAGAGCCCTAAAACTGAGCCTTTTTTAAGGCACAAAATGCTGGAGTTGCAAGCCCAAGTGTTAAAATCATATAAGGTAGGCGTGTGTTGTGGAATGAAGTTTGGGGAAGGAGGTTGGGATGCATCTACAATGGTGTCCAATCCAACTTGGTTCGTATCATGGAATGAAGTTCTGGGTTTGTTTATAAAGGTATCCAATCCTACTTGGTTTGTATTGTGGAAGAAAGTTTGGGGAAGGAGGTCAGGGTGGGACCTTGGCAGGTTGATGTGTACCCGGGTGGGGCTGGTTTCATAATTTTGGGTCTGCTATCCACATTGTGTCTGTGAGGGGAGGTAGTTGTTCTCCCGTGATTATTTTGCTCAAAGGTTGTCTCGGAGAATGGTGATTGTAAATGCGTAGAGGTCCAAGGTGAAGGTAAAAGGAGACAAGATTCTTGTTGATATGAGCAATGATGTAATCTTGATGATGTCACGTGCACATGGGTCTAGTCCACATGCGTATGCAAGGTGGCAAGCTAGGTGTCACTTGGAGATGTTGCATGGAGATCTCTCTTGACACTCTTCGGAGGCGTGAAGTGGACATGTTGCTACCCATTGGCAAGCTCAAAGGTCGAGCACATGGCCGGATTCATGTGTATGTAAGGCATTTGTGCCAACTAGCCCAAAAGTCACTATAAATAGAGGACTATGGCTGAGGTTCAATACCATTCATTCATTCATCATTGAGTCATTGAGAGCTCAAGAGCTACCATTGAGTATCTCTGTTCCATTGTAAATAAGTCATGTGTGTGAATACAATAGTACTAGGCGATGTCATCTCTTTATGTGCATGGGTTCAAGACTTTGGTTAGGTGTTAATCTTTAGATTTATTGTGGCAAACTAATCCCAAACCGCTTTTGCAAAGCACACACGTTACATTGATATCAAAGCATTAGGCTTTGAAGAAGGGCTGCAAATTTTTTTTCCCTCATAAGGGTGTGGAGATCTATTGTGTAGAATCCCATCATCATTAGTGTTCTCACCTTAGGTTTGCGTTTTCCTCATTGAGGTTGCGTTTTGCAAAGTCCACCATAATGCTCTTGTGTGTGCAAGGGGTGCTCAGGGAGGGCCAAATGCATCACATAAGGGGCATATATAGCAAGCAAGGCTAGGGGGCTTGTTGGTGGTGATTCCAACACAGACATCGAACAAGGGTTGAAGAAGGTGCATGAAAAGGGGACTAGCGGTGGACACTCATCAATGCAAGCATCAGGGAGTCAGAATTAGCATTCATCAAGGCTCTCTACCTGGCTAGCATCACCAACATCAGGGTGGCTTGTAGAAGCAGAATTTAACCTGGTAGGGGCAACATATGCACCCAAGCAAGGTCTTCAAGGGTGGCTAGAGGGCTGTAAAACGTAGTCAACATGTTAGAGCTTCTAGGCAAGCCCAAGACCAAAACTGCAGCCCTCTCTTAGGGGCAGCTAACGCAAAACAGGGGTGTCAAGTCCTTAGGCTAATAGACCTTGCGATCAAGTGTAAACAGAAAGGAAAACACACAAAAACTTAGGCATCTAGCCCAAGGGTGGCTTGTAGAAGCAGAATTTAGCCTTGTAGGGGCAACATATGCACCCAAGCAAGGTCTTCAAGGGTGGCCAGAGGGCTGTAAAACGTAGTCCACAAGGAGGGCATCTGTTAGACTCTAATGCAGAGCTTCTAGGCAAGCCCAAGACCAAAACTGCAGCCCTCTCTCAGGGGCAGCTAACGCACAACAGGGTTGTCAAGTCCTTAGGCTAATAGACCTTGCGATCAAGTATAAACAGAAAGGAAAACACACAAAAACTTAGGCATCTAGCCCATCGCCCAACCATCGAGCCATTCAAGCTTGCCCTTGAGCACAACAAGGCCTCGAGTCTAGGTCTGAGGAGATCTCCCTCAAATTGACTTATAAAGTCGCTTATATAGGCTTGCTATAACCCAAGAGCCAAATATAGCACGTCTCATAAATGCTGCTAACCCCCACTTATGATGCCTAATCCCTAGGTTGTGGTTAACATAACTTGAAGGTCTTAACCTTGGTTAGCCTTGGGATATAATATACTTCTCTCTTAAAGAACCATTGATGTCCTCAACAATGAATTTGGGGAAGCAACTCTTCACACTACGCATTGACTCCCATGTAGCCTCGACTTTAGATCGTCCTTTTCATTTGATTAAGTACTCTAAAGAGATGGTATGCTGAGATTGTCTAGAACGTTGATTTAGAACCAACTTGGGTTCCATAGGATTATACCTAGTCATCTCCTTGAGGTTGGGAATCTCCTCTTGGCAAAATCTCATCACCTTCACCCAGATGCTCTTTCAAAACGTGATGTGAAACACATGGAATCTTGATTCCATTAGGTAATGCTAATCGATAAGCCACATCACTAATCTTCTTTATGATCTGGTAAGGACCACAACATCTAGAAGATAACTTGTAATGCTTGGTAGTCCTCATCGTCCTTTGTGACTTTAAGATACATCGTCTATCATTGGTTAGCGAAATACTAAGCGCAATCTTGAGCACTCTTTACACTTTCCCTTGCAATTTTTAGCATCTCGTGCATATCTTGAAAGAAATCCATTGTAGGTTGCAACTTGACTTCCCATAGTCCTATGGCAATGGGTGACCTTGGTTGATAATTGTACATAAGCATAAGTGGGCTAAAATTAGTTGCTGCATGCTTACTACTAATATAAGCATACTCAATCTGTGGAAGATACCTTTTCCTCTTAGACTGTCTCTTGGAGACATACATCCTTAGCATATCCATAGTCTGGTTCATCCTCTCCATCTGACTATCGAACTTAGGATGATTCGAAGATGACATGCTTAAGCGTGTTTCCAATTTAGAAAACACTGATTGCCAGAATTATATAGTGAATTTAGGATCTTGGTCATTGACAAACTCCTCAGGTAATCCATAGAGCTTATATAATTGAAAAAATATTCCATTAGAGATGGATTACACTTCGAGGATGTCAAAGTTTATGTGCTTGTAACTGCTCCCTACAAGAGGTCTACAAATCGGAAGATAAAATATACGTTTTTAGATCACTTAACTAATACAAACAATGGACATTATCAGCAACATTAAAACTGAAAATGACATAGAATACTTGACATCATCATTGGGGCCGGAAGCCCCCCCCTCTCCCCTCCCCTTCAATACAGTTTGTATTTCTTGGGGTATTTATATGTACAAGTGTTCACGGGTCCCAAGGCTAGATTTCTCCATAACATGGAGTGAATACAACTGAAAAACAATAAGATTTTGTTGATGTAAAATCAGTTGTCAGAGTAGACCAAATCACAGGCAGTCTCCTACCTTCACTGGGTGAACACCTGCCATCATTGGTCTTCCGGGATCGTGCACCAACAAGCACGCCTTGTCACGATTGTGGCTAGCTCTCTTAATCTCTCCTTAATCCTTTATTAACTGAAAGGCCACCTGTGAGTGAAGGGTCACACCCTTACACATGGGTCACTATCAAAGGACATGTCTATTCATTAAAAGACACACCCCTAAGTCCAAAGGATATAACCATTGATTCAAGAGCCACACCCCTTCCCAGGAATGTCTCTTCAATTGTACCCTTTCGGCCTCTATTTAAGAAAGGTCCCTGTCTCAATGCAAACAACTCAGTCTTTCTTGAAGTATTTGTCTTATGTTCATTAATTAAGTTGTAAGGTCCCTCCCAAGCCATGTATGTATGTGTCTCTTTTAATATAGATTTCAATAAGAAAAGAGAGTGTATTTAGAGAAGAGTGAGACAATAAGGCTAGAAACATTAGGAAAGTGTTAGAATAAAAATATTAGCTTCAAAAATCCTAAAAGAAATAAGAACATAAGAATAGTTCTATTAAGAGATAAGTATCCCCAAAAATAGAATTTCGAATTTAGGTGATAAGAGGTCATATTTAGAGTACTTTTACACATTTAGAGTCCATGCATACTAAAAATGTGAAAAAACAACGTGTTTCTAAAGATGGCGCGTTTGTGGCTATATACAGACGTTTTTGCCTATTCTGCCCGCGTTGGCTTGTAGACCAGATGCTTTCCCGTTCTTTTGACTGGTTATAAGACTATATTCTGAGTTTTTATCAGAGAGTTATGGTCGAAACAGTTTGCTGTTTCTGTCAGGGTCTCTACATAGAGAAAACTGTGAGAAGGCAGCAAGTAGCCTCAAGGTAATCCTAGAGTTTGAGATGTACATATCCCTTCATTTTTATCTAATATCTTAGAAAAGAAGCTTAGATTTCTATGGTCTTTCGAAGAAAGAGACCAAAAACTCCATAGCTTTTCTTGTAGAGAAAGAATAGTAGACCGTAGTCCTGTATAAGAGAAGGCTATTTTGCCATAGACCTTAGAAAGAGAGAAGAGTCACAATATGAGTAAGAGAAGATAAAGCCTAGAGATTATTGGATGATTTCAATCAAAAGACAAGGTATTAGAAGACTCTATTCTCATATGTCAAGTTCTAAAGCTCTTGTTAATACGAGCAAAGACAACGATAAACGACAAATTTCTATAAGGTATATACATATTTTGTTTTTCAATTATATATCATTCTTAGGGGTTGAGGTATGACCGCGGCTTCTCTATTGATTGTTACAGTGATCTATTTGATTGATTTACCATTTAAAGTTTGTATTCTTTTAAACAACAGCATATGCCTTAATAAATAATGTCTTATCGCAATCTCAAGTTGAAATGCTAAAATCTGTGTAAGAAAAGGATTGTTTCGTAAGAAGGTAACATGGATTCTAGTCCTATGGTTTAGTGAGTAAATGGTTTAGTGAGTAAATGGATTGTTATCTTGGTTAAATTAAGGTACAGGTACAACTCTCCCTGCCTTGACGCTGCCCCGTTCTTGTGCTTGTATAGCGGGACGGCGGAGATGTTAGTAAGGCTCGGAGTTGGCCCATGGTAGCCCTCATACCATTGGGAGAATGAGGTTCGCCGATTGAGGCGAGTGATTGTGATGCTGCCTAGTTCTGAGGGCCCAGGCTAGTGTGGTGAATTAGCCCACCCTAGTGCGCAGACATCCCTCTGAGGGGCGGGAGGATTGAGCGATGGAGCCTGAGAGGGCGACAGGCCGGCTTGAGTCCTCGCCATCGGTCGACGATGAGGTGTATGGTCCCGTAGGGTTTTGCCCAGCATGTAGAGGCTGGAAGGCCGAATTCTAGATCATCGGCGGTATAAAGGAAAAGAATAAGAGAGTCGGTTTGGCTTGTATGAAATTGATTCATGTTTAAACTTTGTTTTTATAAATCTTGTCTTTGGTATGATTGTATTGTAGAAAAAGGCTGTTTTAACAAGCCTTGTGAAAAGGGCCTTAATTAAGAAACATGTTTATTTATGTCAAACAGTGTGGTAGGATTAATTAGAAAACAAATTGACGCGTGAGTAGGGTGGAAAGTGGGAGGATGGAATGCCTCGACGGCACCATCCTACGGACGGGTGGACCCGATTAGTCGGGTAGCTTTCCAACAGATTAAGTGAAAGCCCTACGCTAGTTAAATAGGTTCTCGGGCAACTCTATTCTAGAAGACTAGGCCAGCGGCGGTGGCTGTGCCTTGCATGGATGAGGAAAAAAGCGTTGCCTCTAGAAATCAAGTCTTGTAGTTGCCCAATTTATGTGATCAATTACCTTGTGGGTGATTTGATTTTAGAAGACCACGCTCCCCCGCGGGATAGAACTAGGTCTTACCTATGAATCGTATCCTTGAATCTCTGTATGGTCAAGGTGTCGATGAGTAGGAAATTTTCTCTAAGATAAGACTTAGTGGACTATCTTAAGTGTTTCCCCTATTTGTGGAAGGGGAGAATCTTACAAGTGGTATCAGAGCCGATCTTAGTTCTTAGGATTTGTTTTTCAAAGGTTGACTATCAAGGGGTTAAAACAAGTGATTGTTTATCATATGAGGACGAATCAATCATCTCTACTGGCCATAGAAGTGATTTGAATATCCTCACATGTTGAGACAATCATCTTATGAAATTGTGCTTGTATCTTGGGGGTGCACACGCAAGATATTTGTACAATAAATTTGAGAAATAAGATTGGGGAGAAAACCTTTTGTGAGAAAAAATATAGGGTGATCAAATTAAGAAACTAGTGAGAGACTGAATGACTAGAAGGATAGATTGAAACTTGTTTAGAGAAATTTTCAGGATATATCTCATTAACTTGCATATTATAAATTATTAAGATTATAATTCCATTAAGGTTTGAATAGTTGACGTGTGAATGCCATCCATTGGATGCTTTACACTAGGACAATCATCCAAGATTTTAAACCCATCTCAGACAAACATGGATCTCGAATGTGTAATTCCTAGAGGATCATGCTCTTAGATGTGTTAATTCCAAGATACTAGATGTGTAATTTTTAGAAAACCAATCATCTTAGATGTGTCAATCCTGATAATCTTTGGATGTGTCAATCCCAAAGGCACCAGATGTGTCAATCCCAAAGGCACCAGATGTGTCAATTCCAAGACACCAAATGTGTAATTCTCAAAAAAATGAAGATCTCACATATATTAATCCAGAGTGCCTTTAGATGTGGTGCTATGATAAGTATTTGATAGTTTTGAACTTTTAATGGATACAATGAAAGAAGCAAGCTCACCCTTGCTCGCGTCTAAAAATCATAAGAAATGCCAAATTAGTTGGAAGCATTGTTGTTAATCTAACCATTGGAGCTAGAAAGTTAGATTCAGCATTGTTGTCAATCTAACCACTGGAGCTAGAATCAGTTATGAGATGCCATGAAAGTACACCTTCGTGAAAGGTTTTGTTCTCCAGGATTTCGAGAGGATAAAATGAATGAATTTTTGGAGCTAACCCAAGAAAGAAAGACCCTAAAAGAATACCACAAAACTTTTGTTAGACTTCTCCGATTTGTTGTAGAGATAGATGAGGTAACTCTTCTCCATCGATTCATTTGGAAGCTTAATCTACCTTTGAATAACCTCATCAAGAATATAAAACTATCCTCTATTTCAGAAGCCATAATTATAGCCAGAGATTGTGATAAAGTTTTTTTATATATAGAAAGTGTCGAGAAGAACATGAGTCCTTCCATGTTAATCAAGAAGAGGCTCCCTAATTCAAGAGGAACGTCAAGCCCACCCCTGGCTACAAGGAATCATGAGCTGGAGCAAAAATTAGGTCAAGAAATAGGGATAGCAGGGTTAAAGACAACCGAATTCCACAAGTATTTCTATGAGTAAATAGAAGAGGATTGGTGCAAGATTCATGTGAAGTAATGTGCATGATGAATAGAGGTATTCGACAAGACGATACTAAGATTATGAAATTGCTATCATAGGTTAGATTGCATAAAGGATTGATTTCCTTACGTTTTTCCATGACAATTTGTTAAGTACCATATTACATGAAATAAATGACTCTTTAAGAACAATGTTTAGATAAAAGAAGATTTTTACCTAGTGGTGGGGATACCAATTTGAAAGAGACAGGAGGATTTACTTAGATACTACCCCAACTCGCGAGATGAGGACATCTCGAATCTTTTAAGTGGGGGAGATTGTAAGGTCCCTCCCAAGCCATGTATGTATGTGTCTCTTTTAATATAGATTTCAATAAGGAAAGAGAGTGTATTTAGAGAAGAGTGAGACAATAAGGCTAGAAACATTAGGAAAGTGTTGGAATAAAAATATTAGCTCCAAAAATCCTAAAAGAAATAAGAACATAAGAATAGTTCTATTAAGAGATAAGTATCCCCAAAAATAGAATTTCGAATTTAGGTGATAAGAGGTCATATTTAGAGTACTTTTACACATTTAGAGTCCATGCATACTAAAAATGTGGAAAAACAACGTGTTTCTAAAGATGGCGCATTTGTGGCTATATACAGACGTTTTTGCCTATTCTGCCCGCGCTGGCTTGTAGACCAGATGCCTTCCCGTTCTTTGGACTGGCTATACGACTATATTCTGAGTTTTTATCAGAGAGTTATGGTCGAAACAGTTTGCTGTTTCTGTCAGGGTCTCTACATAGAGAAAACTGTGAGAAGGCAGCAAGTAGCCTCAAGGTAATCCTAGAGTTTGAGATGTACATATCCCTTCATTCTTATCTAATATCTTAGAAAAGAAGCTTAGATTTCTATGGTCTTTCGAAGAAAGAGACCAAAAACTCCATAGCTTTTCTTGTAGAGAAAGAATAGTAGACCGTAGTCCTGTATAAGAGAAGGCTATTTTGCCATAGACCTTAGAAAGAGAGAAGAGTCACAATATGAGTAAGAGAAGATAAAGCCTAGAGATTATTGGATGATTTCAATCAAAAGACAAGGTATTAGAAGACTCTATTCTCATATGTCAAGTTCTAAAGCTCTTGTTAATACGAGCAAAGACAACGATAAAAGACAAATTTTTATAAGGTATATACATATTTTGTTTTTCAATTATATATCATTCTTAGGGGTTGAGGTATGTCCCCGGCTTCTCTATTGATTGTTACAGTGATCTATTTGATTGATTTACCATTTAAAGTTTGTATTCTTTTAAACAGCAGCATATGCCTTAATAAATAATGTCTTATCGCAATCTCAAGTTGAAATGCTAAAATCTGTGTAAGAAAAGGATTGTTTTCTTAAGAAGGTAACATGGATTCTAGTTCTATGGTTTAGTGAGTAAATGGATTGTTATCTTGGTTAAATTAAGGTACATGTACAACTCTCCCTGCCTTGACGTTGCCCCAATCTTGTGCTTGTATAGCGGGACGACGGAGATGTTAGTAAGGCTCGGAGTTGGTCCATGGTATCCCTTATACCATTGGGAGAATGAGGTTCGCCGATTGAGGCGAGTGATTGTGATGCTGCCTAGTTCTGAGGGCCCAGGCTAGTGTGGTGAATTAGCCCACCCTAGTGCGCAGACATCCCTCTGAGGGGCGGAAGGATCGAGCGATGGAGCCTGAGAGGGCGACAGGTCGGCTTGAGTCCTCGCCAGCGGGAAGGCAGCAAGTAGCCTCAAGGTAATCCTAGAGTTTGAGATGTACATATCCCTTCATTCTTATCTAATATCTTAGAAAAGAAGCTTAGATTTCTATGGTCTTTCGAAGAAAGAGACCAAAAACTCCATAGCTTTTCTTGTAGAGAAAGAATAGTAGACCGTAGTCCTGTATAAGAGAAGGCTATTTTGCCATAGACCTTAGAAAGAGAGAAGAGTCACAATATGAGTAAGAGAAGATAAAGCCTAGAGATTATTGGATGATTTCAATCAAAAGACAAGGTATTAGAAGACTCTATTCTCATATGTCAAGTTCTAAAGCTCTTGTTAATACGAGCAAAGACAACGATAAATGACAAATTTCTATAAGGTATATACATATTTTGTTTTTCAATTATATATCATTCTTAGGGGTTGAGGTATGACCGCGGCTTCTCTATTGATTGTTACAGTGATCTATTTGATTGATTTACCATTTAAAGTTTGTATTCTTTTAAACAACAGCATATGCCTTAATAAATAATGTCTTATCGCAATCTCAAGTTGAAATGCTAAAATCTGTGTAAGAAAAGGATTGTTTCGTAAGAAGGTAACATGGATTCTAGTCCTATGGTTTAGTGAGTAAATGGTTTAGTGAGTAAATGGATTGTTATCTTGGTTAAATTAAGGTACAGGTACAACTCTCCCTGCCTTGACGCTGCTCCGTTCTTGTGCTTGTATAGCGGGACGGCGGAGATGTTAGTAAGGCTCGGAGTTGGCCCATGGTAGCCCTCATACCATTGGGAGAATGAGGTTCGCCGATTGAGGCGAGTGATTGTGATGCTGCCTAGTTCTGAGGGCCCAGGCTAGTGTGGTGAATTAGCCCACCCTAGTGCGCAGACATCCCTCTGAGGGGCGGGAGGATTGAGCGATGGAGCCTGAGCGGGCGACAGGCCGGCTTGAGTCCTCGCCATCGGTCGACGATGAGGTGTATGGTCCCGTAGGGTTTTGCCCAGCATGTAGAGGCTGGAAGGCCGAATTCTAGATCATCGGCGGTATAAAGGAAAAGAATAAGAGAGTCGGTTTGGCTTGTATGAAATTGATTCATGTTTAAACTTTGTTTTTATAAATCTTGTCTTTGGTATGATTGTATTGTAGAAAAAGGCTGTTTTAACAAGCCTTGTGAAAAGGGCCTTAATTAAGGAACATGTTTATTTATGTCAAACAGTGTGGTAGGATTAATTAGAAAACAAATTGACGCGTGAGTAGGGTGGAAAGTGGGAGGATGGAATGCCTCGATGGCACCATCCTACGGACGGGTGGACCCGATTAGTCGGGTAGCTTTCCAACAGATTAAGTGAAAGCCCTACGCTAGTTAAATAGGTTCTCGGGCAACTCTATTCTAGAAGACTAGGCCAGCGCGGCGGCTGTGCCTTGCATGGATGAGGAAAAAAGCGTTGCCTCTAGAAATCAAGTCTTGTAGTTGCCCAATTTATGTGATCAATTACCCTGTGGGTGATTTGATTTTAGAAGACCACGCTAGGTCTTACCTATGAATCGTATCCTTGAATCTCTGTATGGTCAAGGTGTCGATGAGTAGGAAATTTTCTCTAAGATAAGACTTAGTGGACTATCTTAAGTGTTTCCTCTATTTGTGGAAGGGGGGAACCTTACATAAGTCTTAATCATGTTAATAAAGCTATAAAAGCTTTACGATGGTATCAGAGCAAACCTTTTTTGCCCTGTGACATGCCTAAACCCAAGCCCTAACCCTAAAATCAGTCCTAACCCTAATCGTAAAATCAGTCTACCCAAACCCTAAAATTGGGTGTAGCAAGTGTTGAATGGAAGAGCAAGAGAGAATGCCCCATCAAATGCAGCCCCGAACTCCCAATTTTTGCTGATTAATTTTGGGCCAGCCATATGCAGGAAACACTTGAATAAAGGCAAGACAAGAAGCAACCCTTCAATCCAGGAGGCTTACCTCTTCAGTCAGCACCCTTTCATGGACAGGCACCCCTCCCATGAGTAGTCGCACCCCTTCGTGGAAATTCCTCTAGTCGGTTGTCGTTGAGAAGCATGCACGATTGCTTTGCTGATTTTTTTAATAAAAAAAACAAGGCAAACCCAGACCATAACCTCACCCAAAGGTTATGCCTCTAAGGCTTTAATTGCCACGTATACAAACAAACCCAAAAAAAAACAAACATTTAAAAAAAAACAAACCTTACAGGCTCCTTCAAATCGGCGCGAACTGTTCGGGCCGTTTTCAGCCTGCGCCCGTTGCCACCCTGCACATGCCTTCAGTGTGCCAGTCCGCAGCCGCCTCTCTTTCCACGGATTCAATACTCCTCAGTCCTCTTCATCGTTTGCTGCTTGTTGTCTCCTCCCGTTGTTTGGATTAGCCGCTTGTTGATTTCTGTTGGATTGTCGATCACCATCTCCTTGGTGCTTCTTCGACAGCAACAATATTCATTATGGCAACCTCCTTTAGGTGTGATTTTTCCATTTTCTTGGGCATAAAAATATCACATAATGTGGAGTATTAGAATATCAGAAACCCGCCATTTCATTCTTTTGCGGGCTCTCCACTCATCCGGGGCCAATATCACTTTTTACGGGTTCAAGAGCACCTCTCAGATCACGTGGACACACATTACCCTCTTCTTCGACGGCATATAGTAGAGGAAACCTACGATTTCAGTTATTTACAGGATACACCCTTTCAGTCCATAGTGCTCTCTCCTACCCGTGTTTCTCCACCGGTCTGAACCCCTGTTCTAGTGAGTGTGTCCCCCTTTTTCTAGCCCACTCATTACCGCATTCAGATAGCCACACCGACTTCACCTCCGAGAATTTGACGTGTGGGTGATCCGTGTTTGTACTTCTGCACAGGATCTAGACCATTACTGTTTTATACTCAGGCGTCATCCTTATCTGGGCGCTATCCTCCCTGAGTGTAGCATCATTTTTCACGAATATTACACCTATTTTGAGGACGTTTATCCATCTTCATTCACGGTGCACCAAAATATACACCCTTGACACCAGTAGCTGCCCCTACCCCTGTACCTCCTTCTCCAGTAGCAGACTCTTGTGCGAGCCCAGTCCCAGAGGATTGCCCTTACTATACTGGATGGTCTACAGCCGCTTCACCAGTACGTAGCCTCTCCTCGGGATTTCCAGATGCCGCACCCTCCAGCTGATGGTTCTCACTAGAGCCTAGCGGCGTCATCAACAGCAAAAATCCCAAGAGCCTCATCACCGTGAAGCCTCTACATCAACATCTTCTCTCATGGCAGAACCTGTTGACATACCAGCCCCTCCAGAATGGCAGTCAACTTCAGCAGTAGTTTCAACAGCAACTCCAGGAGTCTATGGCATCCTTGGCTTTGCAGATCCAACAGCTCCACACAGAGCGCCACTCCTACACGAGTTTCGTACCAGCAGAGCAGATGTTTCAGCAACAATACCAACAGACGCAGACGTCATTCTTCCGAGGTAGAAGGCGACGACCTTAAAACTCTATCGTCTTTTACAAGCCAGTAAAACAAAGAAATTGGAAATTAAACCCCGTGACTCTTATGGTGGTCAGTGCAATAAGCGCAACTTAGACCAATGGCTCTACAAATTGCGGTTATACTTTGAAACCATGACCCTTTCTGATTTCAAAAAGGTGATTTTTGTGGTATCCCTCCTCAAAGACACTGCTTTATTGTGGTGGCAACGACGACAGCACGTCGAAAAATCGGTTACAATGTGGGAAAAATTCAAGCGGGTCCTCCGTAAGCAGTTCATACTTGCCAATGCGGATTTCCAAGCTCGTACTCGCTTACGTCATTTGGACCAAACTGGTTCCTTGGCCTCTTATATCTCCCAGTTCACCAACTTGATACTGGAGATTGACTCTTTGTCCCCAGCAGACGAACTGCATGCCTTCGTTGAAGGTCTTCACCCCACACTGCGTGCTGATGTTCAGAAATATAACCGTGTCGATCTTGCCGATGCCATACGATACGTTGAGCGCGTTGCAGACATTAATTCTCGAAATTCGACCTCTTTCGGTCGAGCTAATGCCTTTCAGAAAGCCAATGGATCTCGTATGAACCGAGATAGTCGCAGAGAATCTTTTGGCACTTCTACCTCCCGGCCTAATCCCCAATGGAATAATTCTCAACACCCTCATCGATCAGAAGGATCGTCCTCTTTTCGGTCCTGACGTTCTCAATCCTTCCAACCACCCAGTTCGGATCGTGGACAGGACCAAGGACGTGACTAATCTCGCAATCCTCGTCCTTCCACTGTTCGTTGTGGACGGGATCAACAAAAGACAGGATTGTGCACAATTTGTAATAGACCTCATCGTTGGTTTGAGTGCCCCAAAAGACCAACCCATTGACAGAATTCTAATGCTGAACCCTCCACTTCCGAGGAGAAACCCCTAGTTGCTGACAAAGGAAAGCGTGCAATTAATCACCATGCTATTGCACATGCTTCAGTGATTATCGCTATTGCCACAGCACAAGCTGCCTTTTCACCGTTGCCCCAGCACTCTACTCAAGTTTTGGTTCTTCAAGGTTCTATTTCCAGTCACCATATTCAGGTGCTCATTGACAGTGGGTGTTCTCATAACTTTGTGGGAACCACCTTGACTCAGAGATTGAAGATTCGGACTTCTCTAAGTGCTGTTGTTTATGAGGTAGAGCTTGCCGATGGTTCCACATCCTTGTGTAACACCGTTGCCAAACACCTCACCTTTTGAATTCAGCACTATCGTGAGACAAATTAGATTTCCAAGTCATGAATTTGGCACATTATGATATGATCCTTGGTCAAGAATGGTTGTATCAATATGATTCCCTGATTAGTTTCTGGAACCATTCCATACAATTTGCTCAAAATGATATGCTTGTGACACTCGAAGGAATCAGAGACCAACCTTCTACACGAACCCTTTCAGCTCTTCAAGTGAAACGGTGGGTCCGCAAGAGTGGTTGTTCCTCAGCACTTTTAATGGTCTATTCAGCCAACGATCCTCCCGAGGACATAAATACAAAGGTGATGTACCTTAGGCAACCTTTCTTTGCTCCATACTTGGATCTTTTTCCTCAGGAGCTTCCTGCGGTTCTCCCACCTTGGCGGCCAGTTGACCATGCTATTGATATCCTTCGTGGCAGTGCTCCATATCGAGTTTCTTTTACGGAATCTCAGGAGTTACACCGACAACTTATTGAACTTTTGGAGAAAGGACATATTCGACCAAGCAAAAGCCCTTTTGGAGCTCCAGTACATTTGGTGAAAAAGAAGGATAAGTCTATGCGCCTTTGCATTGACTATCGTACCCTTAATAAGTTGACTATCAAGAATAAGTATCCGTGCATTGATGAATTGTTTGATCAATTGCTCCGTGCAAAGGTCTTCTCCAAAATTGATCTTAAGTCTGGATATCATCAGATTCGCATTCGCGAAGGTGATGAATATAAGACAGCTTTTCGCACAAAATATGGTCATTATGAGTACCTGGTCATGCCATTCGGGTTAACCAATGTCCCTGCAATATTTATGAGTGATGAATGATTTTTTTCATCCTTTTCTGGACAAGTTTGTCATTATCTATCTTGACGACATCCTGGTGTTCAGCTGTAATATGGAAGAACACAAGGCACATCTTAAGATCATTTTCCAAGTGCTTCGTGACAATGCTCTTTATATTAATCCAGGCAAAAGTGAATTCTTCAAGACATCCTTGGAGCACCTTGGACATGTTGTTTCAGGAGACGGTATTTCCGTGGATCCAAAGAAAATACAGGTCATTGTCAATTGGCCAACTCCCACAAACATCCATGATGTTCGTTCTTTTTTGGGACTTGCCAACTTCTATCACACAAAGGTTCATCGATTTTCCGAAATAGCTGCTCCTCTCACAAAATTTCTAAAGTCCGCTCTTGCATTCAAATGGACTGAAGCCGCAACACAAGCTTTTGAAAATTTAACGACATAGAGAGGGAGTGCTAAAAGCTTTTGGGTATCGTGATGGAGTTTGGTCTAGATCAATAACGTCCCCCTCCACGTATCCGGTCTACACACCATGGCATGGCAGCACATTATAGCCGCTAAGTTGCTACATATGATCAAATGCCTTAGTATCATGAGATCGCTTTGTACTTTGTGAAACAATTGTACGTAGAGTTTGTGTTGGGGCACCAGGTTGATACACAGATACTTGGCCTAGTTATGATGGTAGTAGGGGGTGCATGCAACAGTAGGGTATCTCCTCTAGTAGCCCCTGTTTGCAGAGAGCCAGCTTTTGTTCCACTCACTAGAGTTAAGGTACTTGGTGATCATGCATCAGAAGTGGATGTGAGATTAGCTAGAGAGATGATCCAGGCATGTGCTTCATCAGTTCTCATGGTTTACCACTGTACCTCTTTAGGTAGCATTACTCTCTCTCTCTCTCTCTCTCTCTCTCTCTCTATCTATCATACTTAGCCTAGTTATGATGGCAATAGGGGTGCAAGCAACAGTAGGGTATCTCCTCTAGTAGCCCGTGTCTGTAAAAAGAGCTTTTATGAGATTAGCCATAGAGACGATCTAGGCATGTGGTTCATCAGTTCTCATGATTTACCACTCCACCTCTTCAGGTGTAGCATTACACACACACACACACACACACACACACACGCACTCTCTCTCTCTCTCTCTCTCTTGGGACACTCCATATTAACAGTGATTGATTATTTGTGTAGGCTTCCATAGCTACTAGCGTCGAGAGATATTTGCAGGAAGAGATGAGCGAGACACTCACTCAGAAGCTGTAGGAGGTGAGTGCTAAGATCGAGCAATTGAGAGTTGTATTGTAGATGGTAGAGGCAACCACTATACAGAGGCACGTCAGCATAGAGATCTTGATATGTACTTTGCAGGTCTCTCTTTGTAATTAATTGATTTTTAATGCTTAATTATAGAGAATTATGAAGACTTATTGTATGCTTTACTTTATGAGCAAGTAGTTCTTTAGCTTTATTAGGCTAGAGCAGAATGTCGACCATGCTATAGCTAGGACTAAGCGTAGCACATGATTATAGAGTGTATTGCATAATATAGGGAGAAAAGTAGTTGATTTTGCATGTTAGAGAGTTCCACAGATCCTTGGACGTGTCATCACCATACTTACCCTTTGTGCAACGATGTCTTTCTTGTGATGTACCACCATTTTTGTGCAATTCTTGTTGCAACTTGTGCTTAGACGACATGGATTTCATTGACAGTTATGCTCTTGGATGTGGACATTTTTTCCATTTGTCCTACACATCTTGGAATTACCGATGCACCCATTATTAACTACAAACGGATAGAAAGATTCATAGGGCACATAGGATACTATAGAAGATTCATTTTCGTATATGCCATATATGCAAGACCCTTGTACAAGGTGCTACAAATGAACATACAAAAAGTTCAAGAAGGTGGCATTAGCAAGTGCAACACCCATTCTAAGATCTCTCAACTAGGATCTTATTTTTCATGTATATATATATTGATGTTTTAGCATTCGCTATTGGGTGCATGTTAGCATAGCTTCACAAGAACACAACATGGACTTCTTATGAACTTTACAAGCCATCAACTCAATTACAGTTACACAACCACATAGAGAGAGGGTTTAGCCATAGTGGTGAGATATTGAGCCTAAATAGCACAGATATGGGTGATACACTAGGATGAGAGCTCTGCATTTATGCCATTGGCATGGTTGTTGAGATTATGGGTGTATACTATCAATGATTGAGAAGTTGTGTGATGGCCACTTTGGTTCACTAGAGTTATAACATAGTTATAGTGCTAACTCATGTAGTGGGATTCATACTATGGGCTGACCTTTTGTATGTTTTAGCAGGAGAGTACTTTTTCTTATAGTATGTACTCTTATCTTTATGCTTTAGTAGGATAGTTCTTTTCCTTATAGTATGTATTCTTATCTTTATGTTGTGGTTGCAGAGAAGAGAAGAGACAATAGTAAGGTACATTGTCACATCTTGATCCGCTCTTGCAGTGAAGCACTGCTACCTTTTACGGAGGATGATTTATCGTACCTTCAACGATGATAAATAGGGACACCCCAACCAAAAGGCGGAGTGGTGGATACCCAAGAGGGTAAGTGAAGGGTCCTACAATTTAGATACAAAAACTTGGTAGAGCATGAAGCCTTTCCAAGAGTAAAAACTTTCCAAGTGGGAGCCTCAAGCAACATGTTCTACCCATGATCCAAGTCGTCTCAATATGCTATAAGATCAAAGCTTCCATTTAGGTCTTGAAAACCTCACCATCAACTTCAATCTCTTAAGCTAAAGAGAGTTATGCAAAACCTCAATTCCATTCTAGTAATCAATCACTAAAACCCTACTAGATCTTGACAAAACTACTAAAAGCTGAAGGCTTCTACGTAAGGAACCTCGATATCTAAATTCTGAGGTCAAAGAAACCCGCACGATAAGTCACCAAACCCATGCCATCTAATGCTAAAATAAAGATGACATGGTGACCAAAAGACATGCCTCCAATGCCACCCCTAAAGTTTAAGTGGAATGGAGAGTAGTTGCTATATCATCTCTATGCAAGAGCTTGCACCCCCCCCCCTAAGGCTCAAAGGGAGCATGGTAGCCCCACCACACCCATGTGCACCATGTCGCAACAACAATTCACCAACTAGAAGGCTAAAGATCAAGCAAGTGTAGTAGCCAAATCGGCGGTGATGGTGTAATAGCTTTCATCATGAATGGGTAAGTGATTTTTGATCCTTGCTCATTGAGCTGGCAAGCCAAAACCCTGAAACCTCATTTGTTTATATGTAACGTAATACCTCATGTTCAATTGTACAGACACATATACTTAGGAATGACTAGAAAACTTAAATAAAAACAAAACAAAGCAAAAAAAAAAAACACCTCCCTCTATCCACACACACACACACACACACACACACACACACACCCTTTTTTTTCACACCCGCTTAAAACACCTTCACATGTACACCCTCTATCCATATATACACACTATTATTTCACACAAAACACCCACACACATACACACTATTTTTCACAAAAAACACCCACAATTTTTTTCACATTTACTTAAAACACATGCACATGTACACCCTTTATCCACACACATAAAACACGTGCACATACACAAAAATCCAAAAACACATATAAACCAAAACACACACACACACACACACACACACACACACACACACACACACAACTCATTGAAATAGCCCCCCATTTCCCTTGATTCATTTTACCCCCTATTATTAACCCCTCCTTTTAATTTCAGCCCTCATTTTTATTTTTACCCCTATTATTAACCCTTTCTTTTAATTTTAACCCCACCCTCATATCTCCTCGATTTTCTCTTTTCCACTTGTATGTGTATGTTTTTTTTAAAATTTTCATAACCCCTATTTTCTTATAATTCTTATTTTTAGTCTCCTTTTATTTTATCTTATTTTCTTTTTATTAAAGAAACTGTCTCCTAATTTTTAAATTAAAGAAAAATAAAAATATTTTAAAAATACATACATACATGTGTATGTGTGTGTGTGTGTGTGTGTGTGTGTATATATATGTGTGTGTGTGTATACATACATATGTTTACAAATGTCCAAAAATAATATCAATAGAATAAGATTTAATCTTTGTTGTTAGTGTCGATAGGATTAATGGGGCATGTTAGCAACACCCAAGCAAACAAAGAGAGAAGATGCCAAAATGTAAGCTCAATCAACCCTAGATCTTTGACAAACTACCAACCCCAAATTTTTGACAAGCTATCATAATGACACCCCACAAACTTCCTTCCACCACAAGAAACCTACCCCAGTTGTTGGTGAGTAACCACCCTTAACCACAACACTTAGACTTAACCATCTGCCATCTCTGGCTTTGACAAACAAGTTTGTGTAGTTTCCTATCTCTTTTTTTTTAAATTGCTTATTTCACTCCCCACCCCACTGAGAGTGGATAGAGTAGCTCCCCACTGAGTGCATAGAGTAGTATATCTAGCCTATCTAGGATTATCAACTATATGTACCTAGAAAAGACCACATATACCTCCAAAAAGACCACCTGAATAACCTTAGATTTCAATTTATACAAACCACTCACTCCTGTTGTTGCAGGCATAGACAACGTTCATTCTATATATACCTAGGATTATCAACTACATAAACCTAGAAAATCCATAGACACACACCAAAAAGACCACATGAATAACTTAAAATTCCAATTTATACAAACCACTTGCTCCCACCGCATGGATACACAATGTTCATTCTAAGACTGTAAATTACCTGCACACATCATACATGCTATTCATTCTACTAGTGGCTTGACCCATCCCTGACGAGCAAGAGTGTTCTTATTTGTCGATCACAAATCAGTGCAGTAGAGAGAGGTGTTGCTCTAGAGTCTCAAGATCACGGGTTCAAGCTCTCATTGCGAAAGCGATGGCACGCATGGGTGTGTTTTTTTTTTCTTACTTTCTAATTCTAAACAATTGAAAAAAAAAGAAACGCTCATTTTCGAAGGGTAAGTAGAAATAAGCCTTATATTTGAAGCCCATGATGGATCCCATGGTCCCTAACTTGCCAACCTATATATAAACACACCATGCTTGCCATATATATACTCCTAAAGCACTTAATCTCATTGAATAAAGCACCAAACTTGGCGTAAATAAACAGCCAACATTTCAACCCAAAATAATGTTGACAATCTCAACACACCTGAACAAAGCTTTAAAATAATCTTCTGACAATTGGATTCTCTCTCCTTGGCAGCCTATACTCCTTGTCTCCATGTGGCAAAAAAACATTAGCTAGTGCAAGATAAACTTTCGTGGAAAAAAGAAGGAAAACAACAAACCTTGCAGAACTCATTTGGTGGATCAATATTTGAGGCGAATGGGGTTTGAACATGCTTGTAGACAACAAACCGAAAAATTATGTTAGAACTACCACCCTTTTGACATGATAAAACTCGTGGAGTAGCAGATCCCAAGATGCAATCAGAATCAATTTGCAATTTGTATTGTCTATTCTTCCAATCTAATGAACAATTGGTAGCACTTAACCATGATCGACCAAGAACAACCTCTACCACTGCCTTGGACTTACTAGCCACATAAAAGGGAACTAACATCTGGTGATCCTGAATGGATATCATAATGACACATTTTTCCTCTATAGGGTTATCTTCACCTGAGAAGCTTCGTAAGTCAATAGGAATGTGCACAAGTGTTGGTTGTCCCAAGGCTATCCATGTGTCAAATGAGAGAACATTATAATCTGCACCAGAGTCAATTAAGGCAGAGACAAAGTAGGTAGTCTCATGAAAATGAAGACACACGTGAATATTGAAAGGATTGACATATTGTTCATCAGTAGCTAGCTGTAAGGTCAACATAGAAGCCTTGCGACGCTCATAAAACATCGGTGCTCTCTAATAGTTCGATAATTAGAGATGCTGTTGCTTGTCCTTCTCAAAATGGAGGGTCTATAATTTAGCCATGAATATTACATAAATTATGGAAAATAAAAATACCTAAATTATAGCAATCTAAAAAATAATTACCTTCAATATCTTGTTCATCACCATAAACAAATGAAAATGATATCCTTGCCACCTCCATGCTAAGAAATATATCCCTGATATCAAATATAACACTCACAACACTAATAATTTACATAACACTAAGGTCTCCCTTCCTCTCTCCCTCTCTCTCTCTCTCTCTCTCTCTATATATATATATATATATATATATATATATATATATATATATATATATATATATATATATATATATGTTTAGTATTTTGTGCCAAGCAAGAAAAATAAATAAAAGCAAGTCAAAAGTAAACGTTTGCTTATCCAAGTGTCCAAAAATAACAAATAGGAACTCACCAACACCCATCTGCCATCTCAATAATTAGAACCACCTCTTGAGCAATGCTGGGACACTCTCTTTTGTGGATCTACATGGTATCTTTAGTTAAATGCAAGTAGATTTATACACATGAATTCAATAATACCAAAGAGAGAAGCATCAATGTGAAAGATTGCACAGAAAGACAACATAGATTACACATGTTACATCAGGAATTTTTTTTTCATTGATACATATATATCTATGATTGTAGTCTCTAGCGTTTGTAAGCTACTATATCAATATCTTGTTCTCTACCTTTAAGGCATGGATTAAACTTACATCTTGGTTTATGCCATTTGGAAAACCTCCTTGTAGACAACATTGGTTGTGAAGACTTCGCTTGAACCTTCTATGCTGCTTTCTTGTTTCATATGATGATTTACACACACTTTCATTGCATTAGATGATCTAACACGTGACATAGCAATGTACAACTGTCCATGTGTGAATACTTGGGTGGCTAAGTAAAGTTCCAATACACTCAATGTTTGTCCCTTGGGACTTATTTATTGACATACCAAAGGCTAATCTTACAGGAAATTGTCTCCTTCTCATGTCAAAAGGCAATTGCAGCATAGTAGGTATGAATGTTATCCTGGGAATAAAGACCATGTCTCCAATGTTAGTACCTGTAATGATTTTGGCTTCTATCACCTTTGAGTGAAATTGCTTACATATCAATTTGGTACCATTACAAAGTTCTTGCCCTGAGGATCCAAATTGTGGAGCAGCATGATAGGAGCATTAATCTTTAGAATCAAGCGATGAGGAGGGTAACCACCACCCAAGTTCAAACTGTTCAAGTACTCAATTGGGTACAATATTGCATCATTCTCAAAAGAAGCAACGGAATCAGCACTGAGGTATTCTCTTTCAAGACCGGGTAATGTACTCAAGGCTAGTTCATTAATCTCATCAACCTCTAGATTTCATGGTGCAAGTATAGCACGATCTTTAAAGAAGCATCCATATTCTTCCACCCTTTGAAGATCTTTGTATACCCATTCTACCAAACTCAAAATGGAGTTCCCATGGATCAACATTCGTGGTGGTATTACCACTCTGCCTTCATTGTTTGGATGGCCTATAGAGCCGTCTCCAATTTGTAATGTCCATTTGACAAATTCTTGTTCCGTACAATCATAAGAACCGTGTCTAACCCGCATGTTGTGGGTGAGCTTTAGAACTTTTCCATATCTCCAAATATGTGACCGGCATAACATTGCATCAACAATGTCCTCATGCGATCCCTTTGGTACAACCGGTAAGATTTGACTGAAGTCACCACCAAAGAGCACCAAACACTGAATCACTCTACATAATGTCTTTCAATGTCTTGTCCAGTGTTTCATATGCATGCCGATGTATCATTGGAGCCTCATCCCAAATAATTAACCTTGCAAGCTTCAACACCTCCGCTAATGGGCAGTTAGCTTTAATTCCACATGTGCTAGAAGCATTGAGCACCAATGGAATTTTAAAACGTGAGTGTATTGTACGACCATTTAAAAGCAACAATGCAGCTATTCCAGATGATGCACATGCCAATGCAACTTGATTCTCTCCACGTAATCGTGGTGATAGCAAGGCATTATAAAGATAGGTTTTGTCTGATCCACCTGGTCCATCAAGGAAAAAAACACCACCGTGGTTCAAAGAAACAGTCTTAAGGATAGTGTCAAATGCTCTTGATTGACAACTATTTAGACTCCTTTCCATGGAAATGGACAAAACAGCCTTCTAAACAGAATCAAACATTATCTCTTCCATTAGCAAACCATTGTTGAAACTGGCAACACTTGATCTATTGGGAACAGGCAACCCTTCAAAATCATGCAACTGCTTTCCATACTGTTGTAAGAGGTCTTGCATTTGCAATAGATCTTGATTCTTTGCTATAGAAGGACAAACACCAACATCTGTACACCCTCTTTTTATGTAAGTTATGGAAACAATCATCTGAAAGCTCGGTGGAGAATTTATTCCAAAGGTGTCCAGGGGATATAGGCTCACAAAAACCATTATAATGACAAACAATTGACGCAGCTGGAATCCTATTTTCTGAAATGCAGCTTCTTAGAGACACATATACCACTCCTCATTGCTCTCTAGCATTTCTCTGGCTTCACATGCAGCCTTAAAACGCAGATATAAATGTCCATCCACCGTTCGTAAATCCTCAAAATATTTATAACCTTTGCACACAGTAAGTAACATGTGTAAGTAATATTGCTCACCTGCACCACTCGGAGTAACATTATACATACGTCCGATAACATTCTCTTTTCCTTTTAGTCCATGAGTGCAAAGTTGAATTCCACACCCACTTGCAAGGGAAATTAGCATATAGAAGGCTACTTGCATCCGTATACAATTGATTAGCTTTGAACCATTCAATCAAAGATATTCTTTGGTTCTGCCACACAACTGATCACATCACGCAAATCATCCTGATCATTGAATTCACATTGTTTTGCATTGGGAGATGGACATGCAATCTTTGTATATCAGGATTTTCATCATGCAAATCATATTGGTATATACGCTAGCATGCCTTTGACGCACATGTACCACGCATCCAAATATTGACTAACCTCATCAATTGTTGAAATATACAAGTGAATAGGGTGTGTCCGAGAACAAGCCCTTAGCAAGAGGCTATAAAAGAGAATCTGTAAATGTGAGAGAAGCTGTGAAAAGGTGAGAAGTATCTACTGGGAGAGAATAAAGGGTAGCATGAGAAGATTTAGGAGGTGTGGAGATATTTTGGGAAGAGATGGAGAGAATCAAGCAAAAGAGGTGGAGTGAATCAAGGAGAAATCAGTGGGATTAGATGCTTGGATGTAAACTCTATAAATTGAGGCATTGGCCTAATGAGAATTTGCTAGTTTTTGATTATCCATGTCTACGTTAAGCTATTAGTTAATTTCTCACTAATCACATCTTAATTATCATCTAATCTCTTTTCTATCACCTAGCTGATTAGGATTAGTAAATAATTAAGTTTTTTAAACCTCTTTTTCAAAGAGCTTATGTACCCCCAGTTGGTGGAGAGGCTTGATCTCCCTCCAGGCTTAACAATAGCCTCCAAGCTCTTAGCCACACATAGCGACAAGTCCCAAGGTTCAGCCCATCAAGACAAATGAGTAAACCGTCGTTGCACGCTGTAGAATTTCGCGCTTTTTCCAATGCCTTTTTTTAAAAGGAGATTTGAGATCTTGTCTGCACCAGATGAAATGGCTCTAATTCCTCTTGGCCCTAGGGGTTTTCAAGGGTGCTCTACAAGTTAGTGAAGACAATTTTTGATTTCATCAAGTCTATAGTGAGATCCAAGCTCTTCATCAAATCTGTAAGTGACTTTGGTAAAACAGAGATTAAGCATTCAATGTTTGGTCAAATCTTGTGTTTCTTGGCTTAATCCTCTATTAGACTAATTTCTATCGATGGCTTTGAAAGGATATGAGCTCATTTGAACTCTAAGGTCCCAGATCTCGACTCCCCGCATACTCTGTTTTTTGCACACAAAATAGAGGATTATATTACTAATCAGTGATTAATCAATACTAATCACTATATTTTGGTGCAATTGAGGGTTCAAATTAACCATTGGGTATCTGATACAGATCCCTATGACTTCAAATTGCAATTTGGAGATGGTTTCATACTCCAACCATTCAGTAAAGATTTGTTACCCTTGGTTTAATGTAATTTTTGGTGAATTTATGCTGATAAATATGTTGTAATCATCACCTAAATACCAGATTGAGTTGTAAAAGGGTAGACATTGCCCTTGAATCTTGAAATTGGATCGAGGAAAGACCCCCTTCACATCATCATGAGCACGGCCGCACAAGAGATAGCCAAATTTAATGGGGAGCAGTTTTACATATGGCAGACAAAAACCATGTATGTGCTCATGAGGAAAAATTTGTGGGGGCTAGTTGAAGGAAGAGATGAATGCCTAGAGGTGAGAGGGAAAAATGAGTGGAAGAGCAGGGATGAGAAAACATTAGGACTTATCGCACTCAGTTTAAATGATGAAATCATCACATCACAGGGATACAATGGGCAAAAGATGTATGGGATGAACTCAATAAATTATTTGGCACTCAAGCAAAAAATTCAAAGATAAATCTGTTAATGCAATTCTACAAACTGGATATGAAGGAAAGTGAACCTTAAATCACACACTTAAACAAATATAAAAGCATTAAGCAACAACTGACAGCCATTGGCAAAAAGGTAGAAGATGATGAGGCACTAGCACTGCTTCTGAAGAGTGTGGACAAAGATGAATATGAAAACATTGTAGCAACATTAAAGAATGTACCTGAATTGAAGCTACACAAGATAGAAGGAGCTCTACTAGAGCAAGAGACCAGGGTCAAAGAGAAGAAATGGCTGGACTCAACAACTGGAGAAGAAAAAGCATTCTTCACCCAAGGAGGATTCTCTCGAGGATAAGGACGAGGAAGAGGCAGAGTAGGAGGAAGGACCTTCACTTGCCACACAATTGTGGAAAGCCAGGACACATGGCAAGAGACTGCTACTACAGCAAACCTACTGGAGGAGGAACAACATCGACAAACTTCATGGAGGCTCCTAATAAGGGAGTGGAGTCAGATCATCTTTTCTAGAGAGAGAGAGAGAGAAATGAAATGAAATGAAATGATATATTAACGTCTTCAAAAGGCCAAAATGACCTATGAGACCAAAAAGGTTACAACAATTGGTGGATCTGATACAATGTCTGTGTAAGGAAAGCTAAAAACAACTAAACAACTAACTGAAACTGAAACAACTATGAGGAAAAGTACGGTACCAGGAACGCCTAATGGATAACATCTAGGAGGAAAACTCCAGCAACAAAGGTAAGCATCATACACATCACTATCCAAAGATGTCTCTCATCGGTCGATGGTGGATATCCTCAATGTCCTCCATGGTGAGTACTCTGACTGGACGTCTCCCATGCCGTGCTAGTATGATCCTGATCCTTTGTTGTAGTCTCCGCCGGTGTCGAGATGGGCCTCTCATCTTGGGGCGCCTGGACCGCCCCAGCTCTATAGCCCGATCAATCAGTGTACCTCTGGTGCGGCTGTACTCTGGGGCTAGCTGCAATGCCTGCTGACCTGACTGCTCAATCTCTGGTCGAAAGAAGTCTGTAATCTGCCTCTGTAGGTGTCTCTCCCTCTCTGATCCCCTCCCTCTCAGGAGACCCTCTCTATGTCTATGCAGCTCCAGCAAGTACAATCCGAGGCATCTCTGATCCTGGTATCTCATGACTCTAGAAAGTGGTCCAAAGCCCTCTCTGAACAGGCAGTGAAAACGGCCTCGTATCTCATAATATACTGGACAGTGACATATGTAATGTAACTCTGTCTCTGGCTCCATCTGGCATAGCTAACAAATCCTGGCCTCAGCTGGTACTCCTCTGAATCTACCAGTCTCAATCTCTAGCTGGTGTGAGGATGTGCGCATCTGACCAATAGCACACCGTACCCCATGAGAAAGATGAGTATCCATGTAGCTGGGTCTAATCACAAACCCATCCTCCGTGAGCTGGAGAAGATGATCTCTATAGAAAGCCATCTTCGTACCAAGCTCGTGTGTCGGCTGTATCCATGTCCTCCTAGTGTCCAGCTGAGTCAAGTCTTGCCTGATAAGTCTGGTAATCTCTGCCCGTGTGAGAGAGAGGGAGGGTGCATCCAGGGAGTACTGAAATGGAGGTAGCCTGTCCATACTAAAGCCATGCAGTTGGAACCAAGCTGTCATCTGTGCATACCAACATGATCCGTCTCCCTGTGATGCCAACTGTCGTGAAGACTCCAGGGCTAAGCGAGCATATCTGTCTCTAGGGAGAGCCCAAGTGCTATGTATAAAGGAGACTGATCGAGTGAGTGCCTCTACTACCAATGGGGGGGCAGCCATCTCTGCACGGATAATATCATGTGGTACGGAGGCCTTGGCCCTAATCATCCGGGAAATCATAGAAACCAAGGACCTCTCCATACGTCTCCATCCATCAGTGCTACCAGCTCGGCTGTGGTGATCCACTGAGGGTCCCCATATCTCCACTCCATACAGCATGGCTGAAGTGACCAAAGTGTCAAAGAGCCACAGCTTTGTTCGAGGTTCCTGAAACTGAACCTGCGAACACATCCTCTCTAGTCTCCCCAATGCTGCATAAGCTCTGGTCAATCTGGTTTCCGCTGCTCTCCTCAAGGAAAATAGTGGGCCACTAAAAACCACACCAAGGTAAGTATATGCATCTGTATACTCCACTGTCTCCTGACCATATGTAAAGGTGGGCATTGACCTCCTAACCCACTGTGCTGTGGTGTTAAACACCATCACCTTGGTTTTACCAAGGTTAACAGACAATCCACTGTCCTCTGCAAACATGTGCAATGCATCCAAATGACGCTGCATCCCCTCTGGAGAATCTGAGATCAGCACAATATCATCAGCATACAATAACAGCGGAATCCATGTCCCTGCTAGCTGTGCTCCTCTGTCACCCTCCCGCTCTACATAGTCCGAAACCTCATCCACATACATCCCAAATAAGGTAGGGGAAAGGGGGCAGCCCTGTTTCACCCCAATAGTGGAGTGAACCATCTCAGATATACCCTGGGTAGTACGTACCTGCCCCACAACTGTCCTGTATAAAGCCATGATTCCCCAAATCAGCTCTGTGGGCACTCCCATCTCCTGTAGTCTGCGCATCAGTCTGGCTCTCGGTGCTGTGTCAAAAGCTTTGCGGAAATCCACAAAGCAACAATAAATCCTCCTGCCATATAATCTGCCCTCCTCAATAATAGCTCTGAGTGTCAAGATATGGTCAAGAGTGGAGAAACCTCTCCTGAACCCTGCCTGCCCTGATGCACGTATGCCCTCTCTCTCTGCCCATCTACTCAACTCCTGCTCAAGAATAGATGCATATAATCTAGCCAATGTGTGACCAATCATGATGGTACGATAATTCCCAGGAAGCATGGGATCCCCTGACTTGAAGATAGGCACAATCGTGGACATATTCCAAGTCTCAGGAAAACCCTCACACATGGCTCGGTTAAACATCATAGCAATAAGCTCTGCAAGCATATCTCTGGCATGAATAAAGTGCTCTGCTACCAAACCATCATGATCATATGCTCTCCCAGTCCTCATCCTGTCAATAGCTTTCCTTACCATCTCAGCAGTAAAGAAAGCACACGTCTCTGGGCATGGCTCCGATGGGTCTGGCAGGGGCGGCTGTCCTGGTGCTGTGTACAGGGATGCTGCATACTCACCCCAAATCTCTGTGGAGGTAATGGCTGGTGATGGTGAATGCTCATGGAATAGTCTCCATGCCTCGCCTGAGTCCTGACTCATAAACAACTGGTACAAATCCCTCTCTAACTGAGCAAGATAAGCCCTCTTCTTCCGTCGCACTAGGTGCCGGAAGGTAATCCGTGACTGTCTGTGAGTGGTAACACCCATGAGCACCTCTCTCTGTAATCTGATCCTCATCTCTCTGCACTCCTCATCATACCAACTGTTCTGGGGCATGTTCCCAGATCGTCTCCGTGTAGGCTGACTATGGGGATATGCCTCTGATGCTGCAGCATGAAGCGTCTCTATCAATATCTGAGTGAGCTCATCTAATGGCCGTCCCGGCTCCTCGGCACATAGGCGTCTGTATATCTCATCCGTGTATACGGTGTCAGTCTCCCTCGTAAAGGTATAACGAGTGTGTGTGGAGACCTGTCCCAATGGAGCGGTGCTGAACTGAAATGTGAGAGTGAAGGACAAGATAGCATGATCCACTGCTATTCCAACCGGCCTAGTGCCTACCATAAAATCCTGAAAAGAGGGAATGAGACTGGGCTGAGCCATAACATAGTCCACTGTACTAGCACCATGCCGATGTGGAAAGCTAGTGAAACCGCCCGATGTTGGGAATCTCTGTAGGCCATTCAGGATGGCCAATCCATGTGCAGTCCCCATGTCTATCAAATACCGCCCATACACTGTATGTTCCTCATCCTGTGAGAGTCTAGATAGGCCCATATCCCTAACATCAAGCTCCCTCAACATCTCCTCTGAGGTATCATAAAATACTGTCTGGCTATGGGCGGTCCTGGCATTGAAGTCTCCCAAGAGAATGATGTCACCATCCCTGGAGAACTCCCAAATGTCATCATCCAAAATAGAAAAGGGAGACTGCCCGCTAGGTGATGCATACACTGATGTACTAGGAGCAAAATAGCATATAGCAATGTAGAGATATCTGCCGGTCTCTGCCCTCAGTCTAACCCACATGTACCTAGCCTGCTCATCTCTGCGGACTATATGTATCAGTGGCTGTAGCTCCTCTCTAAACAATACTGCCACTCCTCCTGAGCCCCGTCCTCTATGCTCTGAACGAGTCTCCTGTCTACAAGCTGTCTCCCATCGGTATCCACTAACATGTGGCATGGACTGTCCAGGAGCCTGATGCGTCTCACAGTAGAAGATGATGTCCCTCCCAGTGAAACTATCCTCAAAAGCCCCTACATCAAGGCGTAGAGATCCATTACAATTCCAAGTAGCAACTTTGAGTGTAGTCCCATAGGTCTCGCGCCGTTATGAAGAGCGCCTCTCCATAATCACCACTCTACCATCTCTATAGAAGGCGACTTTCCCTTTCTCTCGGGCTGCCCTTATCTCGGGCATAACTTCTTTCATGTGGGCAAGTTGCGAGAGTGTGAGGTCATCTCCAAGAAATATTCCCGTTTGCTTGAGTGTAGGACGTCTCTTCAAGAAGTCCTTCTTGGCTTCCATGGAGGGGAAATGAATGATAAGTGCTCTCTCCTTAGAAGAAGATTTGCCACTACCTTCCCTCTTCTTTCCCACTCTCCATGCCTTTGTGTGCGTGGCTTCAATGCCCATCATAGAGAAGAGCTCCTTGGTTTCCCCTTCCGCATTATCACGGTCTTTTAGACCGGACACTCGTACATGTAAGGCCCGGGTCTTCCTCCTTTGCTCCTCTTCAAGGGTCATGTTGATGATGGTGGGAGTGGGGATGGGTGGCGATTCTTTACCTTTCCCTTTCTTGGCGACCTCGATCCATTTCTCGGCCTCGTCCATCTTCTTTTGTGTCTTTGTGATCACCTCCACCCATGAAGATGTCTTCTCTTTATGTTGCTCCTCCTCCTCTCGAATGATCCTCATTTGTTCCTTGATGGTATTCAGCTCTTCAATCAAGGAGGGCTGAAATTCTCCATCCTCAAGCTTGCTTTTTGAAGTGGCTTCCAACTCCTTTTTGAGGGCTGAGATTTCAGCCGCTTGACTTTTAGCATGCAGTTTGGCCTCCACTAGTTCCTCCTTTAAGGCTGAAATCTCAGCCTCTTGCTTGGAAGATCTCTCTTCGAGCTCCTGGATTTTGTCAAATCCCTTCTCGAGTTTGGAGAGGCGGTTTATGATTGCGGTAACGGAAGAGTCAACCATCTTCTTGTTTTCTTTGATAATTGTGCCGAGCTTGTCTTCTACCTTCACGAGCTCCTCTTTAAACCCGGTCTTGGCCATGACTTTTTGCAGAACTTCCCACAGCCAATGGACTGAAAATTAATCCATGACAGCAGCACGAAACAACAGCAAAACAATAGGGAGGGGGGGTCAAGTCATGCAGGGGAAAGGGAAAGAGAGGAGATTCAGCAGAGAGAGAGAGTTATGTTGCTGCCTTGGGGGCCTGACTAAGGGTGGGTGGGGAAAGGGCGCAGAACAGAACAGAACAGCGGGGGGGGGGGCGCAGGCAGGTAGCGGGAGGGGTGGGCGCAGGCGGAATAGCGAAGAGAGAGAAACCCCACAACCGAATGTAACTTGCCCCAACAGAGTAAAACCACCTCTGAGCCACCGATGATGTAGGCCATGTGGTAGATGTATGTGTGAGCACTTTAGTCAAGGTCACGGGCACTTGTAGTAGCCTTGGACACATAGAGAGAGAGAGAGAGTGTCAAGGACTATGAGTTTAGGGACTTGAGGCACTGGTCACGGACTATCAAGTAAGAGGGAAACTTGGTATAGTGTCCAGGTGTGCTAGGATTATTCACTTGAGGGGAGGTGTTGAAATATACAAGTGAATAGGGTGTGTGCGGGAACAAACCCTTAGTAAGAGGCTATAAAAGAGAATCTGTAAATGTGAGAGAAGCTGTGAAAAGGTGAGAAGTATCTACTGGGAGAGAATAAAGGGTAGCATGAGAAGATTTAGGAGGTGTGGAGATATTCTAGGAAGAGGTGGAGAGAATCAAGTAAAAGAGGTGGAGTGAATCAAGGAGAAATCAGTGGGATTAGATGCTTGGATGTAAACTCTATAAATTGAGGCATTGGCCTAATGAGAATTTGCTGGTTTTTGATTATCCATGCCTACATTAAGCTATCAATTAATTGCTCACTAATTACATCTTAATTATCATCTAATCTCTTTTCTAATGATGTTGATTCTAGCATTTGATCCACCATAGCTCATCACATTGCTGCAAATTTAACATCAATAATCCCGTGTGAGTCTTGCAACTCTATAGTAGCTCTATCATATCCTTTGTATACATACTTATACAAATACTTTACAGCAATAATAGTAGAGCATACTTCAATGTTAATATGGGCTTTGTACCTCATAGACAGAAAAGGGCTATATGGAACAACCCATCGACTATCCACCCTTTGTTGATCCTTTACTTGTATGAAACTACCATCATCTCTCCGCATGTAAGTTGGATATCCATTGTCATCAATGCTAGTAGTCACAAAAATTCTGAGAGTACCGATGTTTGCACCTCCCGTTGACCATGTAAGTAGAGCGCATATTTAGTTTCCCACATGGTCCATGGATGTTATAATGACTAATTATGGTGTGCAACCCAGGAAACATCACCTTATCAGGAAGTTTAGCATATACCAACATATCATTGCTACTATATGCATCAACGATGTATTGTTTTCTCCCCCTAGTGAACTGATTATCCAAGTGAGCACCATGCCAAGGCATTATTGTAAGAGCGGATATTCTTTATGTATTCCTTCTTACTTGTATTATCATTACCAAGCAGCAACTCAGCCAATATGCAGGAGGTGGGTTTTCCAAAGGTAGCAAAGAGACATTCCCACTTCCACAGCAGTGTTTGCCAACATATTGTCTTAGCTTTCTTGATGCCTAACATTTCTAAATTAGGGCATTACAAAAATGGCACTTATAAGTAAGGGCTTCTAATGAGTGAAGAGTGCAATCTCTGGAATACACCACCATAGTTGTTGGGTGCTTAACATTCCGAGGAAATGAAAACGCATGTCTTATAGAGTGACATTTAGATTTAATATCTTTCACATCACCGACACATCAAATAGAATAGAAATTATCATCCCATGGGCGGCTGATTTAAATCAAATGAAAAGGAGCCTTGCTCTATATCTCTCTGTGGCTGTGCATTTTGACGTTCATAGGTTCTTGAAGTGCCATAGCATTGGCAATTGCTCTGTTTCTTGTGAGTAAGTGGATTCCAACATGGATTCCTCTATGTTACTCTCCATTTTCAACCCTTCCAAATGTTCCAACTTCATTTTCATTAACATAATTCATTAAATTAGCAACATTTTGTTTTCAAATGCAAGCCCTTGTCCTTGAACGGTTACGGAGAGACACACGTGTTGAATCCAAAACTCGAAGCCGACGAACTTGGTTTAAACTCAAGTATAAATAGCTCCTAACCATCTTCAAATCTCCTTCAAAACACAAAATAGGGAATAATAACTTCCTTTTAAAACATTCTTAACTTCAAACACCAACATAATATTCTACTTCAACAGCCATTATCACACATGTGACCTTACTCCAAATAGACTCAGCTTAATAAGAATGTAATTCTTAGAGAAGTTTTTAATACATACATGAGTATAACGTATACAAACCATTTCATAGATGAATAAGTGAGCATAAC